>NW_012114500.1:4743339-4779638 GCF_000951035.1 Colobus angolensis palliatus | reverse complement strand
GATTATTACATATTGCATTAATGTATCAAAATATCACATGTATCCCATAAGGATGTACAATTATTTTGTATCAATATCTTTTTTCTTTTAAAAAAAAAAAAAAAAAAAAAAAAAAAAAAAAAAAAAAAAAAAAAAAAAAAAAAAAAAAACAAGAAAGAAGCAAAAAGTCACAAATGGTCAAATTGCCTGGATATTATCTTTTATTATGTAAGGTATATGCCAGAAAAAAACTTTAATATAAAAACTGAAAATTTCAAAGAAAGAATGTGTAAAATAGTATTAATCATTTGATTTATGTAAACTTTTCCAAATTTCTGTTCTGATATATATATAAAAGTTGCATCTGTAACCATCTTTAATATTTATAATAATCTATATTTTGGTCTGTAAATCTCCCAAATGATTAAGACTCAGCCCAATAGGGGTAAAATAAAACAAGTCTAGCTAAGAATTGCCTAAGTGTTCGCATAACCATACCATTGCTTGACATTTTGGGACGCCTAGTCTTCTTTTTCATTTGGCACCTGGGACAACAATCCTTGAAAAATATGATATGTATTAGTCACCCTTCCAGTATTACTGACCTGAATGTATTATTTGTATATGAAATTATCAACATTCCCTTTCCTCTTTAAGGTCCTTATCTCTGGCCTGAAGTCAAAAATCAGAGGCAGTGCCATACATAAGAATTAAAGTTTTAGAAACAAAATAAAAACTCATTGAATTAGCTCAATAGCAGAATGGACATGACAGAAGAGTCAGTACACTTGAAGAGAGATCTATATAAATTACCTGATCTAAAAATAATTAGAAACAAAATAAAAATTAATACCTATATACACCTATGGAACATTAACAATAGGTCTAAATTTGTGTCCTAAGATTTCAAGGAGGAGTGGGAAAAAAAAAGCTGAAATAGTGACAAATTAAAAAAGAAATGAAGGAAGACTTACCAAGTTGGCTGAAAAACAAACCCACAAATTCAAAAAGCTCAGCTCATCCAAACAGAATAGTAAAATCAATTTCCAGTCAAGCTGTCACAAATTAAAAACAAAGTCTTGAATATAGACAGAGAAAAATGATACATTAGATAAAAAAGAAAAATAATTCTATTAATCCCAAATTCTGCATCAAGCAAAACTGTCCTTAATGGATAAAGTTGAAATAAAGACATTCTGAGCTGGTAGAAAACAGAGAGAACTATTATATGTATGAGATGGGTAAATGACCTATATTTTGGGTAAGTATCTCATATTTTATAAACCCACAATTCATTGTTACTGTGTTTGTTCTAAACAATCAATTATATTTTACATATGTGGGCCATTTGTTATATTTATATATGTATTTCCATTTTCAGTACTCACGATTTCTTTATACTTTTGAATAGTTTCAAATTTCCTTTAGATATAGTTTTTCTTACATTAAAAGAACTTGCTTTAACATTCCTCATAGTGAAGGTCTCCTGGTTATGGCTTCTTTCAACTATTATATATATATAAACATTTTTTGTGTTGCCTATGAGAAATATGTTTGTTTCTCTGTACCTAATGTGTCATTTGTTTAAAAAGGCCTGCTTTTAAGACTTTGCCTTTATCACTAATATTGAGCAATTTAATTATTATATGCCTAGGTACAGTTTTCTTACAATTCTAGTGCCTGATGTCAGTTTAATGTTTTTATCAAATTGGTTAATGCTAACATATTTATTCACATATTTTTCTGCCCCATCTCCTGCCTGTTTTTCAGGGAGGCTCCAATTACTTGTACATTAGACCACCAGAAATTGTGCCAAATCTCAGTCATGCTTTACTCATTTGGTTTTCAGGCTGAGTCTTCCCATATTTCATTTCGGATAGGACTAATTGCTGTGTATTAAAAGTCACTTTCTTTTTGAAGTATCTCTTTTGCTATTAATTCTATCCCTCACTTTTTCCATACACAGACATCATAGACTTTAGTTGTTTGGGGTATTTTTACATCTTCAATGTATCTACTTACATATGTTCAATCTTTCTGATATTCTCTTGACCATATAAAATACACTTATAATAATTTTAAGGACCTTGTCTAATAGATCTATCATTTGTGCCATTTGTTAATTGCTATTGACTATCTTTTTTCCTCTTTATTTGTCCTAGTGCTCTCTCTCTTTCTCCCTCTCTCTCTCTGGCAGGTAGAAACAGGAACTCTTCATTGCTGTGTGTTAATCTTGAGAACTGTAACTTCTTATCCTTTTGACTGGTTGTTTTCCCAGCCTCAGGTAGTTTGCTCAAGTCATACACTCATTATTAGCACAAATATTAAGAAAACCTTCTGCAGGTCTATCAAGGTCTACTTCTGTATAGTTTATTTCTCATAATCTGCCCTGTGAATTCTCCCTGCCTTCATCTACTTTGTCTCCCATGCCCATCTCCACAACCAAAAAGGTCCATTCAACTCTATTTGGTACCCTCTTCTATACAGGGTAATGAAGAATTTCTCCAGGCAGTACGCTGGGGAAATCTTGGACTCACCTCACTTGTTTCTTATCTTTCAGTGTCATTGTTCTTTGATGACTGATGTTTAATGTTTTGAAAACCATTACTTCATGTATTTTGTCTAGAGTTTCAGTTTTATATGAAATGACAAATGTCATCTCTGTTACTCTATTCTGGCCTGTGCATGGCTTTTTTTTTTTTTTTTTCTATTTTTTATGACCTTATTATATCTTTCAATTTGTTTTAAAATTACCTCAACATACATGTTTCATGCATTTTAAAGATTTATTATTGGGTTCATTTTAGTTTTCTTTTTTCTTTTTTTCTCATTCTTAGAAATACACACAATCACATACACACGTGTAATATATAATTACATATTTTAAATAGTCATGATCATTATTAAAATATCATTTCAAAAGGTATATTCAGCTTTGTGAATTTTTAATCAATGATTTTTAATGATAGACTGTATATAAACTTGGCTTTGAAATAAAGACAAACCTTATAATCTGCAAATACTATCATATTCCCTTTTGGATTTTAATTCACATTTTCATAATTATTTTACTTCTTGTTAGAGATTTTCTGCTTCATTTATATTTTTTATCCAGGCTCTCTCTCTCTCTTTCTTTGTCCCTCTTTTTCTCACTCCTTTGAAAAACCACTCTAACATTTACACAATTGCTTCCACTCGGATCCTAGACCCCCAATACAGAACTAGGTTATATAAAGGTATTTCAGAACAACTGTGATATACTAGGCATCTAATTACCAAATGTGCAGAAAACTTTGTTTCATTTCAAATTATGTTTCACAAATTGTGTATGTATAATTTTCCATTTTCTTAATAAAATTAACCTGGTCAAAATTCAACAACTAGGCTTATTTCAAGTTCCTTTCATTAATAGAATTAGAGAGAAGATCTATCACTTCCTCTGTCTTAAATGGAAGAACTGTAATTGGCATTACTAAAACCATTATTCTCTTGGCTGCTTCGGTCTCATTTAGGACTTGAATTCACAAATATATGAGATTTCAATTTGCTTTATTTTTATATTTCTGGTTCACATAAATAGGGCTTCCTTTTGTTATAAGCAAAACTGCCTTTTGGCATATTATATCAATTATTGATCAGTGTTTGAATAAGTAGCAAAACGTGAGTGGACATAACTCTTTTGAATGACATTCATGGTTCATCACACATTTTTGACTGTGAAGAGCACATTTAAGTGTGTGAATGTGGGTCAAATCTATAAAACAGAAAGCAAATATTTATAATGAAGACAAGTATGGTGGAGTCTGGGAGTAACATTGATTTTATATCAGCTAACATGTGAAGTCATTTCATCTGCCATTTTTTCCATTTTTTTATTATTTCTATACAATTTGATTTGCATTGTGCAGTTTAGAATGTAGTATACCCAACTTGCAATTAATAGAATTTCCAAGAAATATTTGCTAAAATGATTGATCATACTTAAATAGTGTACTTCATTTCTAGCGCCCCACATATTGTGCTAAATGTTTTCTTTGCAAACAGGTAATGACCTATGTAAGGATTCATCACATATCTAAAGCTGACTCTGGATATTTTTCCTATACTACTCTCAGATTGCAAAATCTCCAGTACTTTCTTGCTGACTTTCACATTACATTATACAAATGCCTCTATTACCCTTACCAAGTGAAACTGTTATATTTACTTCACAGGCTAGGGTTTTTTTTTTTTTTTTTTGTCACAGTTTAAGCATACTAAAATGAAAGATATAAATGAAATTAAAGGATCTTAAATATGTGTTTACTGGGCAAGTTAGTTTTACAGGAATCAGAAAGTTTATACTTGCATTTCTTATCTCAGAGAAACTCATTTAACTCATTTAACAAAAATAAACATACTTTATATATTGTTTTTCCATTGATTACTGTTTATTATTAAGTAACTCAGTGGAACGCCTCCCATTTATAAGGGTTATCTGAGTGTTAATGTGACTGTTGAAATGTGCTGAATTATCACTGACACAGCATTTTCTACAAGCTATACAATACAGGACACAGAAAAACTAATTAGTCACTATGACAGAATGAACACTTGAGAAGGACTTTTCTTTGCATATCATTAAAAAAATCAATTAGACAAATGCACAGAGATCAATATTATTTAGTGTAGAAAAACAAATAAAAAGAACAAAACTCGGCCATCACTGCCTTCTAAATTTTTTGCTTTAGGCTGGCAATCTTGAGCGAAGGCACTTAGACAAAGATGTACTAAAGGTCACCTTCAGCTGCAAGAATTACCATTGCCCTTTTGTTTCTTTTCAGAAGTATGATGCTATCAAATTCAATACACAATGAAAAGGTACAGCGTTGGACTACTGTGATATTTTATAAATAAAATTTGAAGAGTGCTCTTTGACAATAATCAAAAAAGGAGTATTTTCTTGTTTCCTTTTTTCTCTGACCTACAATTTATTACTGAGTTGTCTTTTTGGATTTTTTGTTTTTCTAGTTTTGTGGCTGCTTGTAAAATGTCAAACCCAGCATTTGGAATTTTTTTGAGATCCATAAGTGCTAAATAGTAAGATATTGAATCTGTATTTAAAAACATCTAATACAAATTAATTGTATAATTTTATACATTATTGAGGAGCCAAAGAGAAGATTTTTCACTTTTATTACAAGGCATAGTTTTATAAAACTTTAAACAGGAATTAGGTTTATACCATTTCAATAAATAGTAGTATTATAAGAAATTATATAGAAAGAGCTCACTTAGTGTTTTGAGTAAAGTTTAGTATTCAAGATTTAAATGTTCCTGACTATTGACTTTGAAGTTGATTTTGGAGTGGTGTCTTCTTTTGATCAAAGATACTATAAATTATTTTTAAATAACAACAAAAAAAATTCAGACATTAATCAAAGAAACAAAAACACCACTATCTTAACAGTATTATGCTATAACAAGCTGTCAAAGTCTCATATTAAACTCTTTGTTAGTAATTTAAATATTCTAACAACTCAGTTTATGTTATATAATTTCCATTAGAAAAATAAAGATAATGAGATTTAAAGAGGTTCAATTAATTATCTACGTTGGAACTTATATATGGCTAAATTGAGATTTGATTTAATTTTTTGTTTGATTTCAAAATCTAAACTCTTTCACCTAGAATAATTTAAGAAAAAATTATTTAAACCAGAGTCAATTTAGATAGAAAAATTAACTTTATTCACCAAATATTATTATCAGTATTTTAATCACTACACATCATGGATTTATGACAAACTGCCATAGGAAAGGGTTATAATATAATAAATAATTTAGAGAAATAAGACTTTAAAAGTGTGTATTTATATAACATTAAAATTTAATTTAAAACAAAAATAAAAAAATTAAAACACTAAAATCCCTACTCAGGGCTTTTTAAAAAGAAACACTAATTTTTGAGATCCAACTCCAAGATTCAGTAGGAGGCTGGTAAGGCCCTGGAATCTATATGTTTATCATAAGTTCCAGCTGATACTGATAACTAGTTCATAGACAATATTTTGGAACCATTATTCTAGAATATAAATATTATGAAATAAGAACTTCCTTTACTAAACATATGCAAGTATTAGAGAAAGAAATAGTTGCATTGTTCTGTTACTGATAATCTGATTATCAGAATGTCTGCAGAGGTGAAGTCAGACTTCACACAAAGAATTAAAAAAAAAAAAAAATGAAAGGGGACAGTCACTGAAACAGTGTGTCATACTTTATTCTGCCAGATTCTGACGAGAATTTGACAGACATACTTATCTATCTAGGACTTTGAAAGAAGCACAGGTATTTATCTCCACAAAACTTCAATAACAGAAACAGATTGTCACCTTTGTGAACTGCCTTGGCAGACATGGACGTGTAAGATTTCCCTTTCCCTCATTGCTCAATAAGTAAAAATGCAGTTTGGAAAATTTCTCTCTTACTGACATAACATAGAGCTTTTGAACCATTTCAGAGTATGTCACTGCATAAATAGAACTGCAGAAACAAAAGGATTATTTGTATAAACACTGCCTACCATAGTAATGAAGTGTTTTCAATTACATGTACAAAAGTACGTAACATGATTATATCTATCAACTGATTCACGTGCGGTGAATAGACAAAAGTAAATGTTGCTTTTAAAATCTTTTGCATAATTTGAAATTAATTATTTGTAAATTACCTTTTGATTTTTGTTTTCTCCCCACCATTAATATATATGTTATTTCATCAATTATCATAAACAGCAAAATTGGTACATCATCTTTGGTATACATCTTTCTTTTTCAATTTTTTATTATTCATAGTTATAAGTTTGTTACACTTTCTATTCCATTATCTGTACCTATGATTATAAACTAGCATGTGTGTTGAATACCTAAATCAAATCTACAAATGTTGTATTTATATTACAATCTGTAATGTGAGTTAGATTTTGAAATTAGAGTTCCCATGTAAATGTACTGAGTGTTTTCATCTAGTGTTAAGTGTAATCTATATTATCAAATTACTAATGTAGTTTAAAAATACAAATCTATCACTTTACCCATGAATAGTAATATGCAAGTACATACTGCAAAATACATGCAAAGTTTATATATTTTATGTATGGTTCATTGAATATAGGTATATAAACACTTTTATGTTATTTGATATATGTTCATAAAACAAAATTTTGCTTTAAAGGTAACATATTTTAAAAGTATTTTAATGTCTGAAATATTTTGTGTGTGGAATCCTTATGACATCCTTACTTAAAACTGGATCCCAGAATATGAAATATCTGATGTATGTCAGAGAAGTGATGATATCTACTAATAATTTTGAGTTTGGGATTCAGTTGTTTCTCTTGTTGTTGTTAATATCTTTTGTTATCTCAAGCTTATTTCAATGTTTTGTCTTATGTTTATCTGTATAAAAGTGTTCATAATATACATTTTTAGTGAAGCAATTAATAAGCCAGCAATTAAGAGGAAAAGCCACTAAGTGAGAACATACAAAATTTCTTTCTGGGCTTGGCTTATTTTAGTTAACATAATGTTCTCCAGTTTCATTGATGTTGCTGCAAATGACAAAATCTCATATTTTTAATGGCTGAATAATACTCTATTGTTTATATATACCATATTTTCTTTATCCATTCATCTTTTGATGAATTGTTTCCAAATCTTGGCTATTGTAAGTAGTACTGCAATAAATATGGAAATGCAGATATCTCTTCAATATTCTAATTCCCTTTCTTTTAGGTATCATACCTAGCAGTGAAATTGCTGAATTATAAAGTAATTATATTTTTAGTTTTTTAAGCAACCTCCATACTGTTCTCCATATTGGCTGTACTAATTTACATTTCCACTAATATATGTAATGGTTCCCTTTTCTCCACATCCTCTCCAGAGTTTGTTACTGCCTGTCTTCTAGATAAGATCAATTTTAAATGGGGAAAGATGATATCTCACTGTAGTTTTGATAAGCATTTATCTGATTGTCAATGATATTGAGCACCTTTTCATACACTGGTTGCCAATTGTATGTCTTCTTTGGAGAATTGTCTATTGAGATTTTTTTTTGCCTATTTTTTAATCAGATTTTTATTCCATTGTGGTCAGAAAAGATTATTGATATTAGTTCAATTTTTTGGAATGTTTTAAGACTTATAAGCTAATGCACAATCTATCCTTGAGAGTGATATATGTGCTGAGGAGAAGAATGCATATTCTGCAGTCATTATGTGAAATATTCTATAAATATCTGTTAGGCCTATTTGGTCTATACTGCAGATTAAGAAACAACATTTCTTTGGTGATTTTCTGTCTAGATGATGTATTTTCTGTCTGGACGATTTGTCCAATGTAGAAAATAAAGTGTTAAACTCTTAAGCGATTCTTCTTTTGGAGTCTCTCTCTTTAGTTCTAATACTATTTGCATTATATATCTGAGTACTCCAGTGTTGGGTGTATATATTGTTATAGCCTCTTGCTGAATTGATCCCTTTATCATTATATAATGACCTTATTTGTCTCCTTTTTTTTTTTTTTATAGAAAACCTAGGTTTATTTGTGAAGCTAATACAAAAACAAAACAATTACCATTTGAAGTACTTTGAGGACTTCATCCAAGACTCACTTGCTCTGTTACAGAAACTGACCTAAAAGGCTGGAAATTAAAGGATATAACCTAAGAGTTTACAACAGCAGACTGATAAAACATGGCAAAAGGAGCTCTCTCTTTCCTACCCAGTCTACCTACACCAAGCTCCTGTGCATTTTCACCACATAAATCTGCTAGCTTACAAAAGATGCGCATAGTCAAGTCAGGAATTATAGGCCTACTCAGAGGGTACCCAGACACAGAAAGTTTTGGGGTAAATAATAAACTACAAATACCCTCTTGGTTAAGTTAATTCATCAAGTTAATAAAGGTCATATTATCTATCTTCTGCTGGTGACAACTTATTGTCTCAGTATAGTCTGTCTCAAGAAGGAACTGGTTCAGGTTGGGTTGTGGAAAAGGAAAAAGACTTCCATCAGCTTCACTCCAGAGTGGAAGAGGCACCAAGTTCTCTCCTACAGTTAGGAGCAGAATCTTAAACCTGCATAAATCATTTTCAGTGATCAACATCTGCATCCTCAAACTGTCCAGCAACTGTTGGTGTGGTATCCACCTCCATCCCATCTTCATAATCTCTTATTGAATCTTCTGTCCTGACCCCAGCCATATGATACTGGCTGCTCACAGACTGAGAGAGCATTCCTTCTAATCTCTCCAATGTGGCTTGGCCTTCTGCTGTTAGATGGGATAATCCTTCTTCGTAGTTGTAAAATGTAGGGATGTCCCCCTGTCCTTGTTCATGAGCTTCCACATCACATTCTTCTCCATCGTAGTCATCTGAATCCTCATCCTCAGGATCTGGATGCAAGGCCTGGCACTCGCACATTGCAGTGAACATCGCCTCCAATGCTGATTTATCACTAGGCACAAATCTAAATTCAGTAATAGGTTCAACATCATCATCACTGTCTTCCTCTTCTTCATCAGCAACTGGTTCTTTTGATTCTTCTTCAAATTTGGCATTCACCGTAACATACAAATGCTCTCCTAGACAGTCACTTCGGTCCCTGGATAATGCATGTAAACTAATGGTGGGGTATTCCAGTGAGAATCCTAATCCAGAACCATCTAACCAAGACAGGCGGCTCTCAGCGATGGAAAGGCTACCAGTGCCGAGGCCCTTCCCGTTCAGCACAGCCTCGGTGTCTGGTTGTTGCCGCAGGAGCCCCTCCGCCGGCCCAGGCGGCGGGAAACTTTTGAGGAAGCTCATAGCAGCAGACAGTGCGACAACACAGCCCCTGAAGGAGTTAGAACACAGCAATGCGTGCACCACAGCGCTCGCCCTGGAAGAGTATTTGTCTCTTTTCATAACGTTTGTCTTGCAATCTATTTTGTCTGATATTAGCATAGGTACTCCTACTTATTTTGTTTTCCACCTGCATGAAATAGATATTTTCATCCATTTATTTTCAGTCTGTGTATTCATAGGTTAAGTGTGTTTCTTGCAGGCAGATTGTTGGGTCTTGTGATCTAAGTTTTTGGCCACTGCAGCCATATCTGCATTAGGGGTCATTCCAAGCACAATGACACTGTGTTTCTTGCAGACTCATAGTGATACTATATTGGAGGTCTTATAGAAGACCCAAAAAAATTATCCGGATTGCCAGGCAGCAATTGTTGTTCTCTTCCCTTACTTTCTTCTAAACAAATAGAATCTCTCTCTCTGTGCTGAACTGCCTGGAGCTTGGGGAGGGGTGACACAAGCACCCCTGTTTCCACTCCCACTGGGACTTTGCTGAATCAGACCTGAAACCAGCACAGCATTGGGTCTCATCCAAGGCTACTGGTCACAACTGTCTACCTGCCATATTTTTACTCAAGGCTCTAGGGCTCTACAATCAGCAGGTGTTGAAGCCAGCCAGGTTTATGTCCTTCCCTTCGGAGCAGTGAGTTTTCCATGGTTTGGGGCAGGTCTAGATATGCTGTCTGAAAGTCAGAACCTAGTATCACAAAACTTATTAATCTACCTTGTGCTCTATTCTACTATGACTGAGTGGGCACCTGAGCCACCAGACAAAGTCCTTATCTCTCTTCCCTCCCCTTGCCAGAAAGAAAGAAACCTCTGCCTGTGGTCACCACTACCCCAGGTCCATCATTGTATTGCCTGGCTACCACTGATGTTCATTCAAAGCCTAAGGGCTCTTCTGTCAGCTAACCGTGAATAGGTTTGGGAAAACACCTTTCAGGGCCATGGCCTCTCCTCTGACCCAGGGCAGGTTCAGAAATGCCATCTAAGATCCAAGGCCTGGAATTGGGAAACCCAACAGCCCACTTGGTTCCATATCCCACTGTGGCAGAGCTGATACTAAGCTGATTTGGGGGTCTTATGATGGCAATTTTTTTGTGTGGATAGTTGTTCAATTTGGTGTTCCTGTGGGGAGGACATCTGGTGCAAACTTCTATTCAACCATATTGCTACACCTCCACCCTCTCCACTCTTCTTTTTTAATTTAAATTTAGTATACCTGTTGAAAAGTCACTGTCTGGTTAAAAAAAAAAAAAAAAAAAAAAGGTTGACTCAGCTATGCCAAGTAACTGCTGAAAATGAGAGCTGGACCTTCAGAATTATCCTTTTTAAATCTCAAGTTCTAGCTCAGGTGAAAAAGTCTTTTATTGGAAAACAGTCTACTCTATGATATCATAGAAGTAACAGAAATTTTGAATAAAGTCTCAATATTAGCCTGTATTTTATATAAGTAAATAATACTTTATGTACTTGAAAGTGATTTTTAAAGAAATTTACTCCTTATTAATTCTATATTCTAGATAACCTCACTGGGACTAATTACAATGTCTTTAGATTATTTTGAAACAAACTGTTTTTCCTGATTATTTGTTTATAGTTTTATCTTCCTAATCTATTTCTTTCAAGGCTGATTTTCTATATTTCTCAGCATTTGTCTGAGTCAGTGTTTCTTGAGATCAAATCATATAATCCCAGAGAAAATCAGCACTCCCCAAAGTTTAATTTTCATTCTGATTAGCTGTATCAAGACTCAAACTGTGATCTTTGTTGAACAGTGGACCTACCCCAGCACTCCACAGTGAGTTCAGCTCAGAAACTATTTGTTAGCTAAGTTAAAATGCTGTAGTAGATTTTCTATATTAGATGTCTATTAAATATGTGTGATTCCTTGAAAAATAATTATAGAAAGTAAAAATGATATGCATTTAAATATTCTAATTAATTATCATGGTCAGTTGTTTCCTTTCCTTTAGAACCAACGACTGATTAATATAAGTATGCTAAAGGTTTCTTAGGTTTTTGAATAAAATAAATGTTAGAAAACATTAAAATATATGTTAGAAAACTTTAAAATATGTCAGTTTTATCTTTCAACATTGAAAAATACATATTACAGTCTAGCTTAATTTTTAGTGCCTTAAAGAGATCAGATTTTTAAAAATTAACACTTCCTTATTATGCTCAATTTATTTTTCAGTGATATTGTCCCTTGTTAAAGGAAACTTTATACAAATTAAACTTAATACCATTTAATTGAGCAAAGAACAGCTTGTGAATTCTGTGGGCCCCAGAACTAGAACAGGCTCAGAGGTACTCCAGGGCTGCCATGTAGTTAAAGAATTTGTTTGAACAGAAAAAGCAAAATAATATACAAAAAAGAAAGTGAGGTACAGAAACAGTTAGTTGGACACTTGGCTGCTGTTAGTGGCTGAGAATCAGCTATTTTTTACAAAAATAAATTCCTGAATTAAGTTTTTAGTTTGTTTACCTACTGAGTTAGGTTGTAGTTTATTACATAGTACTCATATGGAGGATTCTAATACTCACATTTAGTTTAATTTAAGACTCTTATCAACTTGCACTGACATCTTAATCAATCATATAATTGAATCTATTTTATTCACTCTTCTTTTCATATGATTTAAACTTTATCCTAATGACTGTTGTTTTCATTTTTGAAAATTTATTCAATTAACTTTTTCCTATTTCTTTAATTTTCCATCGTATGCTATGAAATGCTATAGCTTAACATAGATAAATATTTTTGAACTTTTTATATGATTGATCTATTTGTTTTAGGCATTGCTTTTTTTATTAATAACTTTTATTATTAATAAATTGTATTTTACTACATTTTAAAATTTTGCCCAGATTCTATGCAATTATTCCTTAACATGAAGTTGAAGTTGTCATGTAGAATTTATGCAATTATTTAAAACACATTGTCATTAATTTTATGATATTACTCCAGCTCCATTGTCAAAACATTTTTTGTGAATTTGCATTCTTTGTGAGCAATAGCTTTAGAAAAATAATCATCACTCATAAATTTAAAATGTAAAAACTAAGATGTCTATAACAACAATGGAAGAAACTTCAGACACTCTGGAAACTTTACTGAAATATTTATACAAAATAATAAAAAAGTTAATATGATGATTATAGTTATAATGATGAATCAGAGTCTAATGGTCAATATGTGCTGAGGGCTTTCATATTTCAACTCATTCAATCCTCTAAATAACACCATAAATTACTATCCTCATTATAACAATATAAGACCTAAGATAATTCTATGGTTTGAATGTTTGCCCCCTTCCAAACTCCAAAACTCATGTGAAAACTTAATCCTGAATGTGGCAGTATTGAGAACTGGGACCATTAAAAGGTCATTGAGTCATGAGAACTTTGCCCTTATGAATGAATTAACTTATTTAATAGGTAAATGAATTAATAAGTTATTATGTGAGTGGAACTAGTTGCTTTAAAGAAGAGGAGGAGAGAGATGGACTAGCACACTCAGCTCCCTTGCCACATAGTGCCTGTGCCAAGAATCCCCACCAGCAAGAAGACTCTCACCAGATGTGGCCACTTGTTGATGGAATTCTTAGCCTCCATAACTGTAAGAGTTGCTTTCCTTTCCATTATAGTTACGCAGTTTCAGGTATTCTGTTATAAGCAACAGAAAATAAACTAAGACATGTCATGACAGATAACTTTATGTTTATGCAGTATAAACATGAGAATAAATTTTATAAAAAAATTATGGGTGATCCTAAGTAATACATGCCACCTTTGATATATATACATATATATGTTTTAACGTGTTATTTGCAATATACTTAATGTTTTTTATTAAGCTGAATGATTCTATTAATTGTACCTGGAATTAAAAACATATTTTTTCTATATTTTTCATTGTTACCATATTTTTAAAAAAGTTTCAAGCAAAGCCACCAGCTAGGCTTTGGTTGCCTCTTATAACACAAGGTGGTGTAACAGCATACCAGAACTTATTATGTGATAGCACTGTTCAACCACCAGAATAACTCCTATATTATTTTCTTTATTTTGTTTTGCAGATATTACATCTTTACTAATTGAACATTCATGACAATCCTGCCTTGAGCAAATATATTAACACTGTTTTCCAACAGCATGTGCCACTTCATTTCTCTGTGTCACAATTAGAGATCCTTTATGCTATTATTGTAATTATTTGGGGGCATCACATCATCAACTCTGACCATATAAGGCTGCAGACTTAATCGATAAATATGTTGTGTGTTTTGACTATTTTACTGGCTGGCCATTCACTTGTCTCTCTCTCACTCAGCCTCCCTGTTCTGTAAAACACACAAAAAATAAAATAAAATGAAGTCAATTAATAACCCTACAATTGCCACTAAGTGTTCAAGTGAAGGGAAAAGTTGTATATTTCTCATTTGTAATTAAAAACTAAAATTTATTGAGCTTAGTGTGGAAAGTCAAGATAGGTTGAAAGCTAGGACTCTTAATGCCAATCAGTTAGCCAAGTTGTGAATACAAAGGAAAAGTTTTTGAAGAAAATTGTAAGTTCTTTTTCAGTGAACACACAAATAATAAGAAAATAAAAAACCTTACTACCGATGTGGTGAAAGTTTGAGTGGTCTGGATAGAAGATCAAACCAGCCAAAATACTCCCTAAACCCAAATCTAATCCATAGCCAGGCTCTAAGTGCTTTCAATTCTATGAAAGCTAAGAGAAGTAAGGAAGCTGAACAAGAAAAGTTGGAATCAGACAGAGGTTTCAGAAAATATGTCATCTTCATGACACAGAAATGTAAGGTAAAACAACAAGTGCTAATGTAGGAACTATAGCAAGTTATCCAGAAAATGAAGCTAAGGTAATTAGGGAAGGTGGCTATACTAAACAATAGATTTTCAATGTAGCTGAAATTTTTATTGGAGGAAGACGCCATCTAGGATTTGCATAGCTAGAGAGGAGAAATCAATGCCTGCCTGGAAAGCTTCAAAGGGACTCTCTTGTTGGAGACAAATGTAGCTGGTAACATTAAGTTAAAGCCAATGTTTATTTGCCATCCTGAAAATCTCAGGGCTGGTAAAAACTATGCTAAATTTACTCTGCCTGCCCTTTAGAAATTAAGCAACAAAGCCTGTTTGGCAACACGTCTGTTTACGGCATGGTTCACTGAATGACGGAGATGTATGAAGAGATTAATGTTGTTTTCATCCATGCTAACATGTTATCCATGCTGCAGCCCATGGATCAAGGAGCAATTTTGACTTTCAAGTCATATCATTTAAGAAAATATTTTGTAAGACTATAGCTACCATAATGATTCTTTTGATGGATCTGGGCAAAGTAAATTAAAACTTTTCTGGAAATGATTCGTAAATTATAGACGCTGTTAAAAACATTCATGATTTTGAGGGAAGTTCAAGGTATCAACCTTAACAGGAATTTGGAAGATGTTGATGCTAAGTCTTATTGATGGTGTTGAGAGGTTCAAGATGTCAGAAAAGGAAGTAACTATAGATGGTGTGGAAATAACAAGATAGCTAGAATTAGAAGTGGAGCTTGAAGGTGTGACCAAATTGCTGCAATCTCATGATAAAACTTTAAAGTATGCAGTTGCCTCTTATGAATGAGCAAATAATGTGATTATGTTAGTTAGCTTCTATTCCTAGTGAAAATTGTTGAAATGATAACAAAAAATTTAAAATATTTCACAAATTTTGTTGATAAAGAAAGCATAGAGTTAGACAGGATTGACTCCAACTGTGTGTAAAATGCTGTCAAACAGCGTTAAATGCTACAGAGACATCGTTTATGATAGAGTCAATTGGTGAAGCAAATTTTGTCTTCTTTTAAGAAATTGCTATGGCCACTAAAACCTTCAGAAACTACCACCCTAATCAGTCAGCACTCATCAACCTTGAGGCAAAGTCCTCCACCAGTAATGAAATTATGACCCACTGGAAGCTCAAGTGGTTGTTAGTAACTGATAGCAATAAAGAATTTTTTTTAAATTAAGGCATGTAAAGTTTTCAGACATAATGCTATCGCACACTTAATAAACTACAGTATAGTGTAAACATAACTTTTATATGCACTGAGAAACCAAAAAGTTTACATGACATCATTTATTAAAATATTTATTTCATTGTAGCAATCTGGAACAAACTCCCTGGTATCTCCCGGTATGCCAGTATGAATCCACTGCTTACTAATTCATCAATGGCTTATACTACACATATTATGAAAATCTTGTACATTATTAATTTTTCTCCTGCTAAATAAAGTTCTTAGAACTCTACGGGTGTTTTTAATTTTCTATAAATAAATTTTATGAAAATCTACTAACATAAACATTATTCTTTATAAAAGATTAACTATCTTACACCCTCCCTCCCTAGCTGGAATATTAAAAGCTTTCACATAAACAGATGTTTTCATTCCTTCAGTTTATTCCACGCCCTGAGAAATTCCTTAGTATCATGGTCTTTCCTTTTGTTTTAACTTTTTTTTAAGTTCAGGGATATATGTGCAGATTTGTTATATAAGTAAACTTGTGTCATGGGGATTTGTTGTACAGATTATTTCATCACCCAGGAACTAATTCCAGTACCCAATAGTTATCTTTCCTGCTCTTCTCCCTCCTCCCATCCTTCACCCTCAAATGGACTCCAGTACGCGTTGTTCAATTATTTGGGCTCATTAGTTCTCATCATTTAGCTCCCACTTATAAGTGAGAACATGTGGTATTTGGTTTCCTGTTTCTGCCTTAGTTAACTAAAGATTATAGCCTCCAGCTACATTCATGTACCTGCAAAAAACATGATCTCATTCTTTATTTTATGACTTCATAGTTTTCCATGGTGTATATGTACCATATTTTCTTTTTCCAATCTGTCATTGATGGACATTTAGGTTGATTCCATGTCTTTGCTGTTGTGAAGAGTGCTTCAGTGAACATTCACATGCATGAGTCTTTATGGTAGAATGATTTATAATTCTCTGGGTATATACCAAGTAATGGGATTGCTGGGTCAAGTAGTATTTCTGCTTTTAGCTTTTTGAAAAATTGCCATGCCACTTTCCAGGATAGTTGAACTAATTTACCCACCCACCAAGAATGTATAAGTATTCCCTTTTCTCCCTAACCTCCCCAGCATCTGTTATTGTTTGATTTTTTGTTAATAGCCATTCTGACTGGTATGAGATGGTATATCACTGGAGTTTTGATTTGCATTTCCCTAATGATCAGTGATACTAAGCTTTTTATCATAGGCTTGTTGACCACATGCATTTCTTCTTTTGAAAAGTGTCTGGTCATGTTCTTTGCCTACTTTTTGTGGGATTGTTTGTTTTTCTCTAGTACATTTGTTTAAATTTGTTATGGTGTCTGGGTATTAGACTTTTTTCACATGCACAATGCATTAGAGTATATATATATTATTTAGTATATATACTATTTAGTATATATACATACACTGTTATAATATTATTATTGTATATTAGGGTATATTATATATACTATTAATGTGTATGTGTATAAATATATATATGTGTGTGTGTGTGTGTGTGTATATATATGTAAAGGAGAGTTTATAAAGTGTTAGCTCACACAATCACAAGGTCTCACAATAGACCATCTGCAGGTTGAGGAGAAAGGAGAGCAAATCCGAGTCCCAAAATTTGAGAATTTGGAGTCTGATGTTTGAGGGCAGGAAGCATCCAGCATGAGAGAAAGACGTAGGCCTGTAGACAAGGCCAGTCTCTCCTTTGACATTTTTCTGCCTGCTTATATTCTAGCTGTGCTGGCAGTTGTTTAGATTGTAAGCACCTGGATTAAAGGTGGGTCTGCCTTTCCCAGCCCATTGACTCAAATGTTAATTTCTTTTGGCAACACCCTCACAGACACACCCAGCATCAATACTTTGTATCCTTCAATTCAGTCAAGTTGCCACTCAGTATTAACATCACAAGTCCACCCCTTGTCAACTCGAAGCCATACACATCTACTGAGATCATACATAGTCTTTAAATAAAGAAAATAGTAAGGTCATAATTACACCTAACGTAATACAACTATCCTTCATATAACCAGAAACGCACCAATTCCCAGCCCAAATACTATTACATAAAGTTAACAATACTTAAATGCTGATGTGAAGCCAATAAATCTTATGACACATGATAAAAGAAAAATAAAATAAAATGAATATATTTTCTTAGTACAAGTGTATACATGGACAAACATGTTTTTAACAAAAGAAGGAGAAAAGCTCATGACTATTACAATCCTTGTTGATGTAGCTGGTCATGTGGTCTTAGCTGGTATTGCTGACTACTTTCTACTAGACATTCTGTATTCCCTTTGCTTTCAGCAAGCACCTCAGCAGATTATTATTATTTTTTTTTTTCCCCCTGGTAGACTAAGTCTTCATTCCTGAAGGGTTTGGGTCACTTGTAGTCCTGCCTGGATTGGGCTGTTGTAGTTTCCCATTGACCTTAATCACAGAACATGGTAATACTAAGAGATGCTCTAATGGGTCTCCTGCATTCCATGCATACTCTTCCTTACCTCCGTTGTTAGTCTTGATAGTGCAGGTCAATCACCACAGCCAACACTGTAACTCCCTTCTTAGCCTGTTGACTTAAAGGTAGGAGGAGCCCAAAGTGCTCAGGTGGCAATCTTAACTTCCATTTCAAGGGAATTGTTGTTGTGTCTCCTGGTGGCAGCATTCCTGTCTCTGGGACTAAGAACTCTTGGACAGCAGAAACTAATGTTGCAGGAACAAGAGGAAAAAATTTTGCTAGTGGATCACTAGGGGTGATGGTGAGTGGTGCCACTTCCACTCCTTGATTTCTGGACCCATGAATCCTGGCTATGGGAGAAACAGTACCATATATTGGATGCTGAGTCACAGCATAAATGCCTTCTGGAGAACTTTGCCCCAGCCCTGGAAAGTATTGTCACCTAGCTGGCATTGCAATTGTGACTTCCAAAGGCAATTACACGATTCTACCAATCTCGCTGTTTCAGGATGTTGAGGAACATGGTAAGACCAGTGAATTTTATGAGCATGAGCCCACTGCCACACTTCTTTAGCCACAAAGTGTGTGTACATGTACCACATTTTCTTTAGCCAGTCTATCATTGATGGGCATTTGGGTTGGTTCTATGTCTTTGCTATTGTAAGTGGCACTGCAGTAAACATACATGTGCATGTGTCTTTATAGCAGAATGATTTATATTTCTTTGGGTATATACCCAGTAATGACCCATTACTGGGTTAAATGGTATTTCTTATTATAGATCTTTGAGGAATCATCATACTGCCTTCCACAATGGTTGAACTAATTTACATTCCAACCAACAGAGTAAAAGCATTCCTATTTCTCCACAGCCTCTCCAGCATCTATTATTTCTTGACATTTTAATAATTGCCATTCTGACTGGTGTGAGATGGTATCTCATTTTGGTTTTGATTTGCATTTTGTTAATAATCAGTGATCTTGAGCTTTTCTTCATATGTTTGTTGGCCATGTAAATGATGTCCTCTATTGAGAAGGGTCTGTTCATATCCTTTGCCCACTTTTTGATGTGGCTGTTTTTTTTTTTTTTTCTTGGAAATTTGTTTAAGTTTCTTGTAAATACTGAGTATTAGACCTTTGTCAGATGGGTAGATTGCAAGAATTTTCTCCCATTCTGTAGGTTGCCTGTTCACTCTAATGGTAGTTTATTTTGCTGTGCAGAAGCTCTTTAGTTTAATTAGATCCCAATTGTCAATTTACTTTTTGTTGTAATTGCTTTTGGTGTTTTTGTCATGAAGTCTTTGCCTATGCCTATGTCCTGAATTGTATATTGAATATGTTTCATTCTACAGTTTTTATTGTTTGGAGCTTTACATTTAAGTCTTTAATCAATCTTGAGTTAATTTCTTTATAAGATGTAAGGAAGTGGTCCACTTTCAGTTTTCTTCATATGGCTGGCTAGTTTTCCTGACATCATTTATTTAATAGGAAATTCTTTCCCCATTGCTTGTTCTTGTCAGGTTTATCGAAGATCAGCTGGTTGTAGATATACGGTGTCATATTTATGAGGTCTCTCTTCTGTTTTATATATCAATGACAGGAACATAACACTATCCATTACTCACAGAGATAAAACAACTAAAAGATCCAGATTTGGAACTTTCTCAGGCTCTTCCCCATAAGCCTCTCTCTTTGAGTGACTTTAAATTTGAAGCTTTAGCTGTAATAAGACTTAACCATGAGTATAGCAATTTTCAGTGTGTTCTGCAAGATTTTCTGGAGAATTATTAAACCTAAGGTTTGTCTGGGGTATGGTCAAACTTGCAATTGGTGTCAGAAGTAGGAGCACTCTTTGGACTGCTCTCTAACTTGAAATATGTCAATTTATTATTTTTTAACTTGGTAGGAAACAGCCACCAAGATAATTCAAATTTTATGTTCTATGGTATAAATGGGTAAGATATTCAACAATCCCACTTTCTTCACTGCATCAATGTTACAAAATTCTCAGCTTGCCTGAAAAATAAAGAAGAAAAGCTCTTTAATGTCCTTCTCATTTTATACCCAGCTGTCAGCTGGATGCCACCAAGGCAGCCTTAACAATGCATATGAAAGATTCTGTCTGCTACATGTGACAGCATGAAAACTGCATGCTCTCTGGGCCACAACAACCTAACGAGCAATGACTTTGGCATAAGTAAAAAATATGCCTCAATTTTGTTAAATAAGAAATTGGTGTCTATTTGCTACCCAGTATAATGTAGCCTAACCTAATACATGAACATTTATTCTCAGTCAATACAGAGAAAAACGTCAAAAACTTCACACACATATATATATACATATACATACAAATGTACATATAAATATGCATATACATGTGTGTTTGTGTGTATGTGTGTATACATATGTATGTGACTTTGGTCACCTATGTGTTAATTGTTGCCTATCTTACCTTCATTGATTGTTTTCAATTGCATCTATGTAGGAGAAGTTAATTTTAATCAAAAGTAAAAGCCACGATTGATCCAATCAGCCTGCTCAGCCTGTATGAGGCATTTTAGATCAAAGTGGGGCTTTTAACTTTAATTAAATTCAGCAGTCCCGTAGATTTTCAATTTAGTATGTGCACAACACCCTACCCATGGTCTCGATTTTTCTCCCCTCAATATTGAACTTACTTGCTGTTTTCAGTTTTTCTAGCTAGAAGATTTAATCCTAAATAGAAGTCAGACACTGCAACATTTGTTAATGAGGTACAAAGTTTTATTAAAATAATTAATAACAGAATAGGCTCTGAAAATTCTATAAAATGTTTAGAAATGTTTTATGCTTTCTCAAGAACTATTCACAAATGTAAAGCAAACTGTCTCCAAAATGTTAATGGATGTCAACAATGTATAAAGCTTATGAAAATCATTACAGAAATGTTTGGGCTGAAAATTGGTCTTCTTATAAAAGTTCAGTTCTATGCTAAATAGTCTCACAAGTGCTATCTCATTTAATGATCCCAAATTTGTAAAGTAGGTATTATTAGCTTAACTTTACCAATGAGGAAACTGAAGCTCAAAGAGATTGTATAACTTGACTACATTTTACACATTTAGTGAAAGTGTTTAGATGCAAAATCTTGTCATTTGAATATAAATGAAATGTTTTATATATTATGATTCTAAATAAACTTAAATGAACCTACAACTATTAGGTTTATGAGAAATTATTAAGATTGAGAGCTATACTATTACACATAAAAACATTGTTTTCCTCAAAAATAACCTTAACATCACTGTTTTTGGAGTGTAGAAATTACTGAATTACTGGATTCAGTGATCATAAATTTGTTAGCAGGACATTAATCTACATGAATAAAGATATTTTTTCTATTTTAATGTATCAGAATAAAAGGAAGGTTTTTGTTATATGGATTTTTAACAATTCTTGAATACCATTGAAACACTTCATTCAACTCTGTATATTTTGTTATCACATATTACACAGTGCATTGTAGAATCATGGTGAATTTACTAAAATAATTTACTGCAGGAGACTTACAATCACAGCAGAAGGCAAAGTGGAAGCAGGCGTGTCCTACATATCTGGAGCTGAAGAAAGAGGGAGCAGGCTGAGGTAATACACACTTCTAAACAACCGGATCTCATGAGAATTCACTGTCTGTCATGAGAACAAGAGGGAAATCTGCCCCCATAATCCAATCACCTCCCACCTGGTCCCTCCTCCAACACTGGGGAGCACAATTTGACATAGGATTTGGGCAAGGACATAAATCCAATACATATCCATCATTATTTCCTTTCCTGTGTGCTTTAGAGAAGAGAGAGTAAACTTCAGTGTGTCCTCCTCTTATGAGCACACCTGTCCTATGGAATCAGTGTCCCACCTTTATGACCGCATTTAACTTGAATTACTTCCTTAAATGACTCATCTTTAATACAGTCACGTTGAGGGTTAGGGATTCAACATATGGATTGTGGGGAAAACAATTCAGTCCATGCTGTCAATTTAATATTTATGAGCACCTAATATATGCTAAGCTATATGATAGATGTTAAAAATATAGATGTAAAATTTCTGTTTTCATGGAGCTTATAGTTTTGTAAAGACAGATTCACAAATCACAAGTAATCCATAGGAATATACAAAATTCTAATTGAATTAAGGCCAGGAAAAATTCCTTTAAGGATAAGACCTGGAAAAAAATGAGTTTCAAAAAACTGTAAATCTCAAAACATTTGAGAAAAAAAGACAAAATGAGTGGGCTAAAGAAACATAATATGAGGCAGAAAAAATAGGCAAGAGCTGGATGATACAGGGTTCCCCAGGTTTTGGTGAAGATTACACATTTTGTCCTATATTTAATGGGGAATATTTACAGGATGTACATAGTAAAGGTACATACTCTAATTCATATTTTAAACACTTTTTTTTTTTTTTTCTAGAATGGGGAAATCACATATTAAAGTCCTAAAAGAGGAATCTGAGAATCCAGTTAGGGAGATATACAAGTGGTAAAGAGAGACTTAAGCATGGATTAAGTGAGTTATTCTTATTCTTATATTCAGTATTCTTATATTCAGTTTATTCAGTGAGTTAATCTGAGTTCATTTAGGAGCAAAACCAATTCAGACATATTGAATATGGGGAGTGAGAAAGAGGGATATGGCAAAGGTGACACCCAGGTCTCTAGCATGATCTGTAGGGATCATGGAGGTGCCTTGTGCCAGTCCTAGAAACACTGGTAGCAAAACCATTTGGAGAAAAAAATAAGACCTTATTCCATACGTATAAAGTTTAAAGTACCTCTGAAACCTCTCAGTAAATTTGTTTTATAAGCAATGAAATCTACTGGTAAAACTCAAAAGAGTTACGGGCTAGACATCTAGATTTGTAAAGCATGATAAAGATGCAATAAAATCCAAGCAAGTTATATGAAAATATGTAAAGAGAGAGAACAAACTAAAAAGAATGGGAGTCCTCTTCAGCTTCGAATAACTTGAACATTTAGAAAGCAAGAGAAAGAGGAGTAGCTTCAATAGGAAATTAAAAAGGAGAAGGCAGAAAGATAGGAGAAAAAAAACATCATGGTGAAGTATCATGGAAGAAAAAACAGGAGGGATTTAAAATTCCCTTGAGTTCCACAGAGAATAGAGTCAAAATGAGAAGTAAATTATTGTCTTGATTTATCAACAAGTTGTTACACCAGACTATTTATACTACAAAATTTATCTAATTTGTTCTCGCACTAGCCCTCTTAAGCATAAGTAAGGTTACTTACTTGTCAAAGAAAATAAATGACAGATCTGAAATTCAAATTTCATTCTGCATTGGTCATATTCTGGTAATACAACAGAAGTTTTAACTATTTTATCCAAATATCTGCTAAATTACCAGCTTTTGGGGATTGAAAATATTACATAACAAATCACTTTTTAAAAACCTGAAAATGAAGCTACAAAGAGGAGTAACATATTGTCCTACTCACTGTCTATGCCAACTTTTTAGTTGTTTCTTTTGCTTGTGGGTGGCATTTGATAATAGCTTTATTTTATATTTATTTATTTATGTTTTAGAGACAGGGTCACATTGTCACCCAGGCTAGAGTGCAGTGATCCAGTCATAGCTCACAGCAGCCTCGACCTTCTGGGCTCAAGAGATCCTCCCTCCCAAGCCTCCAGAGAAGTTACTACAGGCGTATGCAACCATGCCTCGCTAATAAATAACAAATGTAGAGATGGGGTCAAGCTATGTTGTCCAGGCTGATCTTGAACTCCTGGCCTCAAGCAATCCTCCAAGTTCAGACTCTCAATGCACTGGGATGGTGATAGATTGACTATCTCATGCATTTCTTCTTTTATTTTTGAATTTTGGAGGCGCAAGCAGAAATCTAACGATAAATCATCTTTTCTAAAAATGCCATTTTGAATGTAAAGTGAAATTTTTATTGCTAAATTATTACATTTTATGCCATTAAGGTAGTCTAACAATTAAGTCTACAGATGTTCTGTTAAAGATGAGAAAAATGTTTTTCTCAGTTATATTCAATTTCTCACCAATGATCTGGCTCAAGCTGCTTTATTTGTGTTTATAATAAAAGGGTGAATAACTTTTATTTCCCAAAAGTTTTTTCAATTTTTTTCAAAGGACCTATTATACTTTATATCAGATGTGTAGGAATGTCAGAGCTTTTTAGTTAACATATGTTTTATAATTTAGATATAAATCATGTCTGCAATAAAACAACTGTCTTTTAATAGTTTCAGTTGATAAAATCATGTAATAATTTGTATATTTTATTATTAGTAGATGTAGAAAGTTTAGGAACTTGAACTTCATTAGTTATGTTGTCAGGGAAGAATTTGGGTTTAAATCCTATCTCCTATAAATGAGATTATTTCAGTTTATCCATTTCGGGCTCTAAAATACAAATTAATTGAATATAACTGGGCAGCAAGTGGTGGTGGGAAACAACCTTAATTTGTGGATAAAGAAGGACTCTCTATAGAGGTGACATTTTTGCTGAGGAGTAGAGGAAAGTAGAGAGTTATTGGATGTTTGAGAAGAGACGACATAGTTAAAAAAATGCTGGTGAGTGACAAACTTAGACTTTGTAACAGTGCTTCGAGTCCTTTTATGCTTACTGTAGAGGCTGTGTTCATAACATTGGTATATCCCATCAGCAAAAGTATAAGTTTTGTCCAAATAATTCAGCTCTGTGCATGTAGGTTATATAGAGTAAGTGGGTAGTTAAGTTTAATCATTGTTGTTTCTTTCTTAGTTGAATATAAAGCAGAAAGAAAAAAAGTAAAGACCATTAAAGAGCATTTGCAAACAAATAATTTTAAGTGATGCATGATGAAAGTGAGGGGGGTCATGAAGAAGGGTGAAAGTCAAAGAATAAGCAGTTTTCTTGATGTCAATGAGCTATTTTTCAAAAAGGGTTTGAGTAAGTGAATCTACATTCTAAGAAAAAATATATGTCTAATACCACAGTGACCATGTAGTTGAAGTCCTGTTTTGGTGATTTGAACTATATAACTTGTCCTTACAAAAACAAAAGCAATAAATACCCCTTTCATAATGAAGCTTACTATATTTATAGGAAAATAATAAACACACACACAAACACACACATCTATCTATCATTTATCTATCTATCTATCTATCCGTTGATCTCTCTAAAGTCTGAAAGTGGTAACCAATTCCCAAGTAGCACTTGGCAAGCTAAAGGTTACAAGACCACTCTGGGCTTGAAAGACAGGGAAGCAAGGATGCTTGGAAAGGGGAGAAGATATATTGTCTGATTACTAAATTAGTCAGTGTTCTCCAGAGAATCAGAACCAGAATGATAGATAAATAGCTAATAGATAGGTGATATATAGATAGATTGGACAGATAATGGATAGACAGATAGATTAGATAGATGATAGATAGATAGATAGATAGACAGATACAAGATATTTATTGTGAGGATTGGTTTACCCAATTATAGAGATTGCGAAGAGCTAAGATGTCATCTGCTGGAGGACCAGGAAAACTGGTGGTATCATTTGATTTGAGTCTGAAATCTCAAGATCCGGGATCTCAGCTGTCTTAAGAGTAGGAGAATATTGATGTCCTAGCTCAAAAAGGGAAACAAATTCCCCTTTTAAAAATCTTTTTGTTTTGTTCAGGCCTTCAACAACTTGATGATGTCCACCCTCATTTGGTGAGCATAGATTTCTTTTACTAAGTCTACTGATGCAAATGCTTATGTCTTCCAGAAATACCGTTATAGACACACACCAGAAATAATATTTTACCATCTATGTAGGATCCCTTAGCCTACTTAAGTGATGCGCGGATTAGACATTGCAGCTACATATAATTTTGCATCCTTCACAGGTTCACTGCTGAATTCAACAACTTCTTTCTGCCACGTTTGTTTCTTTTTTAAATAATACAAAAAATATTTATGTTTCTATTTAACTATACCTCTAAGAATCTTACAGGATGAAAGACAAAGATAATGCCATACAAATGTTTTTAAAAATGAATATGATAAAACCTAGGAAATAACTGGAAAAGTTTAAAAGGGGAAATGAAAAAAAATCACAGGAAAAAAGAAAATAATGCAGTGAAGGCATAATTAGGAATTAAATATTTGTAAAATCTAAGAGGAGTGAAAAAAAAAACCTAATAAACATTTGATAATATAAATGAAACAAGGAAGTCTCTTACCATGAAAGTAAAGTGACAAATCTGGTTAAGTGCACATTTTTTTTTCTGCTAAAAAGAACAAAGGTTGTTTTATGTAGTTTAAAAAATTTATCAGTATGAATAATAGGGTTAACTCTCTTACAAACAAGGACATTCTTCTGTAGCATTGCATAGACTGGGATATTGTGCAGGAAATATTATACATACTTACATGCCCGCTAACTTTTTAAAATCTTAGTTTAAATTGCTAATGAAAGCTCAGCTGCTATGACCTCACTTAATCTAGTAGTACTTGCAACACAAGAAGAATCTTATGTCTCTTGCCATTTTAAACTCTACTCTGACTTCACCTGCTTATATTTTTAGTGTAAAGAGACCATGTCATTTGGGGGATGGCTCATTTTATCTCATGTTAAAAACCAGAGTCACCTCAAAATGACATTTCTTTTCCTTTGACCCACTCCTCCCCTTTTTTTCCCTCAAAATCACAAAAATCTAAAGAAATACTGAAATTGACCTCCTTTGTGTTTTCCTACTTACTGCCTTTGTACTGTTTAAAACAGTGACCTTGGCATTCTAAAAAGTCTAAAATGATTTGGAGAAAACTTTCCAACAGATATTGCTCAATATATTTTCAGACCAATATGTTGCAGATGGAATCTTGAGATAATTGAAAAACTCCCCAGGCTCAGTTTTTGTGTGTGTAATGAACTAAACTAAATGGCCTATTACAATGATCACAGTGAAGATAATTTGGTAACAGAATTTCTCAAGTGTACCCCACTGGTTTTCTAAAACTAAATAAATGCCCACCAGACATTGAAACAAGGAAGCTGAATTTGGTGTTGAAGCTGATTTTGGTGACACTTGTAATTCCTCTTTCTTTACATGATATTTCATCAGAGAAGACAAATTAGCAACTTCGTATGTAATATGCAGAGTTAGACAAAATCTCTTCCTTAAATATATCACTGGGAGCTTTGTCATGAGTACTTCATTTTCAATTTTTAAGTGATACAATTATTCTTTTAAAAATTGATTTATCCAGCAACTACTTATTAAGTTTTTACTGTAAAACCTAATATCCCTCACTTAGGTCCTGAAGATGTGGCATTGTGAATCATAGTTATTCAGCGTTCCTGCAGAAATTATGTTAAAACATACAAGTTTATTTAAACAGGAAAGCATCAATGCTGAGTGCAGGTAAGGAAACAGAAGTAGTAGCAGAAAGAACTTCTTGGGTACTAAACACCCGAACAGTTTTTAATCTACTCATCAAAATTCAAGAAAGCTTGTGAACTCTTACCAAAATGATGGTAGGAAGAAA
This sequence comes from Colobus angolensis palliatus, assembly GCF_000951035.1. Classification (NCBI taxonomy): domain Eukaryota; kingdom Metazoa; phylum Chordata; class Mammalia; order Primates; family Cercopithecidae; genus Colobus; species Colobus angolensis. Next base: position 4,751,687 of record NW_012114500.1, on the reverse strand, counting down.
ATAACATTAAATATATTCACAAGAATCTTCTGCAGGAAGAATTACTCCACAAGGGTATGTTTATTTATTTTTTATTTTATTTCTTCATTTATTTTGAGATGGAGGTTCGCTCTTGTTGCCCGGCTGGAGTGCAATGGTGCGATCTTGGCTCACTGCAACCTCCGCCTTCCAGTTTCAAGCGATTCTCCTGCTTCAGCCTCCTGAGTAGCTGGGATTACAGGTGCCCGCCACACCACGTCCTGCTAATTTTTTGTATTTTTTTAGTAGAGATGGGGTTTCACCATGTTGGCCAGGCTGGTCTCGAACTCCTGACCTCGTGATCCACCTGTTTCAGCCTCCCAAAATGCTGGGATTACAGGCGTGAGCCACCGTGCCCGGCCCGGGGTATGTGTGTTACGTAAGCAATTGTGAACAGCTATAACTATAGAACCACTATTGATTACATTTTCAATTAAAATTAAAATGTAAATTCAAAAGACTTTTCAGAAAGATATTAAAATTAGATGGCATTAAAATAGTTAACTCACTCAAGTCTGAGGAGAAATGCTTGGATAAGCCTAAGCTGTAGATTGGCCTGGAGTATAGAAGGTAATTAGAAGTTGATGTATCATGCCAAAAATTTAAAAGAGGAAAATTCAGAGAGGATTATGTTATAGTCATTTCTTTAGTTTTTCCTCAATAATGAAACAGATGACAAATGACAACAAACTGATCTCATTAACAAGGAATATTGTATTGTAAATTATATCACGAGAAAGACAGAAAATTCCTTTGTTACCTTTACACAACAGGAAAGAAAACAAGAATAAACAAGATGAGAATCTGTAAAGTTTATGTGATCAGTAATGAGAAGGTATTTTTGAGAGTTTTCAGTGGTCTGCAAGTTGTTCTCAAAACTGCATTCATATGACTTTTACCTTTTTAAAAAATCTATATCTATGTCTCTCTCCTCAAGTAGTTGTTATACCTCTTCAAAACAAAATGACAACAAAGAGTAAAAGGGAAATGTAACTGAGTGTGAGGGCAAGAAAATTATTTCATTAGCTCAACAATGAAGATATCTGTGGCAAAAGCACATATCAAAATGGAAATGATTCAAATCTGAGAGCAGAGAAATCTTAATGGTATAAAATGGCCTGTATTTTGAATGATTTTTTTCTTGTTACAAGTGTATATAAATTTGTGAACTCTATGAAGGCTACCAAGTTAAAAAATGAAGTTTAAAATACCAGATGCTCTTTAACTTAAAATGGAGTTACACCTTATAGACCCATAATAAGTCAAAAGTATCAATAAGTTAAAAATGCATTTAGTGCTGGCAATACAGCTATTTAAATGATTTTTTGACTTTACAATGGTGTGAAAGCCATATGTATTTAGTAAAAACCATAGCTCCATGGGAAGTCCTAAGGAGCTCTTTGATTTACGATGGAGTTATATCCTGACAAACTCATCATGAAATAGAAAAAACATAAGTCAGAACATCCTAAGTCAGTAACTGTTGGTATGTAAATGCGAATTTAGTGGTGCATAGATGTGCCATCTAGATTTTTTAAATGGCAATTATGTACCAGTCAAATTAACTAAATTCTAATGTGTTTAAATTATAAATCTCACGTTTCAATGTTAAAAAATTGTAAATATTAAACTTTTAATACCACAGGTATTCAATGAAATCATTACATTCCCAATAAATTGTTTTCTCGAATTGTCTGACAGTTTTCTTCTGGGTCAGCACTATGAAAGAATTCCTGATTTCATAATGTTCATTGAAAGTAGAAATGATTTTGACTATGTTACCTCTCCTTCCAGAATTTTTTACAAAGTCCTATTTGTCTTTTGTCAGGTATATTGATACATAATTGTTTGTATATGTCAGGTGAGGGGCAACATTATCATAAAAGCAGAAATAAATTCCAAGATGCCTTCTTCAAAGATGCTTTTTTCAAACTAATTTTGCTTCAGTAGAAAGCAAATTCATGCACGCATATGTGTGAGGGGATTTTTCACAGTATGATAGTATAATACAGTTAGTATTCACTTTTCCCAGAATAATATAAAAGCCAAGCGTGGTTATTACAGTTTCAATAAAGAATGAACACTGTATCAATAGGATGCTATACTGATGAAACTACAGATTATTTCCAGATAAGTTGAAAAGTAATAAAATTGGACTGGTATACTTAATGTATCCCTTTCTACAGAATTTTTTTTTGTCTACCATTTAGAAAATAACAGCATGGTATTACAAAAGAAATCACATCATCAACTTTGGTTCAAATACATACTTGCAGCTGCTTGTTGTATAAAGCTTTTTTAAAGAAGATTCTCATCCTTCATTTTTGTAAGTTGTGTGTTGAATAAATGGTTTTATCCAGTTTTCTTACCTAAAAATGTATTTGTTTTAAAATACATTTTGAAGTGTAATTACATGTTTTACAGTAACATGCATTTTATTAAATATTTCATTCAAAAGGGTATTTATTTTTTTAATGTATTGAATCATGTGCTAAGCATTTTTCACATGTGACTAAAATAATATAACTTCAATTATAACTTGTAAATTATAAGTAAAGGTTTTTGTACTATTAAAAAAAAAAAGAGTAAGTTACTTTCACAGTAAACCCTATAATCGAATGTTAATTTGTTTCTGTCTAAATGCAAAGCCAAGTACTTTTGGACTTCCTCTTCCATCTTTGATGAAGCAGTTAGAATCAGACCCATGCACCCCTAGTTCTTGGAGAAATAGAAAAAAAATAAATTTTAAAATAAAAATTAAAAAACAAGAAACAAAGCAAGGAGGAAAAGGAGGAACTTAAAGGGCACTGAAGAATTAATGAAAAGAAAAGACAGGTCTTGAGAGGACAAAATCTTGGAGAAGCAGGACAACACTCAGGAAGTCAGCCAGCAGTTTCTTTTCCCTTCAGGGCATTTTCAGATTCTTTACTCATTGCAAGAAATTGAGCATCCATGCAAGACACTTGGTAAGCCAGAATTGGAGTGAAAAGAAAGAAACAATGAATGTAGTGTCTCACATTCTGCTGAGCATTGCTTTAAAATGTGTTCAAATTTCTAAAGTACATGAGATGGAAGGCAAACAGCAGAACAACTCAGAAATACAGATACATTTGGACAGTCGAATTGCTGGTGAGAAAAGTATGGGGATTCTGTTAAAATTAATATACTATTATGAGCTGTGATTTATCCAACAAATACACTTTAAGCACTATGAATGCACAGAGTATTGCACAGAAGAATGATTTCTGCTGAAAAAGCAAAATCTGTTGATCAGTAGATGATTAGGGGGTTTCTGATAAATGAGTGAGGATTTGAACCATTTTCAAATGTCTTCTCTTAGAAGTCAATTCCCACATACTTTACCATATGAAATTAGACATTATCTCTCAAACGATCCTAAAGTATTGGACTCCTGCTTCTGTTACATCACCTGTATTAGTACAACTTAATTATGTTTAACTTGCTGGACTGCCTCCTCTTACCAACTTCTGAGTTGCGCTCATTTTATTTATTTTATTTCAATGACATAAAACAATATGTGTAAACGATATGCTTATTGATTTAATGAAGAAGATATTTGAAATATTTTAGTGGATGATAAGATTTCATAGTTATGGAATTGCGTTTGTCAGGGTTCTCTAGACGGACAGTACTAATAGGATAGATGTATATATAAAACGGAGTTAACTAAAGAGTATTGACTCACATGATCACAAGGTGATGTCCCACAATACGCCGTCTGCAAGCTGAGGAGCAAGGAAGCCAGTCTGAGTTCCAAAACCTCAAAGATACAGAAGCTAACAGTGCAGCCTTCAGTCTGTGGCCAAAGGCCAGAGGCCCCTGGCAAACCGCTGATGTAGGTCCAAGAGTCCAAAAGTTGAAGAACTTCGAGTCCGATGTTTGAGGGCAGGAGGGATGAAGCATGGAAGGAAGATGGAAGCCAGAAGACTTAGCTGCCAGTCTAGGCCTTCCACTTTCCTCTTCCTCTTTTATCCTAGCCATACTGGAAACTGATTAGATGGTACTCACCCAGATTGAGGGCGGATCTGCTTCTGCCAGTCCACTGACTCAAATGTTAATCTCCTTTGGTAACAGCCTCACAGACACACCCAGGAACACTACTTTTCACCCTTCAATCCAATCAAATTGACACTCAGTATTAACCATCGCAGCAATCTAGGCTCATTCTCATATTTTGTTCACATAGAAGATGAAAAGGTAGAGAATCTTCTAGGAAAAAGTAATACCAAAAGCAAAAATGCAAATGTGTGAGGTACTGTGTAGCAGGGATTCTCAACCCCAGGGCCACAAACCAGTACACGTCCTTGACCTGTTAAGAACCAGGCCTCACAGCAGAGTGAATAGTGGGACAGGGAGTATTAGTTCCTGAGCTCTGCCTCATGTCAGAACAGGAGCGGCATTCAATTCTCATAGGAGTGGGAACCCTATTGTGAACCGTAAATGTGAGGAATCCAGGTTTTGCACTTCTTGTTAGAATCTAATGCCTGATGATCTGAGGTGGAACAGTTTTATCCCAAAACCACCCCCGACACACTCCCCGTATGTTGAAAAACTGTCTTCCAGGGAACTGGTCTCTGTGCCACAAAGGTTGAGGACTACTGCTGTATAGGGTCAATCTATACACCATGGAATATTATGCAGCCATAAAAAAGGATGAGTTTGCGTCCTTTGTAGGGACATGGATGCAGCTGGAAACCATCATTCTTAGCAAACTATCACAAGAACAGAAAACCAAACACCGCATGTTCTCACTCATAGGTGGGAACTGAACAATGAGATCACTTGGACTCGTGAAGGGGAACATCACACATCGGGGCCTATCATGGGGGGGGAAGGGGGGAGGGATTGTATTGGGAGTTATACCTGATATAAATGACGAATTGATGGGTGCTGACGAGTTGATGGGTGCACATGGCACAAGTATACATATGTAACAAACCTGCACGTTATGCATATGTACCCTAGAACTTAAAGTATAATAATAAAAAAAAAATAAAATAAAATAAAAGAGTATTCACACAGATAACTAAGCAAAGTTTGATGTTCCAATAGAGATTCATATAATATGTTTTTGGGAAAAAAAAAATGTACAGCTGGGAAATTTTCAAGTTACCTGATTACCAGGTCAAGAAGTTTTGACATTTACCAAAAGCTCTTTTAGTTTTAGGAATTTCTGTTATTAAATATTTTGAGGAAACCAGAATAAACTGAATAAGTTAAACTAACTTTTTGTTTGTTTGTTTTCTAAGTCATCGTTTTTGTTTTGTTTGTTTGTTTTGTTTTCTTTGTTTGTTTTTATGTCCAAACAGGAGTGAGGTGGCCAGATCAGGATTTACTGCAACCTCTAATTCCTGGCCTTAAGTGATCCTCCTGCCTCAGCCTCCCAAAATGCTGGGATTACAGGGAGCCATCATGCTGAACTAAAATAGCTTTAAGTAAACTGATCTAGTTGTGTTCTAAAATGGTTTTGCCTGTTACCTGAGGTCACAGAATCTTTACATTTTCTTTGTCTAAGGTGTTACTTTATCAGTAGATAATGGACTAATTTTTAAGCTTTAAGCAGACTATCTCTGTTCTTTTCATTGTGCATTTGTGTTGATAATTCCATGACTAATATATGTATTACTTTAAACAAATTGTTCAATAACATATGACTTTTCTTTTCCAGGAAGATTCAAAAATTTTCTTCATGTCACAAAATGCTACAACCCAGACAACAGTGCCATTATTATTTTTTACTGGGTCTAATGAAGATATCTTCATTGTTTTGTTTGGTTTGGTTTGGTTTTCCTAAATATATGCATTAGCTTGGTGAGTTATGCAATGTTGCAATCTTTAGGGGATATAAAATCTACCACCAACATTTCAAAAAACTAGAATAATCAAACAAATTCTGTCTCTTTAATTAAAAATACTTTGTTCAGTATAAAATTTCTATTATAAATAGAATACTTAAGATTATATATGAGAAGAATTTACAATTATTTGAAAATTTAAGAACAATGCTGGTATTCCTAATTATTGTTTTTGCAAAATCTATACCTATGTTTAAACAACTAGTGTAGATACACACACACACACACACACACAAACACAGACACATTTCCCACTTTTTAAAATTAAAGTGTTATTTTCTAACAATCTGACAACCCAATAAATTCTGAACTGTTTTTATAGTGCTTTTTCATTATGTTTTTTTTGTTGTTGTTGCTTGCTAATTACTTTTTTGCCCAATTTCATTTGCAGTTTGAATAAATAAACTGTAACTTTCTGCCTGCAGGTTACTAGAAGAATAGTCAATATGCAGCTGTAATAAAATCATAAATTTCTTTGAACAGGCAATTTCCAACTTATACTTCCATAGAGGGTTTTTAAATATCTACTGTTAGAGAAACAGCTTTATAGGACCTGCAAAGTTTTATGCCAATTTATAAAGCTTAGAATCATAAAGATGAAATAAAATGATTGGTTGGTATATTTTGACATAGAAAAGAATAATTTCAATGACAATGGAAATGACCCTTTTTCACATTTATTTGATATATGTGCTTTTTAAATTCAGTGAATGAGAGATTTGGTTTTGGTAATCATTTAACTGTATGTTACTGGTGTGTATTATCCAACTAAAAATTTTGATAAACTTGACTAATTTTGATAATTGATTTTCAGAGTACAATGTGAATTTTGGTTTTGTTTTCTAGCCAGCAAAACGTATTTATTATAGTGAACAATTTTGGCCTTTGGGTTTTGTTTAATAGAATTCTGAGTAAACATTAAAGCTCCTGTCTGTATTTCCAATTGAATTTTCCTAGTACTGAGATTAAATAATAATAAATGTATAAAATCTTTTTTACAACATGATAAAATATACATAGTACTAGTTTAATATTAAAATATAAAATCCTTTTTGGGAAATACAGTCTCATTTGCACTTGTAACTTTTTAGTGATTTTTTTAAAATCTTCAATTTCATATGGAAGTATGTACATCAAATGGATACTATTGCATAAAAAAATTGTGAAATATTTATTAATGTAGTGAAATATATTTGTAATTTATTTGCTTAAAAAAGGCATAAAGTCTGTCAAATAACATTTGAATTTTGCAGTATAGGCACATTCTAATTATGTTCATATTGTATTCTAAAATATTTAAAAATTAATTACTTTCTAAAAATACAAAAGCAAATTCCAGATAACTAACTCCTCAGAAATGATGGCAAAAGCTGATACTTATTCTGTGAATGTCTTCAGACTCAGAAAAAGGACACATACTACCTCTTAAAGTAAAAGTAGGGTTATTTCTCCTCTTTAGAAAATTTTGTATTAAATGTAACATGGAGGTGGTGATGTCCTAGATATTCTCCTTATTCAATAGTTTGGAAATATTTCATCAGCCTCTGCAAAGACTCCCCACTGGTTCTGGTTTTTGATAACATTGAAGTGCACATAAGTTCAGCATTTTTCCATTTACGCAGGAAGAAAGAAGAAAGAGGGCTTCTAGAGCCTGTTAGTACTGGAAGATGTTTATGGACAAGGGTCATACTCCTGGGGTCATCGCTCTAAAAACTTTTGGATAATTAGGCTAAAATTTGCATAAACATCAAAAATTTGAAATGCTTATCTGAAGTAAGTTTTTTGAGGTCATTTGCACAATTTTACTGTGATGAACATCAAGGGGCTCTGAGAATAAACTAGAGTATTGTATCAATTTTAACAGAAGAATAAAAAGCTGAGAATAACAGAAAACTACATATGCATAAAGATAATTTTAAAGATGGAAGAATTATAGGACACAGAATGGCAGGTAGACATAAACATTAAAAGACAAAAAAGGAATGATTATAAAGAAATATATTTTGAAAGGTAGATATGTCTGAAACAGGAAAATAAAACACCATGCATCATCTGACTTAGTGATTCTGTATAAGTTACTAAAGATGATGAATCATAGAATAATTTGTAAATGTCTTAAAAATTTTAAATATGTGAAATAATTAACAGGCAAATTGATTATTCAGGTAGAATCTAAAAAAACTGCTTTAAAAATATTCTGATAGTCACTTTCACTTAGAAATATTATTTCAATATGAACAATTTATAACAAGTTTTTCTAAATAAATTAAAAATGAAACAAAAATTTAAAAAGTTTTATTAAGAAATACATTAAAAATTAAGCAAAAAGCTTTTAATAGTTCTGTTTTTTCAAATAAATACAAAAATAGTCTCTAGAGAATTAAAGGTTATAAAATCAATTCATTGGCTATTTTAATTTATTCATCTACAAAGGAAGGGTAATATATATTTTAA
>NW_012114500.1:4711343-4742669 GCF_000951035.1 Colobus angolensis palliatus | reverse complement strand
TTCACGAGGATGGCCAATGAGGACAGTCAGAGGGAGATATGAATATGGAATAATGGTCAAGGAGATGTAGCATTGCTGGCTTTGAAGATGAAGAAAGAAGACCTTGTCCCAAGGACTGTGGGTGGTCTCTAGAAGCAAGAAAACACAAGGAAATATATATACATGTATTTTAATGGGGGTTGAGACCCTTCAAGAAGAAATACAGTCTTGCTCACACCTGGACCATTAGCCACATCAAATACCCACATCAAACTTTTAACACATAGAACTACAATATAATGCTCTTTTCTTCTTAATTTTTATGGATACACAATAGTATGTTTTATAGGGAGCATATTATATTTTGATACAATCAAATGATGTGTAATGATCAAATCAGGGATTGGGATATCCATCACCTCAAACATGTATTTCCTTGTCTGGGAACATTCCAAATCTACTCCTCAAGTTATTTTTTAATATATAATAAATTACTGTTGATTATAGTCACCTTATTGTGCCAGCAAACACTAGATCTTATTTATTCTAACTGTATTTTTATGCACATTACCTATGTATTACCTCTCTCCCACTCTCTTCTCTGGCTCTGATAATGATTATTCTATTCCCTACTTTCATGATATACACATATATTTAGCTCCCACATGTGAAAAAGAGTGTTTGTGATAATTTGTTGTGGTAGCAATATAAAATGAACACCAGTTTATAGACTTTAAAATTTAATTTTCACTTTGAACTTCCACACTTGCATGCATATACATACATAGTTTTTAAAACATATATTACACAATTTAACAATTCATTGTGATGAGCCTGTTACCAGTTCTCAGATCAAGAAATATAACATTGTTAATATTTCCAAAAGCTCAACTCTTTTGCCTCTTTAATCACATCTTCCTCCTTGTTTCCCATAAAAGGTGATAATCATTTCTAGCTTTTTATTTGGTACAGTATACACTGCTGGGGTCACGGGTGCACCAAAGTCTCAGAAATCACCACTTAAGAAATAAGAAATCACCACTAAAGAACTTAACCAAACACCAACTGTTTCCCAAAAACCTATTAAAATAAAAAAACTCTGCTTTTACATTTTATATAAATATAATCCACCTAAGAGTTTTTATGTTAGTGTTTTGCAAATGACCCACATGACATATGATTTTAGTTTTTGCATTTCAACTGTGTATTATATTCCAATTTAGTATAATTTCATAATTTATCAATAATTCTCATAATTTTATACTCCAATGTTACTATCAGTGGACACTGGGTTAATTCTAATTTATGGATAACCATCATATTTGACTATTTTTCATATAAACATCATAGTAAATATATTAATGAGTTGCAGTAGAATATTAGGTAAGGAGAGAAATTATAAGAAGAGTACACAAAATCCTCATGTATAAAAAAATCGCATAGCTGAACTTTTTTTAGGTCATCTGAGTTGAATATGTTTGCTGTGTTTTGAGTTTGTAAGTATTTTTTATTATTTGTCCATTGGTGGTTTGTTTGCATTTATACTAGTTGAAAATCATAGAGTTCTCAAATCTGTGGCTCAATGTTGGTATTTTACATCTATTTTGAAAACCTTTCAGCCAGTGTTTATTTTCTATTACCACATCTGATTTATACTTTTTTTTTTCCTCTTGTGGGAGTACAATCACACGTAACTTAGGTCTTAGATTCATGCTGCACATGCCTTTTAAACTTTATTTTTGTTCTTTGTCTTTTCCAAGCTTCAACTTGTATACTTTCTATTAGCCTATCATTTATTACAACAATCCTCTTCACTGTTGTATTTCAGCTACTGTTACACACATATATTGACTTGTTATTTCATGTTTTAATGTTAGAATTTTTATTGATAGTTTTCCATGTAAAATATTATATTTTGTTTTGTTTGGGGAAGGTCTATTAGTTTTAATTTATGTGACTATATCTATGATTTCAACCTCTAGATATGGTTCTGTTTCTATTTTTCTGCAATGTCTTTTGTTTTTTGGTCTTGTTTCCTGGCGTATAATTTTATTGCCTGCTAGGTCATTAAGAGCCTCCAAAAATAATTTAATTTTCTATCTGGCAATAGAGTATGACCAGATCACCTTGATCTCATAAGAAATTTAGTTAGGTGGAGCCTGGACTTTATATTGTGTTCATGTTTTCTCAGTACCTCAAAACCAAATGACATATTTTCCTAGAATGTCACGTTTTTGTTATTGTTTTATCTTGCACTTTAGCCTATTAATTCATCACCATATTTTCAGCTTTTTCATGCATTTTAGGCTTTTAAATAATAATTTACATTTATGTTTTTATTTGTTTATAGTAGTAGTGTGATTTTGAATAATTTAACTCTCCCTAAGGCATGCATTGTTAAATTACTTCTGCTCTTTCTAATACACGTTGTTGCATACATACCTATACTTTTGTGATGTTTCTCATTTTTACACTGACCCTGAAAGTACACATTTAAAATATGTTTTGCAGTATAGCCATAAATCCTTATAAACATACATTATAATCCATTCAGGGAAAAGTGCTGTTTACAGAATATATGTGTTAACATTTATTTAATATAACACAAATGTAAAATTTATGGTTTGCAAGTTGTGTAAATGGTAGCTCTGTTCAAAAGGATTTTCTAATCATTTCTTCAATCAGAGTCCTGAGTTTTATGGTGTAGTATTTTTGAAATAATAAATAAAAATAATTTTGCTCTTGTAAAACCAGAGATGGTCCCCTACTCAGTGTAAAATACAAGAGATTCAGAAAAGTAGATATCCTAGTTTAATCATCTATTTGCTAAGAAAGTACTGAAGAACTATTGTAAAATAAACAGTATTAGAGTGCTAATAGTCTTTGTTTAAGAACAGATACATAACATCTTGTCTTTAAAAAATATAAAGGCTAGAAACTCAATTTATAATAGCTATATTTTACTAATTCATTAATATAATTGAGTACTTATTGTTTTAGGTTAATCTTTTTGGATTTAGAACATATAAATCTTTAGAATTTTCATTTTATAATTAAGTGAGTTGGCGAAATCCTATTCACCTTGGAGACTATTTTTCTGATTTTTTACATTTTTCTAAATACTAAGATTCTCATAATGTCATAACTTAAAATTATAAAATAAAATATGACCATGCCAGGTGACTTCACATGCAAAATTGGAAATTGGTAATAAATTAATTACTTTTGTCTAATTTCTATATCAAATCCAGCTCATTTGCACTTGTAAAACAAAGCAATAGGTACAGACAAACTATGATCTCAAGATATGAAGAATTATCATCATAGAGATGGTAAATGTTAAATACTTAAGGGTATATAATCACATATAAATTTATTTTACACTGCCATGCAGTTGCTTAATATTCCTTAGAGATTAGTTTGCTAAGCCATATGTATTATTATAGTTCACAGAGGCAGTATGTAGGACCTGTGAGTATCTGTGATATATGAAATACCTTATAATCTATATTTGTTAATAGGCCACCAGTGACTTCTAGCTCAAGATTTAAGAACTGGATGTCTCATCAGGAATAATTCATAAGTGGTCAGTGTTCTGCTGATGTAATAGCATGACCTTGATCCTAAAACCAAATTATGATTGCAAAATAATTAATTCCATTCAGTTAATCCACATTTGTGGTGATGAATGACATCATTTATCAAGACATTGGGAAGTAATTTAGGAAAATTTCTTATTCTAATCCTTAACCCCTCTGCTACCCATAGTAAGGGCAGATTTGTAGGGTCAGGTTTTGTTATGTCTAGAAGGAGATTTATAATCATTGTTCTACGCTGCTTGCATAATATATAAGTCTTGGGAATATTCTAGCTATGTGCTTTCATTTCTGCTATAACTACAATATTAGAAAACATTGAATTCATGTGCACTTTGTCTTTGGGAAATCTCAGGTGACCTTACAGTTCTGCCACAATGGGCTTTCTTTCATGATGGAACTTATAATTTTAAATTTTTAAAAGAAATTTTCCTGAAATAATTAATATATTACAATTCAATGGGCTATCCTCTGTGAAGCAGAAATGTTTAATGTATTTCTACTCCCCTGTACTGGTTCTATCTCAAATTTTGGTACGGTATTTTATTATCTCAAATATTGACATGTATTCAAAAAGAATAGGTCCCTGTCCCCATTATCTATATAATGAAAAATCCAGGAATATAAGACTGAAGATAACAGATCACTGTACAAAACATGTTGGGATTTTGAGATCACTGTGGCAGACTAATTGTACAGTGTATCAGGGTCTAAGAATGCTTCCGTCCTGAAGGTAATCCATTTTCCTTGTTATGAAAGATGATTGTACAGCTAATTAGATGTTCTTTCTCTTTGTTGATAGCTTAATACTTAGGTTTTTTTTTTTATGAGGCATTAAATACATTGTGTAATTTTATGCAATACACCCTTTAAAAAGTCCAAACTATACCTGCTAGTTAAAAAAACTATAAATCATGTAACACCATCCATTTAATTTGTTTCCCTTCCTTTATTAGGCCCTCAGAAGCAGTGGGTTGTAGTAACTGTACCTCCAGGTCAAGGAACATAAGCCACATTCTGATTTACTCAAGTATTTACTACCGTATATCCTGGTTTCTTACTTCTATTCTTCTCTTTCATTGAAGGCAATGATTATAATTCCTTTAATGTTGCTCTTAATTTATATAAATGTTTTTTGGTTATATGACATTCTGTTCTGTTTTCAAACAATAATAGGTTTTTGGGTTGTATCTGCTTTTTTGTGTGTACATTTGCTGTGTTACTTCTAACTGTTCATCGTACTCCATGGTTTCTGTCTAATATATATTAGGCATTTCCACTTTAAGCAATAAACACCAAACTTCCCTACAAATTTCTATTTCCGGAAATAATACTGGAATAAGCATCTTCACCCATGCTCACTCGTGTGGGATTCTTTGAAATACGTACCCAGAAGCAGAATTGTTGGATCATACCATTGTTTTGCACCTAATTTTATACACAGTGGCAATTTGCCCTCTAGAACGGGTGCACCTTCCACACTCACATGAGTGGTGTGTGAGGATTCCACTATTCCTATATTCCAGATCAATATTTGTCTTATACAGCTTACTAATTTTGCCTTTCTGATTATTTTAAAGACATTTAGTATTTCATTTCGAATTTTCCTTATTACAAATGAGATTAGAGGTCACTTTACACATTTTTTTGAATTCTAGTATTTCTTTGAATACTATTCATTTTGTTGTTTTGTTTGTGGGGGTGGTTGTTAGTTTCTGTTCTCTCATTATATTCTACTCTATATTTTGCCTTTGCCAGGCATTCTTCACTTTAATTTTGATGTTACCAACATTTTTTGTTTCAGTCCTCATGTCTTTCTCACTGTGTTTATGAAGACTTTTCTCATGCTGAAGTACATTCCATTTGCAAGCATCTGAATGAAGTCAAACATTAATAATATTAGTGGCTGTATTATTTTACTTAAATCTCTGTACATTTGTTGACATCATTTTTTTCTATTGTTGTCAAAGTATTTTCTTCAGTACAATATACGTACTTTTGAAGGCAAGGACTGTGCCATATTCAATTTGTATACCCAGTGTCTAGCAGAGTGTCTGGAATATAAGAAGTTCAACATCAATATTTATTACAATAATGTATTTAGAGCTATGACACTAGATAAAGGAGGGGGAAAATCTAAAGTGAGGTAGTTGCTAGGGATGTGGTCAGATAGAGTCTGCAAATCTTGTGGTGAGTGCAGCCTCCAACTAGGTTCATTCCAACTGAGTTCATCCCTGTGGTTACCCCAAAGTCATTTCCTCTCATTCATCTAATGTTGTACCTTCCCACTCCTTCTCATGAAAAGAACAGCTTTTACTCTGAGCTGTAAAACGACATCTAAGATACTCAAATGATTCTGAATTTATCAGTGTATTTGTTTTAGTACATAATTAAAATTAATTTGAAAGGAAAAAAAATAGTTCCTGCTCTTAAGCATAAACAATTTCCTTAGTCTTCTCATTCCTAGTTTACTTCATGAGAAACAGAGTGAGCATTCAGATTTTGGATAGATTCTTGGGTTTAAATTTCAAATCTGCTAGAAACTGCAAATATAACCTTAGACTTAGGACATTTCCTTAAACATTAATCTTTCTCCCCACCCCCATCTTAAATGAGGGGATTCATAAATGCCTTTAGCATAGAACCTGGAGATACAGTGAGAGCTCATTAAATGTTAGTTAATAATCTTAAAGATAAAGTTAGTGAAACCAAAAGAAAACTTGCAATCTGAATTGTGATAGACCTGAAACCATCTTTACTCCTCTAACAGGCAGTTCTAACAGATATGAATTTTACGAGTGCCTTGGACAAAAAGTTCATTAAACACTGATAACTGAGCTATTGTAAAATCTTTAATTATCCAAAATGTCAACTTCACTCATGTTATGCCACTGAATAACATAAATCTTTACTGTTTGCTTCACATATTGGATATGTATCTTCGAAAGTTCCCGTATGTTGTACATTTAAACGATCCTTGTTTTTTAATACTTTGAAACTGATACTGCAGAGATACATAATCTAGTGACATGTTATAATATAAATGTTTAGAAATAAACAATTAAAATAATATATTAGTTTTATGTTAACATTTGTGTCCTTTATCTAGTAATAGATAATATTTATCTTTAGCCATGGCAATGTGTGTATGTTTTAAGGACCACATTTTTTTCTTCAGGCATTTTTTCGCTCCATTCATTCTGCTTTACTTAAATTCAAAACAGGAAGATAAAGAGAGACTTCAGTGTTTGGATTTGCATTAATTATTGATCTTTTTAATCAGGATTTTAAAATTATTTATAATAATAAAATATTATCAAAAATGGCATTCTGCAGTTGTCTGCTGTATCTTCTGCATTAACATCTTTTCCATCTCAAATGGATCTTAACCATCAACTTAGAAATATGCCATATTTCTTGTAAAATGATTCCATTATTTTCTTTCAGTTTCTATCCTAGTTCTCTTTTCTTCTATCTAACAACATACTTCAAAGAGCTGACAATACTCTGATTTCAGCATCATATTCTCTTTCATTTTTCTTAGACTCTTTCAGTTGCCTCCATCACTCCATCAAAAGTACAACTGCTAAGGTCATCAATACCATTCAGATGAATAAATCCAATCATGAGTTTCCAGTACTTATCTGCACTTACCAACAACATTGCTTGTAGAATATCACTTCCTCTGGGAAAAAAGAAAAGTCTTTCTTCATGTTATCTTAGATGGCATTTCCTTTGAGCCTTCCTCGATTTTCTCAGAGGTTTATTCTTTCCTCCTTAACAATTCTTTCCTTTTTTTAAAATTTTTTACAAATAACTCCTCTAAGATCATCTAGTACTGTAAGTTGAAGTATGTACAACCTGATGTTTCCAGAAGTTATATTTCCAGCATAGCATTATCTAAGCATAAATAATAGATAGAATTGCCTATCTGATATCTCAATTTGAAAATCCAGAGTGTTTCAAAATGAACACATCTATCATCAAACATGTCTTTATCTTCCAAACCTACTAATTTTATAGTCTTCAAAATCTCAATATGTGTAGCAATTTAATTCTCCCTATTGCTCAGAGCAAAATTTTTGGAGTCTTTCTTGACTCATTGGCACTAAGAAGTGCCAACTAAGGTGTAACTACATGGGAGTTTTTAACTATAGCAAAATTCATTAAGGTCCAGTTTAATTTTATCCCTTATTTGTTTTAAAATCTGCATCTTTCCTCAATTAACAATATCTGATTATTTTACATATATAAAATAAGATCCCAAAAAGAATGGAGCTTGCCTAGAATTAACTAAATACCAAACACAAAGATAATTCATTGTGAAGAGCCTTGCAGATAGCATTATTAATCTAAGTATCTGCAGTCTGTATATGCAGACAATGGCATGTAACAGATAAAATTGTGATCAAAGGCACAACAGAGATCATAAGAAGGAACATGCAACTCAGAGGAACAATTGTCAGAAAGACTCGAGGGATATGATAGATTGGCTTACATGTACAAGATCTCTTCAAAGTATTCTGTTAAGAAAAGTATTGCTATCCTTAGTCAATAATGTTGAAATCAATTCATTAATGTTGAATTAAGTGTTCAAAAATATTATTTCAGTAAGTGCTAAATTTTTGATGTTGTACTAATTTCTGAGTATATGACACCTGTCCTCATTCATTGCATATATTGTTTTTTCATAGAAATATGTTACCATAATGTGACCAAGTAAGGGAAATGGCTAACATTATAAATGTAATGAGCACTAATAATAAATAAACATCAAAGTAATTTTTGTATTGCATTTAACGAAACATAACAACAAATTATGAAACTACACAGCGTACCTATAGGAGAAAATATATTAATGAATGAAAATGACATATCACTAAAACAAGCAAAAAATTGAAGATGATGGAAAGTTTTCTCATAGTATATCATTAAATATTATTTTAAAGATTATAAGTGTAACAGTAGAGAATAGAATTTGAAATACTTAAATTCAATAACCATATTGTTATCACTAGAAAAATAGATATTATAATAGTATTTAAAATACTTTAATCCAATTAAATTTTATAAATTGCACTACCAAAATGATAGGCCCACAAAAAATAAAAGAATGTATCTTAATTATCATTTGTGTGATTATATTAGTGAAGTAACTATCACAATGGTATGATGTTAATTTTCAAAGTACTTTCTACTTATTTATTTATTGTATTGATAATATGGGTTTCAGTGAGAAAAAAAAACCGAAGGGTTATAAAATATTCACATGCCTGCAAATCCCTTTGGAGGTTAACAAGATAGGTTTGCTCATATTAGAATTAACAGAAAACTACTCAGAAACATATGCTCAGTTTCCTCTCATGTATTACTGCCATGTAAAATGTTGGGTAGTTCATTTGTTTACATTTTACTTGTAAGTAGGTTTTGCTGAAAGACTTTAACATGACACATATAAAAATGAGTAAAGCAGGACATCTCTGTACTTGGAAATCTCTTCTCTTTGTCTCACCATTAACGTATAGAATTATTACTGTTTCTTCTGCTTGCCTTTTTTTCTGTTTTGTTATAGAACTACTGAGCAGGAACACTGTCAATGTTTGATTTATTACATAACTGAAATACTGTTGGTGCTCAATAAGGCAGTGAAAATCTATTCTGTGAAAAGAAGTTACACACATTTAGAGCCTGTGTTGCATCTTCTTCTCTCTAGAACAGCACTACTTACTCTAAGTGTGACCCAGGGACTGTATCCAGACAGCAAATTGCTGTAACAGATTATCTAAGAATAAGAGTTGAAACATCTTATAGGTATTTAACATTTCCATGACATCCAAGTATGTGATCAGTCAACCTGTCTTAACGGTAGGACATAGATGGCTCAAGGTGTTAACTCTTATTTCTAGTCACATGTGACAACTTGTTATAGCACTTTGTCAATTGTCAGCTAAAGCGAATAAAAGTCTGAGAAAAAGTACCATTATTGGGTTTTTATTACTAAAAAATAATAAAATTACTGAGAAATTAATGAAAGACTAAAACAAAGATGTTTGCATGGAAATGTTCAAAATCTATGGCAATGAAAGTAGCTTTTCTCCCATTTTGCAGACAGCGCATAGTATGACAGAGTTAGTATGACATGAAGACCAATTTTACCCTTCAGAGGAGTTTTATATTTCCATAAAAATTTTAAGCATTATACAGAATTCACATATATCCTGTGTCCAGTTTCTTCTATTATTAATATCACACATTAATATGATATATTTGTTATAATAAGTGAACCAATAGTGGTATAATATTATTAATTAAAATCTATTGATTTTTCAGATTTCTTTAATTGTTGCCTAAAGTCTTTTTTATGCTTTAGGATCCTAAGATAACATATTCTATTTATAGTTATCATGTTCTTAGGCTCCTTTCGGTCGTGACATTTTCTAAAATTTTCTATAACAAAGACAGTTTTAAAGAGTACTGCTTAGGAATTTCTTAGAAATTTTTGTGATTTTACATTCTCTATTTTGATGTTTTTATATTTGTATATTCTCTACTGTGATTTGTCTTATGTATCTCTCATGATTGGCCTGGCTATGTGTTTTGGTGAGAGAAACCACAGAGGTAATAAGGTGATATTTTTGTTGTGTCAGATCATGGATATGAACTATCAGCAAGGCCTGTCACCTTTTTTTGACAGTATAAGGTAATTTAAGATTTTAAGTTTTTAATCTTTTCAAAAATTTTTCTTCATTTTTTTAAACGTATTTTTCCATTCTTATTTTTAAACATAATAGATGTGCATATTTTAAGGAGTATATGTGACATTTCAATAATTAAACATTTTGATAGTCAAATCTGGGTAATTCAGATATCCATCACCTTAAACATTTAACTTTTCTTTATTTTTTCTTTGTACTCGCATGTAAGAACATGCGATATTTTTCTTTCTATGTTTGGCTTATTTCACTTAATACAATAACCTCGAGTTCCATCCATGTGGCTGCAAATGACAATATTGTAGATTTTATGGCTGAATAATATTCTATTGTGTCTATATATCACATTTTCTTTATGCATTCATCAATTGATGAGCACTTAGATTGATTCCAAATTTTGACTATTTTAAACAGCACTGCAATAAACATGGGAGTACATACAATAAACTTGAGTGCAGATACATCTTTGACATATTGATTTCCTTTATTTTTTGATATATAGCCAGTAGTGGTATTGCTGGATCATAGGGCATTTGAATTTTTAGTGTTTTTTTTTTTTTTTTGGAATCTCCACACTATTTCCCTTAGTGATTGTACTAACTTAAATTTTCACCAACAGTATAATAGGGATCCTTTCTCCACATCTTCACCAGCATCTATTATTCCCTGTAATTTTGGTAAAAGTCATTTTACCAGACTGAGATCTTATTGTGATTTTAATTTCCATTTCCATGATGATTAGTGTTGTTGAGCATTTTTTGTACATATCTGTTAGCCCTTTTTATGTCTTCTTTTGAGAAATGTCTATTTAAGTCTTTTGCCCAGTTTTTAATCAGATTATTTTGCAGTTTTGCTATTGAGTTGAATTTGTTATATATTCTGGCTACTAATCCCTTCTTGGATAGATAGTTGGCCATTATTATTTCCCATTCTGTAAGTTGTCCTTTAACTGTGTTATTTCCTTTGCTGTGCAGAAACTTTTTAGCTTTGTGTAATTCCATTTGTCTATTATTGCTTTCATTGCCTCTGCTTTGAGGTTGTAATCAATAAATCTTTGCTAAGACAAATGTCCTGAAAATTTTTCTTATGTTTTCTTATAGTAGTTTCAGACTTTCAGTTCTTAGATGTAAAAATCTTTAATCTATTCTGATTTCATTTTGGTTGATAATGAGATATAGGAAGCCTAGTTTTATTTGTCTGCATATGGTATTCAGTTTTCCCCACATCGTTTATTTAAAAAACTGTCCTCAGTGCATGTCCTTGGGACTTTTGTGGAAATGAGTTGGCTGTAGATATGTGAATTCCTTTCTGGACTCTCTATTCTGTTCTATTGGGCTGTGTGTCTATTATAAGGCCATTGCCATGCTGTTTTGGTTACTAAAGCTTTGAAGTATATTTTGAAATCAGGTAGTGTAATGCTTTCAGATTTATCTTTCTCTGGGTTACTTCTGCTTTTTAGGGTCTTTTGTGGTTCCATATATATTTTAGGATAGGTTTTGTTCTATTTCTATGAAGAAAGGCATTGGTATTTGATAGGGATTGCATTGAATCTATAGATTGCTTTGGGTAGTTTTGATATTTTACTAATGTTGATTATTTCTGTGTGCATGGAATAACTTTCTATTTATTGGTGTCCACTTTCTTTCATGAGCATTTTGTAGAGTTCTTTGTAGATATATTTTTCTTCTTACATTGAATTTATTCCTAGTTTCTTTATATTATTGTAACTATTGTAAATGGTATTTCCTTAATTTCTTTTACAGATTGTCCCCTATGGATGGACACACACACACGTGCGCACACACACACACACACACATTTTAATGATAGTTTGGTATCCTACAAATTTACTGAATTCATTTATCAGTTCTAACAAATTTTTGGTTGCATTTGGGCATTTGGATTTTTAAAATATAAGATGATGTTATCTTTGAACAAGGAAAATTTGACTTCCTCTTTTCAAACATAAATGTCTTTTATTTCTTTCTCTTCTCTTGAAAGCTCTAAGACTTACAGTATTATGTTGAATAAAAGTGGTGAAAGTCATCATTCTTGTCTTGTTCCAAATCTCAGAGAAAGCGTTTTCAGTTTTTCCTCTCTTTTGTATAATGTTAGCTGTGGGTTTGTCATATCTGGCATTTATGGTCTTGAGGTATGTTCCTTTTATATTTAGTTTGTTTAACAATTTTATTATAAAGGAATGTTAAATTTTATCAATGCTTTTCAGCATCTATTGAAATTATCATACGGTTTTGTTTTTGATTCTGTTAATGTGATGTATTGCATTTGTTAATTTGCATATGTTGAACCTTCTTTGCCTCTCTGAAATGAATGTCATTTGATCATGGCAAATAATCTTTTTAATGTCTTATTACATTTGATTTACTAATATTTTGTTGAGGATTTTTACACAAATGTTCATCAGAGATTTTGATCTCTACTTTTCTGTGGGGTGATGGTAGGGAAATTAGCTTGCTTCTAATCTTCCATTTTGATGCTGTCACATTCCCTTATAACTTTTGATGTATACTTTTATTATCTAGGTGAGGTAGAGTCTGTCATATTCCTCCACTCTCACATTGCTCTTTTTCTTTCCTTTACATGTTGTACTCTTTTGAAGAGTTAATCCCATATTTCATCATATTTCAGTGGTATATTACCTTATTGACCAGAATACAGTGCTTATGCACAAATTCATTTACCTGTAATATTATAAACTTGACTAATTTCCGGAGTTACTTAGATTAACACCTTTTTCCTGCTTCCCTTTTTGTGATGTTGCTTCATATATTTGCAATATTGTTAGATTGTTCTGTCCCATTCTTCATTTTGTCTGAAATTTCTCTGACCTTGTAAATGCTTAGTTTGTTGTTGCTGTTGCTTTTGTTATTTGCATGCATTGATGTTTTTCATTCTCTACAGTTCTATGTATTTTGGAAAATGCATATTGTCATATATTGATAATCTCCCTATGCAACTGATTAAGTTGATGCCCCTAAAACATTCCCTGTGTTTCCCTATTAAAATCTACTTTTCCTCCCCCGAATCCTTTGATGCTACCAATATTTGTATCACATCTATAGTTTTGCTTTTCCAGAAAGTCATATAACTGGACTCATAGAGCTTATAAACTCCAAATTAGGATCTTTTTCAAATGATATGTATTTGAGATTTGACCATGTCTATAGTGGTAATATAGACATGCAATATTGTAATAGATTCAATTGGTGGCATACTTTCCATTGGGTAACATATGAGATAACAAATTAAGTAGTATAAAAAATAATTTTTTTTCAGAATTAGAAAATTGGCTTTGTTATCTTACTTCTTTTAATACTGTTCTCTGATTTGATATTATGATGGTTTTGGAAGATATATTTGAATTAGTAACATTAAGATGTTACCTACATGTGACTATACATCTTTGTTTAAATGGGTGCAGTGAATATGAAGGCATATATGATTTGAATTATTAACTCTAAATATGTCATCTATTTATCATCAACATATATACTGTGGTTTCTAGATTGAAAGATGCTACTGTGATTAACTCTCATTTGTTTCGAAGAGTAGGAAAAGAAGAAATGGATACAGTAGCTTTATTTTCATATTTGCACATTTAAATGATAGTATTGTCCATAACCAAACACACTAAAAAATTGATAGTGTCTGTCACTCAAGAATATAAAATGCAGTCCATTCAATAAACATTTCAAAAGTGTTCAGTGTTTTCTTTAAAGCTATATATTTAAGATTACAGCTAGCATTAAGTGTTAAGGGCAAAAAAGTCTATAATTTAAACTCTACTTTCTTGACATATAACCAAGTGCACCCGTTCCTGGTAAGTTACTCTCTATCACTGGTACTAAAAATACAATGCTTATTTGGATAAATCTCACAATGTCTCCTCTAAAGGAAACACTGATTTTATAAGATCTTCTAGCTATATTTCTGTTTTATTGGATAAAGATTTATTCTTCAACAGACAAAACCCCTAGCCACTTAAAACATAGATCCACAAAAACAGTATACTGTGAACATTTTACACATCATTAAACATAGGTACTTCATAGGAGCAATTTACAAGAGAAGATATAAATCCACATATAAAGAACACACTGTGGATTTAACATGTGTACACTGGACCAATAAATTGAGTCTTTTTGACTGGATTACAAAAGCATTTTATCCTCTCTGAATATAAGGTTAAATAAATTTTGTGTTTAGTAGAGAGAAAGAACAATCTTAGACAGGTTAATGTAATAACTTGATAGATTAAAACAGAAGGTAAAGAAGTCACGATAATTTTATTCTATTTAATGATTAAAAAGGTGATTCTTAAAAAAATGTATGTTACAACAACAAGGGGAAAAAATCCTGGGAATTACATAAATCACTTTTTAAAAAAGAAACTGATGAATTTGATCCTGTTATGATCCATAGCTAATGACACTTTAACATCAATCACATATTGACTTACATGCTGTAAATATACTGTTTAAGGATCATTTGACAAATTACATCTCAACACACTAAATGATTACCCAGGCTTAATTTAATGAAAAATAACACATTGATTTTAAACATTACTTAATTCACTGTAACTAATAATTAAGGCAACCTTCAACAAACTTACTTTTGTCTTTACCTTACATTTTGTAAAATGAGATTATTTTGAATATATTTATTAGATAGGATACATAGTATATATTATATTTATTCCACATTTTTAATATCTCCCAAATAATTCATCCTCATTTTTGCTTCCAAGAAATAAGATATTTATAGTTTTTTTTTTTCTTTTTTTTTATGAGACAGAGTCTCACTCTGTTGCCCAGGCTGAAGTGTAGTGGTGTAATCACAGCCCACTGCAGCCTTACTTCCTGGGCTCAAGCAATCCTCCCAACTCAGCCGCCTGAGAAGCTGGGATGCTGGGACAATAGGTGTGTACCACCAAGTCTAGAGTTATTTTTTATTTTTTTTGTAGAGACAGAGTCTTACTATGTTTCCCAGGTTGGTCTCAAACTCCTGGACTCAAATAACCCTCTCACCTTGCTCTCTCAAAATGTTGGGTTGAGAAGCTTCAGTCATTGTGTCTGGTCTGTTTGTAGGCTTTTAAAAATAAATTAGGACTTCAAAAATATTCAGTGTGTGTATTATACAAAATGCTGAAGGTGCTGACATTTACCAAAGCCTATGCAAAAAGATGCATTTCAGTAACATGAATGCACATTACATCTTAGACCGAAACACACAATAGCATGCATATTCACTGCTATTTTTCAAATGTGCCTAAATTTTGTTATGATAAAACAAAATTTGTTTTTAAAGTTACTAAATTTAGAGTAGATCAATGCATTTTCCCAAATAATTGATATGAAAATATCTGAAATTGTAGGAGAAAAAAGAAAGTCAAGCTAAGATTCTATATCCTGTAAAAACACTTTCAAAGACAAAAGCAAAAATACCTTTTTAGACATACAAAAGCTGAGAATATGTCTTGCTAGCAAAACAGCATTACAAAAAATAACACAAAGGCAGTTTTTCAGGCAGAAGAAAAATAATACTAGATGAAATTTGGGTCTAGAATAAAGAAATGATACATATATTGATAATTATAAAATATAAATGGATAATTGAGGGTGTGTTATGAGGTTGCAACATATACAAGTATACTACAAAATGTATATTAATGTAAAGATTTACACTTGTCCATGGGGTTATTTGAAGGTAGATCATTAAGTAAATATGTACTCTATAAAGTACTAAAAAACAGAAGAAATGTGTACAGCAAATAAACTAATAAATAATACAAAATGGAAACAAATATAATAAATATAAAAGAAGGCAAGAGATAAAAGGAGACAATAGGACAGTTAGAAAACAAATAGTTACTCTGGCCAAGGTGGCTCATGCTTGTAACCCTAGCATTTAGGGAGGCCGAGGCAGCCAGATCACCTGAGGCCAGGAGTTCAACACCACTCTGGCAAGCATGGCAGAACTCTGTCAAATACAATGGCTTCAACCTTTCCCCTATGTTTTCTTCTAGGAATTTAGTACTTTCAGACCTTACATTTAAGTTTTTAATCACTTTTGAGGTAATTTTTGTACTTGGTATGAGGTAAGGTCCAAATTAATTCTTTTGTAAGCGAATATCCATTTTTTTGTGACATCATTTTTTGAAGATACTGTCTTTTCCCCATTGTTCAGTCCTGGCACCCTTGTCAAATACCATTTGACTACTTATATGTGGGTTTATTTTGGAGCTCTCTATTCCATTCCATTGTCAATATTTCTAAACCAGTAACACACGCCTGAATTATTCCTGCTTTGTAATATACTTTGAAATCAGGGAGTATGGGGCCTATAATGTTATTTGTCTTTCTCAACATCGTTTTGGCTCTTTGGGATCCTTTGAGATTCCGTATTATTACAAGAGATAAAAGCAAATTATTGTGGCAGTAAGTGAGGGAATCCTTGGTAAGGTTTCCCTTTTAACAAAAAGCAGCCCTGACAGAGCAGGAGCCTCACCATCTTGAACAACTACTGCCATTTTAAAGTTCCTCTTGATCAAAAACCACATGGGTCCAACCCAAGGGGCATCAGCCTGATGGCTAATGTTAGCATGATCATAGACCACAAACGACATCTCCAATCAGAAACATTCTAACCCTAAAATAAACCCCTCCCCAACCAGAGACATGCCAGCCACAAGATAACTTCCCCTGCATCTAGAGAGATGTCAGCCCCAAGATAAACTCCCCTTGGACCAGAGACATACAAATTCTGCAATAAACTTCTCCTCCACACAGAAATTTTCCAAACCTGTGATAAGCTCTTTCACCCTAAACTCCTAAATATTCAGTCTGTAAGAGAGAGTGCTCCTGACTGAAATTGACCTGTAGCCCCTCTCAGATTTATTCTCCAAAATAAACCTGCCTTTGACTGTTGAGCCACCTTTTGTGTCTCTTTCCTCTTTCTTTAACGCTTACAAGTCCCACAATCATTTCTTTTCTAAAACAGAGCAGCCTGGGAAGTCAAGCTGCAAACACAGATAAACAAGTAGGAAACTTGCGTAGGGGACTGCAGGCAGCTCTGCCAATAGAAAAGGGCTACCTGAAAGCCAGATATGTTCAACATGGAGTCTGCGTCTTCCCTTTTCTTTGTTACCACGTGACAGTAGAAAAGCAGGAAACATGGTGCCAACCAGGTAAATAACCCATCTGCATAGTAAATGATTAGAGTGGGACAGCCAGCTTCTTTGTGCACTATGCATATGGCACGCCTAGTCTGACTAATATTTCGTGCCCTATGTAAATCAGACACTGCTTCCTCAAACTAGTTTACAAACCCCATGCATTTCACCATGGAACTGGCTACCCATTTTCTCTGCAACCCCTCTCTCTGCAGTAGAAAGAGCTTTTCTCTTTCTTTCGTCTATTAAACTTCCACTCTTAACCCCACTTCTGGTGGGTTCGCGTTCCAGTTTTCCATGGCTACAGAATAATGAACCTTGGAAATTACCCCAGACAATGGTGCCATTTTAACATGGAGTTTAGAATACATTTTTCTATTTCTGCAAAATTAAGAAAATGTCCTTGTATTTTTGATAAGAATGACTTTGAACCTGTAGATTGCTTTGGGTAGTATGAAAATTTTAACTATATTAAGTCCACTAGTCCACAGTATAGAGTATCTTTCCATTTATTTGTCTGTTCTTTGATTTAACTTAACAAAGAGGATTTGTATCTTTGATTTCTTTTAGTTTTGTATTTTTTGGTGAGCAAGACTTTCTTTTTTTTGTTTAAGTTTGTTCTCAAGTATTTTATTCTATTGGAGGCTATAGTAAATGAGATTATTTTCATTTCTTTTTCATACTGGTCATTTTTAGTCTTTTGAAGTGGAACTGATTTCTAGGTGTTATTTTGAATCCTGTAACTTTTCTAAATTTTTAAATTTGTTCTAATCATTTCTTTAGAGTTTTCTACATGTATGATTATGTCATCTGAGAACAGATAATTTTGATTCTTTATGTCTAAGTTTGATGGCTTTTATTTCCTTATCTTGTCTGATTATTCTGGCTAAAACTTCTACTACTATATCCATATATGGCTTTTATTATGTTGAGATAGTTTCCTGCTATTCCTAATTTATTGAGAGTGTTTGTCATGAAAGGATATCGTATTATGTCAAATGCTTTCTGAGCATCAATTAAATTGGTGTGCCATTGAATTTAGTTTGTTAGTCTTTTATTGAGGATTTTTAAATCAATGCTCATCAGTAATATTGGTCCATCATTGTCTTTTCTTATGCCTTTGTCTGATTTTTGGTAACAAGGTAATCCTGAGCTTTTTCCGATAGGAAATTTTAACTACAGATTTAATCTCTTTACTAATTATACTCTCTTTTTTTCTTCATAATTCAGTCTTCATATACTGTGTATTTCTAATAATTTATCTTCTAGGTTGTCCAATTTGTTCACATTCATAAGTGTCATAATTATTTTTATTTCTGTGACATCAGTTTTAATGTTTACTCTTTCATTTCTGAATTTATTTATTTGAGTCTATTCCTTTTCCTTAGTCTAAGAGTTTGTCAATTTAGTTAAAATTTTTTTTGAAAAAACTGTTTTGCTGATTTTTCTTATTGCTTTTCTTTTCTCTACTTCACTTACCTCTGTTATAACATTTATTACTTATCTTCTTCTGCTGATAAAGAAGATACTTTGTATAATTTCAGTCTTAAAATTGTTTGCATTTCTACTGTCTATTTTGAAAAATATTTCATGTGTGCTTAAAAAATATATTTTCTGCTATTGTTAAGTCAAACATTCTGTATATATTTGTTAATTCCAATTGATCTGTAGTGTTGTGAAATACCTCTATGTTTTTCATCTTCTGTCTAATTGTTCTATCCAAAACTAAAAGTGGGATATCCATAATGGAAGTCTCCAACAATTTTTGAGGTTGTTGTTTATTTTTTTCTTAAATTATATCAATGTTCATTTTATATATTAGAGTGTGCTAATGTTGAGTGAATATATATTTGTAATTGCTATATCTTCTGGGGAATTGATTTTTTGTCATTCTATAATGTCTTTCTTTGTTTCTTGTGACAGTTTTTGTCTTAAAGTCTGTTTTGTCTAAGTATTGCCAATCTTATCAATTTACATTCCATTTTGCATAAAACATCTTTTTCCACTCTCAATTTTAGCCTTCTGAGTGTCCTTAAATCTAAAGTATGTTTCATATGAAGCATACAGTTGGATTTTGTTTCATAATTCATTGAGTCAATGTCTTTTAATTGTCACGTTTAAGTTTAGTTTATTAATTAAATTTAATTAATGTTTATTTCCTACCAGAAAGTAATTGAAATGTAAACATAAATAACGTTAAATTTAATTAATCTTTATTAATCTTTATTAATTAAATTTAATGTTAATCTATGTTTATATTTCAATTACTTCCTGATATTTAATGTTAATTTATGTTTACATTTCAATTGATTTCTGATAGGAAAAGACTTAATATTAACATTTTATTGTTTTCTGTCTGGCTTATCACTCTTTTTTTTGTCTCTTTGTAGCTATCTTGATTGACTTCCTTTGTGTTTTATTTATATTTTTGAGGGGACATTTTGATTCTCTTCTGATTTATCTTTGTGTATATAGTACAAATATTTTCTTATAGTTATCATTGCCATTACATAAAATATTTTAACATTATAACAATTTATTTATTTATTTATTTATTTTGAGATGGAGTCTTACTCTGTGGCCCAGGCTGGAGTGCAGTGACGCAATCTCAGTTCACTGCAACCTCTGCTTCCTGGATTCAAGCAATTGTCCTACTTCAGCCTCCCGAGTAGCTGGGACTACAGGCATCCAACACCATGTCCAGCTAATTTTTGTATTTTTAGCAGAGACACGGTTTCACCATGTTGGCCAGGCTGGTCTCGAACTCTTGACCTTTTGATCCGCTCACCTTGGCTTCTCAAAGTGCTGGGATTACAGGTATCAGCCACGGCACCCAGCCTAACAATTTATTTTAAACGACAACAATTTAACTGCTGCAATCACATACAAAAACTCTACTGCACTCTGACTCCTTTCCACTTTATATTACTGATGAAATAAATTATATCTTTTTATACTGAGTGTCTACTAATGCAGGCTTATACTTTTTATACTTTATATATGCACACATACATATGTATATAATATACTGGATTTACTCACATATTTTTATTCACATTATAGAATTGATTCACACACATATACACACCAGATTTATAATTGATTTACTCACATATTATAACACTTAAGGATTCTATATTTGTCTCTATACTTACTTTTACCAGAGATTTATTTCCATGTGGTTTTTATGTTTTTGTTTTTTGTCCTTTTACATCAACTTGTAGGACTCCTTTCAGCAATTCTTATGATATAAGTCTACTGGTTATTAATTTCCTTTGCTTTATAATTTCTCTTTCATTTTTAAAGGAGAGACTTCCTAAATGTAGTATTTTTGCTTCATAGTTGCTTTTTCCTATCAGTACTTTGAATACAATGTTCCATTTTCTCTTAGACTACCAGTTGGTAGAACCACCTTTTATTTAACAAGTCACTGTTCTCTTGCTGCTCTCAAGATTTTCTCTTTTCTCTATGACTTTTTATAGTCTGTTTAGGATGCATCCCTATGTAGCTCTCTTTTAGTTTGTAATAATTGAAGTGTTTTTTGAGCTTCTTGAATTTATAAGTTCATTTCTCTCTTTAGATTTGGGACAATTTTCACCCATTATTAATTCAATATGTTTTCTGCCTTTTCTCTCTTTCCTCACCTCTGGAAGTCCTGTAATGTTTGTGCTGTGCAGCTTAATGATATCCCATATCTCTCAGGCTCTCCTAATTTTACTTCACATTTTTTGTTTCTCTGCCTCAGTAATTTCAAAGTGTTGTTGTCCAGTTTATTGATCTTTTCTTCTGTCTAGTGAATGCTGAATTTTAGTTCCTTCAGTGAATTTTTCAATGTAATTATTATATTTTTCAGTTGGAGAATTTTTTTATGGTTTCTATCTCTTTTTTTATATTCTCATTTCATTTTGTGTTTTCCTGATTTCATTTTGTTGTCTGTATTCTTTTTTTAATTCATTGAGCATTTTCATGACAGTAATTTTGATTTCTTTGGCAAATTGTATATCTCCACTCCTTTGACCTTAGTTTTTAGAGATTTAATTGGTGCCCTTAAATGTGACAAGACTGCTTGTTTCTTTTGTGTTGTTATGGAATTTCAGCAACTGAAGAATTACCCATCTCTCCCAGACTCTACAGTCTGGTTTCAGACAAGGAAGAGTTTCACCACACAACCTGGGTAGAGATTCTGGAGACCTCTCAAGACTTTTCTGGGTGTACATCCTTGTGGGCTTGTACGTGTAATCTTTGAAAGGAGGTTTACAGGTTTCTGTTTACATTTTTCCTCTAGCATCTGTCTCCAATAATGAATCTTCTCTGTTGCTTTATTTA
Source organism: Colobus angolensis palliatus (assembly GCF_000951035.1). Lineage (NCBI taxonomy): Eukaryota > Metazoa > Chordata > Mammalia > Primates > Cercopithecidae > Colobus > Colobus angolensis. The sequence continues at coordinate 4,720,860 of NW_012114500.1, read as the reverse complement.
AACGTGGTTGTAGATCTCTGTCTAGTACCTATCTTTGGTACTGTAGACTTCGGTACAAGGTTGACATCTTTGTTTTCAGAGACCCCTAACTTGGCACCCCATTTCAGCTAGTCTTTGGATACAGGCAAGACAGGCATTTCCTCCGGCAGCTTCCCTAAAAGTCAGTTGGATATACTTTCTATTCATTTCCTTTCCCAGGAAGATAATGCAATGGATGGCTTCCTCTCAAACTACCCCATTCTGCTGGTGGTGGGGAGAGGGGTTCTGATAAGGCAGAGTGGCGAGTGTCAGTGATTTTTGCTGGGTGTCCATATGGTTGGTTTCATGCTTACTAGGGGTACAGATAACCTTTCATTGGTTTCTGGATTTCTCATGAAGATATTTTGTATATTTTAAATTCATGTCTCCACGGACAAAGGATCATCTAGTTCTTTCTAGTCCTCATTCTTACTCTATTTATTATATTCATGACAGTTAATAATGAACCCATTGCCTTTGTATTCATTAGCTTCTTTAATATGTTTTACATAGTGTAATGCTTTGATAGACACTAGTCACCATTATATTGATATGTAGAAACTTTGTCTAGTTGATGAGTGAGTCAGACAATACTACTTTTCTTCTGTGGCTTCTGGAAATCTTTAAGTGTTTTTTGGGTGTCAAAATAGGCAGAAAATACTAAAGGTATTTCCTTTAGGGTTGGAGTGGTTAAATGACACTAAAATGTTTCCTACCCTAAATACCTAAAATATCTTATTTGAGAAACATTTGAGAGAGGAAGAAAAGGAGAATTTCCATTAATATACATTTTATTAAATGATGACCTGGGAATTGAAATAAATGTTTTCATTATCAGGTTGTCTATGCAAACTGAATTCTAACTTTAGTAAACTAATTTAGTTTAATAACACTAAAATTGTTTAATGCCTCTAAAAGTATTAATTTTAAAATTATAGAATTCTTAAATGAGGTCTTAAGAGTAACCTATTATTTCTACAAGTGGATAAATCTTTAATTTACTGCTGCTTTAATTTATTGCTACTTTAAATTCAGTGTATTTTGTGCAATTAACTATACTCCATATAAAATTACTGAATTCTTACCGTAGGCTGTGTATAATAGAGAATCTCAATTACAAAACTGATGCATTATAGATTGTTTTTTCAAGCTGTGACAATGTAAGGAGAAGATAAATGATTCTTATTGATTCCACATCACATGAATGATAATGTGTATATTTAAATCGTAGCACCAATTGCTGATGGACTGGATGTGGAGTGTGACAGAAAGAGAAGTATTGAGAATTATTCTGACCAAGTAGAAATGTAGGATAAAATGAGAGGATTAGTATTGGTGGAGAAATAATTTGGAAAGCAGATAAATTATTATTTTTGTCTTAGAAAAAATAATTACATTTCATGTGAAGAGAATTATGGAGGAGTTAAATATGCAAGATTGGAGGTCAAAAGGATGCTGCGGCTGGAGGTAAAAAAATAAAAATCTTCAGCTTTGATATTTAAAACCATTTTGTTGGATGAAATTACTATGGAGATGCATGTAAATAAAGAAGATAATAAAGCCCGGGAGAAAAATAGAGAATAGCACTCTGCAGGTCAAGTGAAAATAATGGCACCATCTCCAGTCTCTGTTATGTACAGTACAAAAGAATAAAGCATGTAAAAATGGCCTCAGGGTTCTATTAAGATTTATTTATTTTTATTTTTCATTTATGTGAGTTCCTAGTAGGTGTCTACATTTACGAGCTGCACGAGATACTCTGATACAAGCATACAAAACATTATAATCATATTAGGGTAAATGGAGTATTCATCACCTCAAGCATTTTTCTCTTCATTGTGTTCTAAGCAATCCAATTATACTCTTTTAGTTATTTTTTAATGTACAATAAATTTTTGTTGACTCTAGTCACCTTCCGTGTTGTCAAATACTAGATCTTATTCTCTCTATCTAATTACATATTTGTACCTAAACATCCCTACTTATCACACAAAACTACCCTTCCCAGCCTTGTTTTGGGTTTTTGAGCTCCACCAAATAAGTGAGAACATGCAAAGATTTTCTTTCCAGGCCTGGCTTATTTCAACTAACATAATGTCCTCCTCCAATTCCATCCATGTTGTTGCAAATGACAAGATCTTACTTCTTATGAATGAATAGTACTCCACTTTATATATGTACCACATTTTCTTTATCTATTTATCTGTTGAAGGATGCTTAGGTTGTTTCCAAGTCTTGGCTATTGTGAACAGTGCTGCAATAAAATACAAGTAAAGATAGCTAGTTGATATACCGATTTCCCTTTTTTGGGTTATGTATCCAGAAGTAAGACTGCCAGATTATATGGTAGTTCTATTTTTGTTTTTTTGAGGAAGCTTCAAACTGTTCTTCCTAGTGGTTGTAATAATTTACATTCCCACCAACAGTGTATGGGAGTTTCCTTTTCTCCAATACTTACCAGCATTTGTTATAGCTTGACTTTTTAATAAAAGCTATTATTACTGGGGTGAGATGGGAAGATATCTCACTGTAGCCCTGACTAGCATTTCTCTGATGATCAGCGATGAGAATCTTTCATATACCTACTTGTCATTTGTATGTTTTATTTTGAAAAATGTTTATTCATATGTTTTTGCTAATTTTTAATTGGATTATTGTATTTTTTTCAATATAATTATTTGAGCTTCTTATATATTCTGGTTATTAATCTCTTGTTAAGTAGATAAGTTTTCAAGCATTCTCTCCCATTCTTCTAGTTGTCTCTTAATTTCGTTGATCATATCATTTGCTGTGCAGAAGCTTTTTAACTTGATGTAATCTCATTTGTCCATTTTTGCTTTGGTTGCCTATGCTTTTGGGGTATTACTCAAGAACTCTTTGTCAAGTTCTATGTCCCAGAGAGTTTCTCAATAGTTTCTTCCAGTAGTTTCATAGTTTAAAGTCTCTTTAATTCATTTTGATCTGATTTTTACATGGAGAGGAATAGAAGTCTAGTTTTATTCTTCTGCACATGAATACCTAGTTTTCCCAGCATCTTTTATGGAAAAGACTATCCTTTCCCCAAAGTATACTCTTGGCACCTTTGTCAGAAACAAGTTCATTGTAGATTTCTGGGTTTATTTCTGGGCTGTCTATTCTATTCCATTGGTCTGTGTGCTGGTATTATAGCTCTATAGTTTTGGTTATTACAGCTCTATAGTGAAATTTGAAGTAAGGCACTGTGATTCCTCCAATTTTATTATTTTTATTTAGGATAGCTTTGGCTATTCTGGCTCCTTTGGTTCTATGTAACTTTTAACACTTTTTTTCTTTCTCTAAAGAATGTCATTGGTATTTTGGTAGGGACTACATTGTATCTGTAGATTACTTTGGGTTCTGTGGATGTTTTAACAATATTGATTCTTTTAATTCATGCACATGGAATATAGCTTGATTTTTTTATGTTCTCTTCAATTTCTTGCATTGTGGAGGGCTTACACTTTTTTGGTTACTTTCTAGATCCTTTAGTTTGTTTGTAGCTATTGTACATGGGATTACTTTTTGGTTTTAGTTTTTAGTGTTTCATCTGTTGGCATAAAAAAATGCTACTGATTTTTGTATGTTAAGTTTGTATCCTGCAACTTTTTAAAATCTGCTTATGAGTTCTAATAGTTTTGGTGAAGTCTTTATGTTTTTCCAAATATGAGGTTGTATAATCTGCAAACAAGAATAACTTGAATTATTCCTTTGCAGTTTGGATGACATTTATTTATTTCTCTTGTCTGATTGCTCTAGCTAGGAATTACAGTTCTACGTTGAATAACAGTGGTGAAAGTCAGCATCCTTGTCTCATTCAAGATCTTAGAGGAACACCTTTCAGTTTTTCACCACTCAGTATGATACCAGTTGAGGATCTGTAGTATATGGCTTTTCTGTGTTAAGGTATGTTACTTCTATACCCAATTTGGTGAGGGTTTTATCAAGAAGGGATGTCAAATATTATCAAGTGGTTTTTCAGCATTAATTGAAATGATCATATGGTTTTTGTCCTTTATTCTGTCGATATGATGTATCATGTTGATTGATTTGCATTATGTTAAACCATCCTTGCATCCCTGGGATAAATCCCACTTGCTCATGATGACTATTCTTTTTAATGTGTTATTGAATTTGGTTTACTAATATTTTGTTGAGGATTTTTTTGCATTAATATTCATTGCGAATATTGGCCTGTAATTTTTATTTGGGGATGTGTCTTTGCTTTTGGTATCAGGGCAATGCTGGCCTCAGTACGTTGGTTTGACAGTATGTGTCCTCTTCTATTTTTTGGAATTGTTTAAGTAAAATTTGTGTTACATCTTCCCTATATGTTTGATAAAATTCAGAAGTGAAGCCATCAGGTCTCAAGGTTTTCTTTGCTGGGCAACTTACTATAAAAGCTTTGATCTCACTAGGTGCGGTGGCTCATGTCTGTAATCCTAGCACTTTGGAAGACCAAGGCAGGCAGATCTCCCAAGGTCATGAGTTCGAGACCAACCTGGCCAACATGGTGAAACTTTGTCTCTACTGAAAATACAAAAATTCACTGAGCCTGATGGCAAGCGCCTGCAATCCCAGGTACTCAGGAGGCTGAGGCAGGGGAATTGCTTGAACCTGGGAGGTAGAGGTTGCAGTTAGTCAAGATAATGGCATTGCACTCCAGCCTGGGTGACAAGAGCAAGACTTCGTCTCAAAAAGAAAAAAAAAGCTTTGCTCTCACAACTTATTAGTCTGTTTAGGTTCTCAGCTTCTTCATGGTTTAATCTTGGTAGGTTGTACGTATCTGGAAATGTATACATTTCTTCCAGGTTTTCCAATTTATTGGCATGTAATTGCTCGTGGTAGCCTCAAATGATGTTTTGAATTTCTACAGTATTAGTTGTAATTGCTTCATTTAATCTCTGATTTTATTTATTTGGGTCTTTTCTTTTTTCTTTTTTAATTAGTTCAGCTAAAGTTTTGGCAATATTGTTTGTCATTTTTCAAAAAAAAAATTTCATTGAACTTTTATATTTTTTTTCCTCATTTTAGTTTTACTTTTCTGCTTCAATTTTTATTATTTCTTTTCTTCTACTAATTTCAGTTTGGTCTGCTCTTACTTTTCTTTCTGAGACAGGGTCTCTCTCTGTCACCCAGGCTGGAGTGCAGTGGTGCAATCATGGCTCACTGCAGCCTTGAACTCCTGGGCTTAGTGGATCCTCCCACCTCTGTCTCCTGAGTAACTGGGGTTACAGGCATGGACAACCATGCTGGCTAGTCTTTTTTTTTTTTTTTTTTTTGTAGAGATGGGCTTTCACTCTGGTGCCCAGGCTAGTCCTGAACTCCTGACTCAAGCGATCTGCCTGCCTTGGCCTCCCAACATGCTCAGAGTACAGGCATGAGCCACTATGCTGGGACTGCCTTTGCTTTTCTAGTTATTTAAGATGTGTTATTAGGTTGATTATTTGAAGTTTTTCTACTGTTTCTGATGTAGGCGCTGATAGCTATAAACTTCCTTCTTAGTATTGTTTTCACTGTATCCCATAAGTTTTGGCATGTTATGTTCCAATTATCATTTGTTTCAAAGAACTGTTGAATTTCCTTCCCACTGATTATTCAGGAGTATGTTGTTTACTTCCTATGTATTTAGTTTCCAAAGTTCATGTTATTGATTTCTAGTTATATTACACTGTGGTCAAAGATACTTGACATAATTTCAAAAAAAATTAAGGCTTGTTTAGGCCCGAAACAAAATAGATATATGGTCTATTTTTTTATAATGATCCACATGTTGAGGAGAAGATTCTGTATTCTGTTCTGTAACCATTGTATAAAATGTTGCGTGAGTATGTATAAGGTCCATTTGGTCTATACTGCAGATTAACTCTGATGTTGCTTTGTTTTTTTTTTTTGTTTTTTGTTTTTTGTTTTTGTCTGGATTACCTCTCCAGTTCTGAAAGTGGGGTGTTTAAGTCTCCAGGTATGGTTGTATTGGGGTCTATCTCTCTAGCTCTATTAATACTGACTTTATTTATCTGAGTACTCCAGTGTTGGGTGCATATATATTTACAATTATCTTATCTAATTGCTGAATTGACCGCTTTGTAATTATTCAATGACTTTGCCTATTCATAGTTTTTGTACTGAAATAAATTTTATCTGATATAAGTATTGCTGCTCCTGCCTTTTTTAGTTTTCATTTGCACAGAGTATCTATTTTTATCCCTTTATTTACAGTCTAGGTGTGTCTTTTTAGGTGAAGTATATTTCTTGTGGGCAACTGATTACTGGGTCTTATGTTATTTATACATTCAGCTACTGTATGTCTTTGGATTAGAGACCTGAGTTCATTTGGATTCAATATTTCAGATAGGTAAGGACTTATTCCTGTTATTTTATTTGTTTTCTGGTTGTATTGTGATACTTTCCTTCTTTCCTTCCTTCTTGTTTTCCTTTTAGTGAAGGTAATTTTCTCAATTGGTATGTTTCAATTTTATATTTTTTACATTTTTGTGTATCTGAAACAAAAAGAAAATCAATCCAAATTCTACACTTTAACTTCATCCTCTCACTTTTTAACTTTTTGTTGTTTTTATTTATAACTTATTTTCTTAAGTTTTGAAAATTGTAATTATTTTTGATAGGTTCATCTTTTAGCCTTTCTACTGAATATATGAGTATTTTACACATCACAGTCACAGCGTTGTAATATTCTGTATGCTTACTGTTTTTCTGTGTACTGGCTGTTAACTGAGTTCTGTACCTTTAGGTGATTTTTTTTTACTTGCTAACAACTTTTTCTTTCAGATCGAAGAACTTCCTTTATCATTGCTCATAGACAGGACTGGCGTTGATGAAATTTCTCAGCTTTTGTTTGTCTGGAAAAGTATTTATTTCTCCTTTTGTGTTTGAAGGATATTTTCGCCAGATATACTATTCTGCAATAAATGTTTTTTATTTCATCACTTTAAATATGTCATGCTACTCTCTTCTGGCCTATAAGATTTCCACTGAAAGTCTGCTGGTAGACATTGGAGCTCTTTCATACGTTGTTTATTTTCTCTTGCTACTTTTAGGATCCTTTATTTATCTTTGAACTTTGAGAGTTTTACTATTAAATGTCTTGAGGTACTCTTCTTTGGGTTAAACTGATTCATGTCTACAAACTTCTTGTGCTTGAATATTGATATCTGTCTGTAGATTTGATAAGTTATTCATTATTGTCCTTTTGAATAAATATTCTTCCCTAATCTCTCTCCCTCTTTCTCCTCTTTAAGGCCAATAACTCTGAGGTGTTTCCTTTTGAGGCTATTTTCTAAATCTTGTAGGCATAATTCATTTATTATTTCTTTCTTTTTTTCCTTTTGTCTCCTCTTACTGTATATTTCCAAATAGTCTGTCTTCAAGTTCACTATTTTTTCTGTTTGATCAATTCCGTTGTTAAGAGACTCTGATACATTCTTTAGAATGTCAATTACATTTTTTTCACTCCAGAATTTCTGCTTGTTTATTTTTAATTATTTTGATCTCTTTGTTAAATTTCTCGTAGGTTCTGAATCTCTTTTCTGTGTTATCTTGAATTAAGCTTCCTCAAGATAGCTATTTTGAATACTCTGTCTCTCCCTAATTATTCATTGGTTTTATTCAGTTTTCTTGGTAAGGTCATTTTTTCCTGGATGGTTTTGATGCTTGTGGATGTTCATCAGTGTGCTGGCATTGAAGAATTAAGTGGTCTTCATAGTATGTGCTTATTTGTGCTTATTCTTTTTTGGGAAGGATTCCAGGTGTTTGAAGGGACTTAATGCAATTCTTTGACCACTGAAGCTATATCTGCTTCAAGGGGCACCTCAAGTCCAGTAACACTTTGGCTTTTGCAGAGTCGTAGATGTACTCTTGGTGGTCTTGGGTAGGATCCCAGCTAATTCCTTACATTGCCAGCCAGATATTCTTATTCTCTTTCCTTTCTTCCCACCTCCCACATTCCCCAAAAAAGAGTCTCTTTCTCTGTCTGAACTTCCAGGAGTTGGAGCAGGAATGATACTCACAGGGGCCACCACCACTACAACTTTGCTGGATCAGACCTTAAGCCAGCACAGTACTGAGTCTCATCCAATGCCCACAGCGACCAGTACCCATCTAACACCTATGTTTACTCAAACACCAAGGGATATACCATCAGTAGGTGGTCAATCCAGCCAGGCTTGTGTTCTTCCCTTTAGGGTGCTGAATTCCTCCTGGCACCAGGTGGGTCCAGACATGCTGTTCAAGAGACAGGCCTGGAGTCAGGAACCCTTGTAATCTACCTGGTGTTCTATTCTGCTGAAGCAAAGCCTTTCCTACTCTTCTTTCCCTTATCTCAAGCAGAGGAGTGTGTCTCCTTATGGTCATCACCCCTGGTCTGTGGCAAGTACTGCCTTGCTGCCAATGATATTCCCTCCAATCCAAGAGCTCTTCAGTCAGTTTATGGTGAATGCTGACAGTTCTTAGTGTCTTCTTTCAGAAATTGAGCTCCCCTGTGGCCTAGGCCAGGTTTAAACATGCCATCCGGGAACCAAGGCCTGGAATCAAGAAACTCAGGATTCTGTTTGGTGCTCTATCCCATTTTGGCCAAGCTGGTACCCAAGCTGCAAGACAATGTTACTTTTATTCTTCCCTCTCCTTTACTCAAGCAGAAGGGGTCTCTCCCAATAACTCCTACAGTTGGGAATGCACTGTATCACACCGAAAGCCAGCGTGGCTCTAAGTCTCACCCAAGATCCATGGTGAGTACTGCCTGGCTACCACTGCTGATCAGGGGCCAAGGACTCTTTAGTCAGCAGGTGATGAATTCTACCAGGGCTAGGTCTTTCTTTTTAAGACAATAGGTATCCTTTTGGCCCAAGGTGTGTTAAGAAATGCCTTCTAAGTACTAAGGCCTGAAATGTAGGCCTCAGGACTCTGCCTGGTGACCTATTCTACTGTGGCTAGGCTGATTTCCAAGTTTCAACACAAGGTCCTCTTTATACTCCTCTCTCCTTTCCTCAATTGGGAAGAAGGATTCTCTCCTGGAGTCACAGGTTGTGCTGTCTCTGGTTGAGGGAAGGGTGATGCAAGTCTCCCTTGGCTGCTCAAACTGGTATCTCTGTAGATTGCATACACACTAAGTCCACTGGCTCTTGGGCATGGCAACTGGACTTGCATAGGAATTTCAGTTCTTTTGACCTAGACTGCCTTTCAGCTTTATTTGGTACCCCAGACTACTTTAGCACATGGTGGCGTGGCTTGCCAGAACTCAGGCTCCTACCACTGGGATTGGCGATTTGCCTCGGGCTGGGGCTAGCCTAAATACTCCCTTCCTGTGCACCGCTCTAAAAGTCAGAGTAGCCTATTAAGGACGTTCCCAGTCTTTTCAGTTTCTGTAATGAGTTCAGCTTTCTATCAAGTTTTAAGGCATATATTTCCTTTAAAAGTAAACAGAAATGTCAAGAACGTTGGAATTATCTTTAATGGTCACTGTCTGGCA
>NW_012114500.1:4705655-4711293 GCF_000951035.1 Colobus angolensis palliatus | reverse complement strand
CTCTGTCTGAACTTCCAGGAGTTGGAGCAGGAATGATACTCACAGGGGCCACCACCACTACAACTTTGCTGGATCAGACCTTAAGCCAGCACAGTACTGAGTCTCATCCAATGCCCACAGCGACCAGTACCCATCTAAGACCTATGTTTACTCAAACACCAAGGGATATACCATCAGTAGGTGGTCAATCCAGCCAGGCTTGTGTTCTTCCCTTTAGGGTGCTGAATTCCTCCTGGCACCAGGTGGGTCCAGACATGCTGTTCAAGAGACGGGCCTGGAGTCAGGAACCCTTGTAATCTACCTGGTGTTCTATTCTGCTGAAGCAAAGCCTTTCCTACTCTTCTTTCCCTTATCTCAAGCAGAGGAGTGTGTCTCCTTATGGTCATCACCCCTGGTCTGTGGCAAGTACTGCCTTGCTGCCAATGATATTCCCTCCAATCCAAGAGCTCTTCAGTCAGTTTATGGTGAATGCTGACAGTTCTTAGTGTCTTCTTTCAGAAATTGAGCTCCCCTGTGGCCTAGGCCAGGTTTAAACATGCCATCCGGGAACCAAGGCCTGGAATCAAGAAACTCAGGATTCTGTTTGGTGCTCTATCCCATTTTGGCCAAGCTGGTACCCAAGCTGCAAGACAATGTTACTTTTATTCTTCCCTCTCCTTTACTCAAGCAGAAGGGGTCTCTCCCAATAACTCCTACAGTTGGGAATGCACTGTATCACACCGAAAGCCAGCGTGGCTCTAAGTCTCACCCAAGATCCATGGTGAGTACTGCCTGGCTACCACTGCTGATCAGGGGCCAAGGACTCTTTAGTCAGCAGGTGATGAATTCTACCAGGGCTAGGTCTTTCTTTTTAAGACAATAGGTATCCTTTTGGCCCAAGGTGTGTTAAGAAATGCCTTCTAAGTACTAAGGCCTGAAATGTAGGCCTCAGGACTCTGCCTGGTGACCTATTCTACTGTGGCTAGGCTGATTTCCAAGTTTCAACACAAGGTCCTCTTTATACTCCTCTCTCCTTTCCTCAATTGGGAAGAAGGATTCTCTCCTGGAGTCACAGGTTGTGCTGTCTCTGGTTGAGGGAAGGGTGATGCAAGTCTCCCTTGGCTGCTCAAACTGGTATCTCTGTAGATTGCATACACACTAAGTCCACTGGCTCTTGGGCATGGCAACTGGACTTGCATAGGAATTTCAGTTCTTTTGACCTAGACTGCCTTTCAGCTTTATTTGGTACCCCAGACTACTTTAGCACATGGTGGCGTGGCTTGCCAGAACTCAGGCTCCTACCACTGGGATTGGCGATTTGCCTCGGGCTGGGGCTAGCCTAAATACTCCCTTCCTGTGCACCGCTCTAAAAGTCAGAGTAGCCTATTAAGGACGTTCCCAGTCTTTTCAGTTTCTGTAATGAGTTCAGCTTTCTATCAAGTTTTAAGGCATATATTTCCTTTAAAAGTAAACAGAAATGTCAAGAACGTTGGAATTATCTTTAATGGTCACTGTCTGGCAATGTTCTGAGTTTTCTGCAGAGTTGTAAGGGAAAGGAGAAAGATTTTTTAAATGTAGAAATCATGGGACTGATTTTCAATTACAGCAGTGACAGTGACATAGGACCATATAGGACCTTGGTAGACTAGTCATATTATCAACATTGATGATGGTATAGAAGCAAATGTAGAGGAGGTAGAACCAGGGCTTTCTGAATCTCTCTGCATATTCCTTTATGAACTACTTGGTGGTAGCCTTGCTTTCTTACAAAAAGACTGAGCTCTGAAGTTCCCAAGTTGGATGAGGCTGTTGGAATATCAATATTGTTCGTAAATTTTTCTCAACACTTTACATGATATTCTTAGTAAAGCCCTGAAGAGGATACGATTTAAAGTGTCAGTATGCTAAATATGCTAAATATCAGGAAAGTGAGTGCCTGAAGAGCAGAATATGGCATAGTCAAGATATTGTAGGCATGAGTCTTCTGTAGGACACTCCATTATTATTTTTCTTGAGAATCGGATGAATAGTTAGTTGGCAATGTACTCTTGCATTTTAGTTTCATGTAAACATTGTCTGATACCATGTGTTTCTTTTTTCTTCTTTACTTTCTTTGATATTTTAAATGACATTAAAGTACATTTTTATATCAATATTTGTTTAAAAATAATATTTCTCTTAATATGTTCTTAGGAAGCATTTAATTAATTAAAATTCTAGAAAAAATGAATTGTATATATTTATGTAGGACTTTCTGATTAACTCTAGGCCTGGAATGATCATTAAACCTTCCATTTGTAAGATAACTCACGTGTAGATTATTTTTAAAAGCAAGTGCAAATCTACGTAGTTTGCTTGCTGTAGGAACTATTGTTTCAATGTATTTACTAATTTAAGAAGCAAAAACATAAGATATGAAGCTCAGAGACATGATAATGCAGCTAAAAGCAAAACAAACTGAGTGTAGTGTATAGAAATCAAGAATGCTATCAATGATATTAGGAATATGTGTAATTTAATATGTTAGGTTCATGTTAGGGTTTAAATCCAATGTGTATGAACTAGTGACATACCATTGATTGATCTATTTATTCTTGAAAACATTTGTAAGTTATTGCAAGATGGCATAACCCAACTAAGAAAGTTATATCACAAATGTGAAATACTACATTTGACAATGATAAGGGGTGTAGGTGTGTGTGTGAGTAAAGACATTATTCTATCTTAATTCTTAAAACCCATCAGATTTAAACAATAAAAATCACTAACATCACATATTTATTTCACACAATAAAAATTTTATTAAAAATATGTTCTAACAAATCTGGTTTCAGAAAGTACTCTTGTTAAAATTTATTGTGGTATTCTCTGTTCCTATATGTTTTCACAATACATATATATATCTAAAGTCCTCTTTAAAACAGAATTTTTTTCTTTGAAAACACTGAAGTTGCTCTGTGAATAAGTAATAATAACATATAGTAAGAATCTTGGTAGGAATAAAAAAGTATTACTGAGTTTTGTTCGTATCAGCAGCATGTTAAAATCACAAGTTTTGGGACATGTTAATTTACAGAGAAAAATATGCAAAATATGTAGTGTCAATGAATATCTCCTCATATTCACTACTAGTTTGTATTATGTAGATAATTGTAGACTTGTTTCAGTAACAGAACCTTTATACTTACATTTGATTTTAATAATATAGGTAAAAAGGCAAATATTTTTGGTGAAAACATTTCAATTCAGTCTATTTCTTAAAGGACTTATTGCCATGGTATATCATTTGTAGCCTCATACCTAAAAATATAATATTCTACATATCAATGTTTCCAAAATATCTTAGTTTGACTTTGTCTTTTTGCTCAAAAGGATTAAAAGCACTTTAATGAGCAGCCACATTTCTGAATGTATTGGAGGAGCTACAACTGGAAAACTATGACTATTACTTGAAGAAAGCAAGATGTTTACCTCCTCTGCAGTATGTTTCCTTCTATGTTAGTAACTGTTCCACATCTATTACAAAAATATTTGAAATCCTTTATAATTATGGAACCAAAGAAATACATTACTATAGCACAGTAATGTGCTGTAGTAATGAAGAAAACATGTCAATTCAAAACTGAAAAAAAAACAATTGTGTAATTAAAAACTATCCATAAAAATAGATATGAGAAAATTAATTTAGTCATAGTAGATATAATTATTTAATAAAAAATGAAAATACCTAGCCTTCAGAAAATAAAAACAAATAACCAGACAAGTAATGAGAAAAAATGAATTATAAAAAGTGATAAATTAATACAGAGTAAGAATGGATTTTATAATTAATGTGATAATCTTATTTATAAAATTTACATTCAATTAGCTTGACTAAAACTGATTTGTGAAAGAGAAGTTCTTATAATAACAAATAATTAAAATAAGGAACAGCATAATACTAGAAATAATATTCATGGAAAATTTGAATTGAATTTTGTTGCAGTTAGCCAATATAATACACTAAGATTCCATGTATGCTATCTTCATTTGTGATACTTTTGCTTTCTGAGATTACTAAACATACATCTCTAGAACAAACTTGATTAGTGAGATTGCACATTACCTACTTAAATCACCTCAATATCTCTAACTCAGAATAAATAATAGCTTTGGGCAATAATAAAATGTGACTAATGGTCTTGTTCATCTGAACACTGTAAGCAAGAAGTAGAATCACTCATGGAAAATCATGATTGGTGGAATGAATAAGTGGTAATTGTTTCACATTAAATAAACAAAAGGCACTATCATATATTAACACATTCACAGTTTATTACAGTTTAGACAGATATTCTAATCAACTCTGACAACAATTGAATAGATTGGTTGCAGCCAAACATGCTGTTTATTAATTTATCTTAACAAATAATGATGTTGTGTCAAGGTAAATTATGTTTCTTCATATGTTGCAGGTTTTTGTATTGAAACTTGAGTGAAGCAGATTGCTTGCTCATTTGTCCTTTTTTAAATGTAAAATTACTTTAAATTAACATTTTACTGAGTTTTAGGAAAATGCATTTTGGTTTTGAATAACTTTTAGCAAATATTAATAAAGAATATCTGAGCTGTCAGTCAATTTGTCAGAGATTTATAGTAAATTTTCTATTTACATTTTTCTTCCTTACATGTAAAGTAGGAGAAATAATCTGTATCATTTAACTCTTAATGTGGTTAGACACATAAAATGTCATAGAATAAGGGAATATTTTCCTATTTTTATAAGTTATTATAATAATTAATAATGATACAAATAGTTTAATTTAAAATGAAGTATTTTTAAAGTGTAACCCAAAAGTATGTTTTTTTGTGTGTTCATTCTGTTAATCACAAACTGTTACGTACAACTAGGACCCTGTCAAACAATCTTGTGTCCTCCAAACATATGTGATTTACCTTGCCTTTGTTCCCTTTTGCAGAATAATTCCTATGTATTTTTCAAGGTGAACCTACTATTTGGTTAAACATGTCTTTTTTGATATTCTTTTCTTTTTTATTCTTTCTACTTCACTATAATTTAGTATTTATAATATTAGAATATAAATGCTTTTTTATTTGTGTATTCCTCACACAGCACAGAGCAAAAGAAAGAAGTGTTTCCAAATGCAATGTGTGTATATATACATATATACACACACATATATATGTCTGTGTGTGTATGTATATATATGTAACTCTATACCCATATCATTTTACCATATAAGTTTTAATTAAAAATTGTACATTGGTAAACTTATGCTATACATCTAATAAAATTGCACTTTAGGTTATAACTTCAAGCACTATCCACAAATATAGACACAATATCTACTCATCTGTAAACCAAGTTTGAATATATTTTTCTCTCTCCTTTCATGTCTCACTGTCTTCATATGTATCATTATATACGCCTATATATAAATACTAATATAAATTTTAAATATATATTTGCTGCTATTGATAAAAAGGCACAACCTGATTTCCCAGGAACATAATTCCCTCTCTTGGAGATTTGTAAAACCATTGAAAATGCTGATTTAGTCTGTTATTTAAAATATATTTGTGAAGTCATTAGATGTACTTATGTAGACTGAAATGACTAAACTAAGACTAATATTAATAAATACAGGTATATCTAAAT
>NW_012114500.1:4697048-4700840 GCF_000951035.1 Colobus angolensis palliatus | reverse complement strand
TCTGTGTCCTTCGCGCTGGGAGTTGGAGACTGGAGCTGTTCCTATTCGGCCATCTTGCTCCGCCCCTCGAGTTGGTACTTCTTATACACTTGTGAGCATGGTGAGTATAGTACCTGATCACATGAAACTTCAAATCTAAAGAGAGATTTTAGGAAAATGAACATTTAAATCAAATTAATTTAGTATTATTAATTTAAAGAAACTGGTGTCAATAATTTAAAAATAGAGTGATGGAAGAAGGTCTCAGTGAAGTGGCAATATTTATATCTACTTGAGGTTTGAAAAGGAGCTAGGTAGACAAAAATAGAAATAATTGTTATGTTGTTTTTTTCTAGGTAAAGGTAATGATATGCGCAAAGACCTTCAATGTGTTAATAACATTCAATGATGTAAAAACTGAAAAAATAATAATTCAAAAGGAGCCTATTAAATAATAGTAAGAGTTATATCAGTCAGACTTGAGAAACTAGTGAAGGGGAAGTGTATGAGGGTCTTGTGAATCAGAGCAAGACACTGGAATTTGATTCTAATTTCAATGGAAAAACAATCAAATAGAAACAAATATGATCTGATTTATATTTTGAAAGCTTTATTTGGTTCTGTATGGAGGATAGATTATATTGAGTCAAGAATGGAAATAGGGATATCAGTTAGGTAACAGTTCTCTATTCCATGTAAGGGATCTATATTTGCATCACAGATGATTTTGCAATTGCTGTATGGTGATATGAGATGAAATACCAAAGAAAGAACAGATGAGACTCTTTTTCAGAAATTACAAAATTACAATTTTCCAATCAACTGAATTACGCAATATTTTCTGTATGACGCTATTTTTAATTAAAATATGCAATTCTCTACAGACCATCTATATTCTGACTATATAACTTCAAATTTAAATATAAAACCAAAGAACACATCTGCTGCACAAGAATGCACATCTGAAAATACATCTGGACAATTAATTTAAATTTTTGTTTGACTTAAAAAATCTATACTTTTAAAATTTAATCATTCTGAAACTAGAAAATAACAAAATCTTACAGTTCATATGGTAAGTTCAATATAAATAATTTGCAACACTTTCATTAATCTGAATTTATTGTGTTCTTACTTGGCACACACAGTTCTGCATTTGGCTTGTGCCTGTTTTGCCAATAAACAATTATAGATAGCTGCTGGTTTCTATATTAGATAGTGACTGTTGAGTTGAGAAATATACAAAAGAAATAAATTTAAAGTCATTTCATTATAAGGGCATTTACATTGACATTTCTCCATACTTCAGAATTTTTTCAGTTTGAAGTGGAGTCACATTAGCCTATTTCACAATGCTTTTTAATTGCCATGTCGATTGGAATACTTAGTTTAGGTTGACTAACAAATTTTTTTTTATACAATGATGAACCAAAGGAGATAAAATATAATCAGAAGTTTACTAGCACAGTTGGTTGCACTTTTAAAGGAGAGATACGCCATTTTCTTGTCTTACAATCATCTAAACTTTATTTAAAATGTGTAACTTAAAACTTGATAGGAAGCAGAACCCATTACAGAAACTGAAAAGACGGGAAATTTATTTAATAGGCTACTCTGGTTTTTAGAACAGGAACATGGGGACAAGGTATGACTAATCAGATGCAAATAAACAAACTCAGAAATTTTAAATCTAGTATTAATGATAAAATATCAAAAGTAGGAATAATAATGTCAAGCACTGTATATCATGAGCAGTGAGAGTGGCACTTATTGATTCCAGACTTTAAGAAGCCAAGTAAAGGTTTCAGATTGCAGAAGGTGCAATTGTGACATTAATGGCAACCCTGTTAAATACTTATCAGTCTCGTATTCATTTTTCAAGTGGGGGGATAGAGGTATTGAATGTTTATGCATTTGCAAAGCCAGTAGGTGGTGAGTATGACTCATTAGGGCTTAGAGTTACTACTCCTTTTTTTTTTTTTTTTTTTTGATACGGAGTCTCGCTCTGTCGCCCAGGCTGGAGTGCAGTGGCGCGATCTCGGCTCACTGCAAGCTCCGCCTACAGGGTTTATGCCATTCTCCTGCCTCAGCCTCCCCAGTAGCTGGGACTACAGGCGCCTGCCATCTCGCCCGGCTAGTTTTTTGTATTTTTTAACAGAGACGGGGTTTCACCGTGTAGGCCAGGATGGTCTCGATCTCCTGACCTCGTGATCCACCCGTCTCGGCCTCCCAAAGTGCTGGGATTACAGGCTTGAGCCACCGCGCCCGGCCGAGTTACTACTCCTTTAATCGCTACACTACACTGCCCTTCTCACCCACATATAATAAGTCCTTTTCAAAGCTATTACAATTATTTTCAAATATGCTAAAACATTATTTACCAATGCATTTTTCAATGTGTTGGTGTAATACATGTCTTCAGGGTCATAAAAGGGGTTATAGATGCAAAATGGATGATTTACAAATTATAAATCCGCTCCAAATTCTCCATTTCTTTATTATCTATACTTGCATATATTTTTCCTTCTTTTGTTTCCTAGTCAGTCATCAGAATAAACTATTAATTGTTTGCTTGGTATATTGGGAACCAATCTCAATAGTGGCCAATAATAAATATATATGCCATAAATTATTTAATATATTGATGCTCTTGAAATACACTTCAGTTGAAAATGGCTCATTTACTTTAATGGGGATTGCAGAATTCTGTGAGGTTCTCAGGGCAGGTGGTGACACTCAGTGACCAGGGCAAATGGGTGCAATAAACAGCAGGGCCAATGTGGTAGTCAGAAATCACTCATATTCAGCAGTCCTCAATAGCAGCTAGACTACATGATTGGCAACCTGCCAAGAATTCACTTATTATATTTTTAAAATAAAATAAAATTAGGCTTAGGAAGTGGAGGCTGGATTTGAAGTAATAGAATCATTACTGTCAAATTAATTCTCAATCCTTTATTTTACAGGCTCAGAAAGACCTACAATAAGATAAATGCATTCTCAGAATCTTCTTTCTTGCCTTCTCCAAGGAGAGAGAAATAACTATGCAATTTGGAGAATGAAACACTTAGATCTTTTGAGTATATGTTGACAGAGGTCCTAAGTTTCATTAATCTGAAAATTACAACATACTCTCCTTTCCTTAGTCACAGTAGTAGCTTAAGCACTAAGTGATAAATGAGGATTTAGTGCAGTTTTCCTCAATGTAAGCCTAGTTTTATCCTAAAACTAATCTACTATTGTTACTCAATTTTCTAGATTTGCAGTTAAGGAATAAATATGTTTTACAATTAGAGGAATACCCGAAGAATTAGAAGTCAGAAGTCACAAACACAAATGAGTGAAAGTAAAATAAAGAAGGTGAGTAGATTGTATCAGTACAAATTTTGGTTGGGATATTATACCCAATTTTTAAAAATGGTACTATTGGAGGAAACTGGAAAAAATGTAAAAGTAGCATCTATATTATTTTTTAAAAACACATGTGAATCTATAATTATCTCAATAAAATTTTCAATTAAGAATAACAAAAAGAGTCCTTTGTATCCTTCACCCAGCTTCCCCTAATATTAACATCTTATGTAAGCATAGTACAATTAAAGCTAATATAGTTACAGTTATTTTTTTGTTGTTGTTGTTCTAGGATACAATTCAGATTCCACATTCAATTATTTCTCCTTAAATTCATCTAATCTGTGGCATTTCTTTAGTCTTTCCTTGTTTTTCATGACATTGACATTTTCTGAAGGGCATTGATCAGTAACTTTGTAAAATGTCCCACAATTCATTCTTGTCGCTTTTTTTTTTTTTTTT
>NW_012114500.1:4638570-4696206 GCF_000951035.1 Colobus angolensis palliatus | reverse complement strand
CATTAAGTTTTTAAGGAACTTGACCATTTTATAGTCAAGGAAAGACCTTGAAAAATCTCACTATTTCAAAGATCATCCCCAGGTTACACAAATATTCTGATCACAATGGCACTTGAAAAGGAGAGGATAGCAGGTATCTTAAAGGCTGTGGTAATTCATTTACATTCCAGAGGACAGGAGATCATTCTCATGAAACCTGGTATTTGCCAAGCCAATGAAGTAACTAGGAATCTAATCATCTTAGAAAGTTTGAGACATCTACTCCACAGTAAATAGCAGGGTTCTGCATGTTTTTAATTTAAATTGTTTTTACTTATTTAGTTTTGAGACAAGGTCTCACTCTTTCTCGCAGAATGAAGTAAAGTAGTGCTAACATGACTCGCTGCAGCCTCTACTTTCTGGACTCAAGTGATCCGCCTGCCTCAACCTCCCAAGGAGCTGGAACCACAGGCATGCACCATTCAGCCCAGCTAATTTTGTTTATTTTATTTTTTGTAGAGACAGAGTCCTGCCATGCTGCCCAGGCTGGTCTGAAACTCGGAGATTCTCCCACCTCAGCCTCCCAAAATGCTGGGATTACAGAAGTGAGCTATTCCACCTGGCCACATTACTTTTCAGAACAATAAAACAAGCAGTCATTGCTTCCTAGGTTTTACAGAAATTTGGAAGCAACATTTCTATGTGGCACTCCTCTTGACCCATTTTGAGTTACAGAAGGATAACTTTGAAGTAGCCCAGAAAACTTATTGGTGGATATAAACGTCAGTGTATACAGATTTACTATCTCATAAACCCACAAGTCTAGTGTTACCTAAGTATTGAGTATTTACGGTAGAGACAGATTTGGTTTAACTGTATAGTAAGGCCCAATGCAAGAGGCACAGAGGTACCCCCCCAAAGAAATGGAAGAAAGGTTGTGCTCTCTTAATAATTAACTATAATCCTTTTCAAGAAATATTTCTTTTCCTATTTCTGGATGATGATGTAAACTAAAATGCTTAATCATTGGATATGAGATGTTTGTCCAACCTGAGTTACACACAGTGTCTTAGGTTTTATTGCATTCTCTTTAGCAATAAATTTAGATATTCCCAGCAGTACTTTATGATGAAGAAAAGGAAGTATATATGAGATTGTTTCAAGTAGGTCTCAACTAGCACAAGCAATTTGCATGAGAAATTGATTAACACAGCTTGTTTTCAACTGCCCCACTATGTCTTACCTCAAAATTCATATATGGCACCATTAATAAGCTCTGTGATCAGTGTTCTGATGAGAAAAATATCCAAGCCTGATTTACAGATACCACTCTACAATATCTTTGCGCTGGTCAGAAGTGTACAACAGTATTGAAATCCCACTTTTGCATAATCCTAAGTGAAAGTGAAGAAAGTAATACTTAATATTAGGAGTTAGAACACCAACTGGTACAATTAAATTTTTAGCGTTATCTCAAAGGAGAGAGCACCTGCGGTGAGATATCTATGAATAATGCTTTGATAGGATAATCAGACACTGAAAAAAATAAAATACAAGCAAGGGTTAATAAGAAGTTGACGAAGACATATGTTAATGGACCTCCTAATTTGTGACCAGATAAGAATATTTGTGTCTCACAATAGCAAAGTCTTGGAACCAAACCAAATGTCTATCAATGATAGACTGGATAAAGAAAATGTGGCACATATACACTGTGGAATACTATACAGCCATGAAAAAGGATGCATTCATGTCCTTTGAAGGGACATGGATGAAGCAGGAAACCATAATTCTCAGCAAACTAGCACAAGAACAGAAAACCAAACACCACATGTTCTCACTCATAGGTGCGAGTCAAACAATAAGAACACATAGACTTGGGGAGGGGAACATCACACACTGGGGCCTGTTGCAGGGTGGGGAGCTAGGGGAGGGATAACATTAGGAGAAATACCTAATGTAGATGACAGTGTGATGGGTGCAGCAAACCACCATGGCATGTGTATACCTAGGTAACAAACCTGCATGTTCTGCACATGTATCCCAGACCTTAAAGTATAATAAAAATTTAAAAAGTATATTTGTGTCTCTTGTATATAGTCATCAAAAACTAAATGTTAAATCAGAGAAAACTTGTAATAAGAAAATATGAAAAGATTATTTGGTAAAATAGATCAGCATTTTTCTTCAGGTAAACATAAAGAAGAAATACTAGTTCCAGGGGTGCAGACTATGCAGAGTCTCAACCACCAGGCCCTCCTCTCACTGACTTGCCATGTTACTACCAGTGCTCGTTCTCCAGTACTATAATCCCGAAGGCCAGTCATCCACATGGTAGAAGAGGATTTTATCAAAATCTTTCCACTGTGTAGAGGGCAGAAGCATATTTGCACAATGATGGCCATCGTTCTGGATGTTACTGCCTTCCATAAACCTGCAGAATTTCTGTTCTTAAATTGATGAGTGTCATACACACTGCTCTGGCCATCCATCACCACTGCTTCAGACAAATAACTGAATTGTTAACAATGAAAGAAATAAAGATAATTAATGAGTCTTATGTATTTCATAAGTATCCTACAGCTAGTCTTCATTAAAACATTTTAATTTTTCTTAGGATAAAATCCAAAATGCTTAATGTGGTCTAGAAGGGCCCGTGCTATCTGACTTCTCTCTTTCTTAAAGCCTAATCTTCAACTATTCTTTCCTCAATTCTCAGTAATCCAGCCACAAAGACTATGTTTTTAATTTTTCAAATCTCTCATCTAGTTTCTGAGTCCTTGTAGGAAATGTTCCTCCACCTGTATCTCTCTCTTCTTCTCTTCCATTTCTCACATAACTCCCCTTTAATCACTGTTTAAATGTCAGATTGAATCATACTACCACAAAGAAACCTTCCCTTCTTTCACAGACTACATCAGGGTTATTTTCTAATGCTGTCACAGCTTTCTGTACTTTTCTGTTTTTCTTATCACCCTATAATTAGTTGTATAGTAAGTGTTCCCTGTGTCTCTCTTTTTGGAATGAAGCCCATGAGGCATGAATCATTTTTAGCTCATCCATTTTCGGCAATGGCGTTTACATCATCTAGGATTGTGTTTCTTCATTATTTGTACTTCAAAATACTTGTTGAATAAATGAATAAACGAATGAGTGAATTAGTTCCTTGTAAGTTAATTATTCAAAGGAAAATTGGAGTTTTATAATTAATGAGCCAAAAGAGTATTCTTGTAGTCATGTCTCATCCCCACATTTCCTTTATAACAGCAGGATGGTGTCTTGCAAGATGAGAGCCTCCATTCCAACATTCTCTTCCCAATCCACCAGCCCCATTACTAGGCCCCATATCATTTTATCTGCCACTAATCAATATATTAGCAATAGCCTCACTGACGAGGGGTACCTAAATCATTAAAAAATTGTGTATTCAGTAATGGAACCACATTTTCAAGTTGTTTGGGATTTTCTTAATTTATGAGAGCATTTTTATTGCAGGCACATATAACATTGTAATAAGCAAATCATCTGATAAAGGAACAAACATGTTTCTAGCTATCGAAAAAAAAAACAGTTGCACATTCAAAGCGGATGCTCAAGTTATGATGATACACTTGTCAAAACCTGGTACAATTATGTTATAAATAAGAGGCTGATGCCATATTTTAATTTTAATGGAGATTGGATATTTGAATTCTGTAGACATGTGTCTGAGTTTAATAACCATCAAATGCATGTTCAGATTGAATGACTGAATCAATTATTTTTCCAAAAGCAGTTATTAAGACAGTTTTAAATACATAAGAATAGTGACAGAATAACTCATGAATATTCTATGTTTCAAAAATTAATCACAAATCAACTTCTAGTTTATATCTTGTGGAATTATTATTATATGATTTGGAGATGCTGATGAGTTACAAAGTAATGAAATGCTAATAACTTGTGAATGAAAGGACATTGGTAAGCCATGTAGTTCTTATCACAGTGATCTCATCTGCTACATATTTTGTATCTAGACTTCCATTTTTCCGAAAGAGATCATTTTCCAACCTATATTTTTAATGCTATGTGAGACAAATCATAAAACACTAAAGCAGTGTAAACAAAACTTTATATTTTATTTTAGAGTAATAAAGTAATAGTTAAATGTTGCTTACTTTTTGTGTGATATAAAAAAGTTATTTGATTCAATGGTAGTTGCAAATTGTTTTGTGTTTTTCAAACACATTTAAGAGGGTATAAAAAGGTTAACTAAAACATGTTTTTCTTGCCACCCCCCCTACTTGCACCACATCCCCTCAAAATTCAGATACTAATTAATTTTGGTGTAGTCATTGGTTGTCTACAGAGAAGGGATGGAAGAAATGGAAAAGAGTAGGGAAAACAAATCATTATAATGCAGCATAGTCCACAGTTAAGAAATACAAAACAAATGTTTGGAATTTGAGAGCAGATTATACTTCAGGAGACAGGCAAACTAAAGTTTGCTATTTTCTTTATAGAATTAGATAAACCAACAAAGAGAGTCCTCAAGCAAAACAAAATAAATATATCCTATATATGATTAATTATAAGAAATTGGCTCACACAATTATGTAGGCTAAGAAGGCCTACATTCTGCTGCCTGTAAGCTAGAGATCTAGATAATTCAGTGGTAAAAATTCTAGTCCAAGTTCAACAGCCTTATTACCAGGATTCTTAATGTAAGTCCCAGTTCAAAGGCAAGGGAAGGCTGATGATTCAGCACAGTCAAGAAGGGGAGAATGGAGCTTTCTTCTGTATTTTTTTCTATTCTGTCCCTCAACAAGTTAGATGATGTCTATCCACATTGGAGAAGGCAATGTACTTTACTCAGGACATCAAGTGTTAATTTATTATGATAACAACAAATTACTGAAATAGAAAGACCTTGAATATTAGTCAGTTTTACTTTTTACCCCCTGACAAGCAAATGTCCTACCAATAAATCAAGAGGAGTTACTACTTCTAACTCACTAAGTCCAATCAGCAAAGTGTCATCAATATAATGGATTAGTGTGATATCTTGTGGAAGAGAAAGGTATTCAAGATAACTACAAACTAAATCATGGCATAGGAATGGAGAGCTGATATACCCCAGAGGCAGCATAGTAAAGGTGGCTTTGCCATATGAAAGTAAACTACTTCTGGTAGTCTTTACTAATAGTTATTGATGGGGAAAAACAAACAAAAGCCAAACAACAAAGGAGAAGCTATTTATTAAATCAATAGCTGTCCATCAGATACAAGGAGATGTATTAATTTGCACAAGCTATAAAGCCATGTCTGGTACAGCAGCTGCAATTGGAATCACTACTACTGTCATTCTTTAAAATCCATCTGTCTTCTGCACAGGTCAAGTAGGCGAGTTGAATTGTGATGTGGTGAGAATCATGACCTTGCATGCTTTAAGCAAAGAGAGAATTCAACCTTCCTCTGCCTTTTTGTTCTACTTGAGTCTCATAAGGTTGGATAACAACTACGCATATGGAGGAGGGCAAACTCCTTTACTCAGCCATCAATTCAAAAGTTAATCTCTTCCAAAAACACCATCACAGACACAGATATAATGTTTAAGCAGGTATCTGGGTGAAATTAAGATGATACATAAAATTAACCATCCCAGCCATGGAACTATAGAAAGTGTTTGTGTTAGGGAGAAACAGATGTATTTTTCTACTTGAAATTCAAGACATTTAATAAATGAGTTATGATTTTACAGAAGTTCTTCTTTAGAGAAGTTAATGGTGACAACTGCTAAAAGTAATTTTAGCTAAGCAAAAATAAGATAGAAAATCTATGACTTAATATGATATAGTAGTATAATCTTATTACAACCTTGGATATTGGTTACTTTTATTTATTCATTAACATACTTATCCATATGTTTATTATTTCATTCAATTAGCAAAAACTCAATATTTTTAAGTACTAGTAATGTGTCAAACAAGGGTACAAGAAGAAATTAAAAAATGAGAAAATCATTATCTTCAAGAAACTGTAAATTTGCTTTGTTAGTTAGGAAACCAAGCAGTTATACAGTGGAGAACATTCAAATAACAATGAACTTGATGTCAAGGGAATGGATCGAGACTGCAAAACAAATTTGGAGAATAGCAAATTTTTCTGCACAGCTGCAGTAAAATGTATATAGGTGAGAAATGGCAAGAACTGAGGCCCATAAAATGGTTAGACTAAATCGGTCAAGAATGTCCAGATATAAAATGCTAAGAGATGTATATTGTATTTAATAGTCCATGAGAGGAGATTGGAGGATTTTAGGAAGGTGATATTACAGATAATGTAAATAACGATTTGATCAGAGACAAGACTGCAGGTGAGTACAGTTAGAGACATGGTGTAGTAGTCCAGGAGAGAAATACTCAAGGGTATTTCAGTAATTTGCTATTAGGCAAAAAATATGCTAAGTATTTAGAAAATTAGTAGGACTTCTTGTCTTAGTTAGAGGACATGGATATTGACATAGGGGAGGGAGAACAGGAAATATTTTAGAATAAATCCAAGATGCAGGTGATTAGCTAAATAGATCTATTTTGATGAAAATATGAATTAAAATAAAATATAGTGTTTTGAACTGTTTCCTTGGTTATTTTTGCTATTTTGGAGGCAGGATTAGAATAATGGGGATATATAGATGATAACTTTGGAAAGAGATATAAATTTAAATGAATTTTATGAAGATAAACTTATGTGCAAAAAGTATAGTGATTTGATAGGATGTTTAGTTTTCTATCAATTTCATTACTTTGAAGTAATCTTTTTCCTAATTATTTTTTCTTATCTTTGTTTTTATAGTTTTGGACACAGGGGAGGACAAAAGACTTCATGTTTCATGTAGAATATATTTCCTAAAAATTTGAGGGAGAATCAGCATAAAAATACAGTATACCTGACACTCACAAGGCCACCATAGATCTATGCAGTTTAAATAATATTCCAAAAACTCAACTTTTACTCTCTGTTGCCATCATTTGAAAAATCTTGCCAGGAATGCACAATTATTTTTTTTAAAATCAATTTTCCTTTAAATAGAATTAAAATATAGGAAATGAAGAGACTATATAATTCCAAGTAGCTTTTTTTGAAAAAGATTGATGCAGCAAAATTTCTGTTAATATTAATTTAGGTATAATTTAGAAAGCATTCTTGTGTTGCACTATCCATCATAGGCATGGATGGAATATTGAAAAATAAGCAATTAAAAACACATTTATTATTTTGTGTGAATTATTGTTCCATTATCCTGGAGAGCTGCTAAAATGAAAGGGTTTTGTTTTTTATTTAAATGCAGTTTAATATGAGTAAAAGACTGTTTTATAACCAAAATCGCAGAAAGTATGTTCATTAGCAATAAGATCAATTCATTGAAAATAACAAAGCAAGAACTTTGTTCACTTGTGTGTCAACTGGGGAACACATTTGCTCATCACCTTCCATTTTGCCATATATTCTACTACATATTTTTGAAAACCCTATCTCATTTATTTATTACAGGAACACTTTAAGATAGAAATTATTGTCTAAATTTTAAAATAAGAGTAAGGAAAGACACTACCTCTTCCACTGTCTTCTGTTTCAAAAAGAAAGTAAAGAGTTAAAAAGAAGCAGAAGTGAGATCAATAGCCAGATGGCTTGGTGCTGAGAACCAGGCCTGGTAGTTAAAGATCGACTCCTGACCTAACCGCTTGTGTTATCTATAGATTCCAGACATTGTATGAGGAAGCATTGTGAAACCCTCTGTCTGTTCTGCTAGCCCCCATCACCGATGCCTATAGCCCTCAGTCACGTAGCCCCCACTTGCACAATGTATCACGACCCCTTCATGTGGACCCCTTAGGGTGATAAGCCCTTAAAAAGGATAGGAATCTTTGCTTTAGGGAGCCCGCATCTTGAGATGTGAGTCTACCAATGCTCCCAGCTGATTAAAGCCTCTTCCTTCCTAAAACCAGGGTCCTAGAGGTTTTGTCTGCCACTGGTCCTGCTACATTTCTTGGCTCCCTAGCTGGGAAGCAAGGTGATTAACAGAGGGTTGAGGCAGTTCCTTAGGCAGCTGAGGCCTGTCCTGTGGAGATCGCAGGGGACTCCAGCCACCTTAAGTGACGTGAATCCTGACAGCGCTCTTGGGCAGGCAATTGACTTGCCAGAGCACTGAGCGGAAGACCCCCGTGGAGGATTAACGCAGTGACTGAACACTGGGAAGGAATTGGCTCTTAGAGTCTAGACATTTGGAACATGGTAAGACCAGTCTTGGAACTTGCCCATTCCATCTGAGTAGAAGCATGACCTGATCACCCATGGTGTGCCTTTATCGACACTTTGGTTTTGATTTTGACTTTGATTTTAAGTGGATTTGGACTGTTTTGGTTTTGATTTTGGTTCTGACTTTTGGATTTGAACTGTTTCAGCTTTGACTTCGGTTCTGACTTGACTCAAATTGCTTGATGAATGACTAACTCCTTATCTATCTTTTGGTTTTAGTTTTAATTTTGATCTGGTGTGAATTGCTCAGTGAGTGAGTGACTTTTTGCCCCTTTCCCCTTCCCTCTTTGTGGTAAGAGTGTTGTTTTGTCCCCCAAGAGAGGAAAATGGCTAAAATACAGAGTAAATCTACCTCATTAGGAACTATGTTAAAGAGTTTGAAGAAAGGAATCAATGGGGACTATGGAATTGCTATGATGCCTGGAAAGCTTAAGGCTTTGTATGAGATAGATTGTCCAGCATTAGAGGTGGGACAGCCATCAGAAGGAAGCCTAGACAGGTCCCTAGTTTCAAAGGTATGGCACAAAGTAACTGATAAATCAGGACACCCAGATCAGTTTCCACACATAGATACTTGGTTGCAGCTAGTTTTAGACCCCCCCACAGTGGCTAAGAGGACAGGCAGCAGCAGTACTAGTAGCAAAGGGACAGAGAGCCAAGGAAAAATCTTGCTCCACTCTCCAAGGGAAGTCAGCTCCTAAGGTTCTGTCTGACTCCACATCAGAGCATGCATGGCAGGAAATGGCACCCTTGGTGCCCCTGCCTCCCTTACCAAGAAGAGAGGTTCCCTACATTGGAGCTCACAGCACCTGAGCCTCTACAAGGTATGCACACCCCAAGGCCACCTAGAATAGACAGAAGAGGATGTGAAGTCTCAGGAGAAACCCCTCCTTTGCCAGCTCACTTGCAACCTGAAACTGTGATACAAATGCCCTTAAGAGAGCAATGGTATACTGGGGTAAACGAGGAGGGACCTATGGTAGAAAGGCATGCCTTTGTGTACCAACATTTTACCTCTGTAGATCTCTTCAATTGGAAAAGTAACACCCCATCCTATATCAAAAAGCCACAAGCTCTGATGGACTTGCTCCAAACTGTTACCCAAACTCATAACCCTACTCGGCCTGATTGCCACCAGTTGCTCATGTATCTCTTTAACATGGATGAGGAAAGGAGGGTGCCCCAGGCAGCAACTAAGTAGCTGAAAGAGCATGTTCCAGCTGATTACCAGAACTCCCAAGAGTATGTGAGGATCCAGCCACCAGGATCCTCAATGGGATCCAAACGAGACAGAGGGCTAAATCGGTATAGGGAAGCACTCTTAGAAGGGTTGAGGAGAGGAGCCCAAAAGGCCACACATGTAAACAAGGTGTCTGAGATTATCCAAGGAAAGGAAAAAAGTCCAGCACAATTTTATGAGAGACTATGTGAGGCCTATCGCATGTACACTCCTTTTGACAGCCCTGAGAATCAGTGTATGATTAACATGGACCCAGTTAGCCAAAGCACAGAGAATATTAGGAGAAAGCTGCAGAAATAGACTGGGTTTGTGGGTATGAATACGTTGCAATTACGGGAAATTGCTAACCAGATGTTTGTAAATAGAGATGCAATGAGCTGCAGAGAGAACCTCAAAGAAGGCGAACGCCAAGCCTGGCGAAACGCTGACCTACTAACTGCAGCTGTTAGAGTGATCCCCCTGAAAGGACAAGGGAAGGGGGGCTCTGGGAAACATACCCAGTCTGACCGTCTGCACTTGCAGTGTAACTAGTGTGCTTATTGTAAAAAAATAGGACACTGGAAAGATAAATGCCCTCAGCTGAAGGAAAAGAAAGTGGCTCGGAGCAAAAGTCCCCAGACACGGATGAAGGAGCCTTGTTCAATCTGGCTGAGGTGTTGCTGGACTGAAGGGGACCGGGTTCAAGCGTCCCCAAGGAGCCTATGGTCACAATGACAATTCGGGGCAAGGACATAAAGTTTCTGGTTGATATTGGTGCCGAACATTCAGTACTGACCACCCCAGTCACCCCCTTATCTACAAAGACTATTGATGTAATCAGAGCAGTTTCGAGAAAGCAGGCTTTCTGTTTGCCCCGGACCTGCTGAATGCAGGGACATGAAATGATTCACTAGTTCCTGTACATACCTGACTGCCCCTTGCCCTTTTTGGAAGGGGCCTGCTTAGCAAGTTGAGAGCTATTATCTCCTTTACAAAGCAAGGCTTCTTACAACCGAAGTTGCCTGTAACAGATGTTATCACGGCCCTGACGGTTCCCTGAGAGGAAGAGTGGCGACTCTTCCTAACCGAACCAGGCAAAGAGACAGGGCAGCTCTGGCCCAGGAGTGGCCAAAAGTCTGGGCAGAAGACAACCCCCCAGATTGGCAGTCAGTCAAGCTCCCGTACTCATAGAAGTTAAGCCACAGGCCCAGTCAGTCAGGCAAAAACAGTATCCAGTCCCCAGAGAAGTACTGGAAGGTTTCCAGGTTCATCTTAAGCAACTGAGGACTTTTGGAATTACAGTGCTTTGTCAGTCTCCATGGAACACCCCCCTCCTACCTGTTCCCAAGCCAGGGACCAAAGACTACAGGCCAGGGCAGGACTTGTACTTGGTCAATCAAGCCACAGTGACTTTACATCCAACAGTACCTAACCCGTACACATTGTTGGGGTTATTGCCCTTTGAAGACTGCTGTTTCACCTGCCTAGACCTGAAGGATGACCTATATGTGTCAGAGAGAGAAAAAACGGCAGTTGGTTTTAACCCAGACTGTAGGGCCCTGGCTGAGACCGGTGGCATATTGCTTCAAACAACTAGATGGGGTTTCTAAAGGGTGGCCCCCGTGTTTGAGAGCCTTGGCAGCAACTTTCCTGCTAGCGTAAGAAGCAGATAAACTAACCCTTGGGCAAAACTTGAACATAAAGATCCCCCATGCTGTGGTGACTTTAATGAATACCAAAGGACATCATTGGCTAACAAATGCTAGGCTAACTAAGTACCAAAGCTTGCTCTGTGAAAATTCCTGCATAACCATTGAAGTTTTCAACATTTTGTTCCCAGTATCAGAGAACCCAGTTGAACATAACTGTGTAGAGGTGTTGGACTCAGTCTGTTCCAGCAGACCCAACCTCCAAGACCAACCTTGGATGTTTGTACACTGGGAGCTCTATGTGGACAGAAGCTGCTTCGTTAACTGACAAGGAGAGAGGTGCACTGGATATGCAATGGTAACCTTGGACACTGTTACTGAAGCCAAACTGCTGCCTCACAGAACTTTAGCCCAAAAGGCCAAACTCATTGCTTTAACTGGGCCTTACAGCTAAGTGAAGATAAGACTGTAAACATTTATACTGACCCTTGGTGTGCCTTTTTAACCCCCCAAGTGCGTGGGGCATTATACAAAGAAAAAGGCCTGTTGAACTCAGGGGGAAAAGACATTAAGTACCAGTAAGAAGTTTTACAGTTATTAGAAGCAGTATGGAAGCCTCGGAGGGTGGCAATCATGCATTGTAAAGGACATCAGCAAGCCACCACTTCTGTTGCCTTAGGAAATTCTCAAGCAGACTCAGAAGCTTACAAAGCAGCATCCAGCCCCTACCGAGCATCAGTTACAGTTCCCTTGCTCCCTCAGGCATCTGATCTAGTGTCTACTTACTCTAAAGAGGAAAAAGACATTTTTCCAGGCAGAAGGGAGGCAAACAATAAGGGAAGGATAGATCCAGTTACTAGATGGAAGAGTAGCCATGCCACAGCTACTGGGAGCTCCAATTGTGCTGGCTGTGCATGAGACCAACCTTCGAGGCCAAGAGTCACTTGAAAAGTTGTTAGACCAGTAATTCTACATTTCACATCTGTCGGCCCTTGCCAAAACGGTAACACAACAAGGTGTCACCTGCTCGCAGCACAATGCTAGGCAGGGTCCAACAATCCCGCCTGGCATACAGACTTATGGAGCAGCCCCCTTTGAAGAACTCCAAGTAGATTTCACTGAGATGCCTAAGTGTGGAGGTAACAAGTATCTGCTAGTTCTAGCGTGTACCTACTCTGGGTGGGTAGAGGTCTATCCAACACAAACTGAAAAAGCTCGTGAAGTAACTCCGTGCTTCTCCAAGATCTCATCCCTAGGTTTTGGACTGCCCTTACAGATTGGCTCAGACAACAGGCCAGCATTTGTGGCTGACTTGGTACAGAAGACAGCAAACGTATTGGGGATCACATGGAAACTGCATGCCGCCTACTGACCTCAGAGATCCAGAAAGGTGGGGCAAATGAATCTGACTATCAAAAATAGTTTAAGGAAAGTGTGTCAAGAAGCATGTTTAAACTGGGTACAGACTCTCCCCATGGTACTGTTTAAGATCAGGTGCACCCCTTCTAAAAGAATGGGATATTCCTCTTATGGGATATTGTATCATAGACCCCCTCCCATATTACGGTGGCTTCCAGGCACTCCTCAAGAGCTAGGAGAAATTGAGTTACAGCAACAGTTGCAGGCTTTAGGAAAAGTCACACAAACAATTTTGACCTGGGTAATGAAAAATACCCCATTAGCTTATTTTCCCCAGCTCACCCTTTCTCCTCAGGTGATCGAGTGTGGATCAAAGACTGGAATGTAGCCCCATTGCGGCCACAGTGGAAAGGACCCCAGACAGTCATCCTGACCACCCCCACTACCATGAAGGTAGAGGAATTCTGGCCTGGATTCGCCACAGCCATCTGAAACCTGCAGTACCTGAGGCCTGGGAGGTAAAACCAAGCCTGGACAATCTCTGCAAAGTGATCCTGAAGAAGATGACAAGCCTTGCTCCAGTCACACCCTGAAGCTGACTGGTCCACACAAGACCGAAGCATGAGGAAACTCATCCTGGGACTTATTCTCCTTAGAATTTGGACTTGTACAATAAAAGCTTCAGCTGATTTTCCCTACCTGGAGAACTGTACCCAGTGTATTCATCAAGTTACTGAGGTAAGGGAACAAGTTAAAACAATCTTTCTGTTTTATGGTTATTATGAATGTTTAGGAACTTTGAAAGGGACTTGCTTATATAATGCCACTCAAGTATAAAGTATGTGACCCAGGGAATGACCAACCTGATGCATGTTACAACTCATCTGAGCCTCCTGTGACCATAGTTTTTGAAGTAAGATTAAGAACTGAGGACTGGTGGGGACTCATGAAAGATACAAGTAAAGTAATAATCAGAACAGAAGAAAAGGGGGTTCCCAAACAAGCCACCTAAAGATTTGATGCCTGTGCAGTCACTAATAGTAACAAGCTAGGGATGGGATGGGAAAAAAGCTATATGGCAGAAAATAAGTACATTTGTCATGAATTAGGACTATGTGGTATCAAATGTAGTTATTGCTCCTATGTCCTTTGGGCCACCTGGAAAAAGGACAAAAAGACCCTGTTCACCTACAAAAAGAAGATAAGTAATTAATCTTGCACCTCTGGTAACTGTAACCCATTAGAACTAATAATTACTAACTTCCTGGGCCCTCAATGAAAGACAGGGAAAAATGTAAACCTAGGAATTTATGGAACTGTGCTTGACCCCCTAGTCAACCTTTCAGTCCAAGGGGAGATCCACAAGTGCTCTCCCAAATCACTGTTCCAGACTTTTTATGATAAACTGAATGTGCCAGTACCAGAACTCCCAAGAAAGTCAATAAATTTGTTCCTGCAGTTAGCAGAAAATGTAGCCCATTCCCTCAATGTTACTTCCTGTTACATATGTGGCGGAACCACTGTGGGAGACCAATGGCCTTGGGAGGCCTGAGAATTAGTGCCCATGGATCCAGTTCCTAATATAATTTTAGTCCAGAAGAATCACACTGGTAACTTTTAGGTCTTGAAAACCTCAATTATTGGACAATACTGCATAGCTAGAGAAGGAAAAGACTTCACCATCCCCATAGGAAGGCTCAGTTGCCTAGGGCAAAAGCTGTATAACAGCACAACAAGAACAGTCACC
The DNA here is from genome assembly GCF_000951035.1 of Colobus angolensis palliatus. Lineage (NCBI taxonomy): Eukaryota > Metazoa > Chordata > Mammalia > Primates > Cercopithecidae > Colobus > Colobus angolensis. Next base: position 4,681,955 of record NW_012114500.1, on the reverse strand, counting down.
TGGTGAGGTCTAAACCATACTAAGAAGAACCCATTTAGTAAGTTTACTAAATTGCAAACTGTTTGGACCCATCCAGAGTCTCACCAGGACTGCATGGCTCCAGCTGGACTATACTGGATATGTGGACACAGAGCCCATGCCAAGCTACCTGCGCAATGGGCAGGCAGTTGTGTCATTGGCACCATTAAACCATCCTTTTCCCTGCTGCCTGCAAAAGCAGGTGAGCTCTTAAGCTTCCCTGTCTATGTTTCCTGAGAAAAGAGGGGCATAGCCATAGGCAATTCGAAAGATGACTTGTGGCCCCCTGACAGAATCATGCAGTACTATGGGCCTGCCACGTGGGCACAAGGCGTTTTGTGGGGATACTAAACCTCCATTTACATGCTTAACCAGATTATATGGTCACAAGCTGTCTTAGAAATAATCACTAATGAAACTGGCAGAGCTTTGACTATTCTAGACTGGCAAGAAACCCAGATGAGAAATGCTATTTATCAAAATAGATTGGCCCTAGGATGCTTGCTAGCAGCTGAAGGAGGGGTCTGTGGAAAATCCAACCTGACCAATTGCTGTCTCCATATGGATGACCAAGGGCAAGTAGTCAAAAACATAGTCAGAGATATGACAAAGCTAGCACATGTGCCTGTGTAGGTTTGGCATAGATTTGGTCCTGGGTCTGTATTTGGAGAATGGTTCCCAGCATTAGGAGGATTTAAAACTCTTATAATAGAGGTAATAATAGTAATAGGGACCTGCTTGTTGCTCCACCGCTTGCTGCCCTTGCTCCTTCAAATAATGTAAAGCTTTGTCACTACTTTGGTTCACCAAAATACTTCAGCACAAGTGTATTACATGAATCACTATTGGTCTGTCTTGCAGAAAGACCCAGATAGTGAGGATGAAAGTGAGAATTCCCACTAAAAGTGAGATTCTCAAAGAGGGGAATAAGGAAGGAGGCCATCTCTCCCATTGTCTCCTGTTTCCAAAAGGAAGCAAAAAGTTAAAAAGATGCAGAAGTGAGATCAATAGCCATATGATTTGGCACCAAGAACCAGGCCTGGTAGTTAAAGATCAACTCTTGACCTAACCGCTTGTGTTATCTATAAATTCCAGATATTGCGTGAGGAAACATTGTGAAACTTTCTGTTCTGTTCTGCTAGTCCCCATCACTGATGCATGTAACCCTCAGTCACATAGCCCTTGTTTGCACAATGTATCATGACCCTTTCATGTAGACCCCTTAGAGTTGTAAGCCCTAAAAGGACAGGAGTCTTTACCTCAGGGAGCTTGGATCTTGAGACACAAGTCTACTGATGCTCCCAGCTGATTAAAGCCTCTTGCTTCCTAAAGCTGGTGTCCAAGAGGTTTTGTCTGAGACTGGTCCTGCTACAAGACAACTAAGTTTTCATGAATGTTATTTGTTCTACCATCCCTCAGCTAATAGGTAATAGCTACAATTTGAACCTGAATAATTCTGAATCCCATGCCATGTCTGATATAAATAGAAAATGCAAGAATGGCTTAAAAATATAATTTGCTTAGCAAACAATATGTAAGAATTTTGCCTATAAACCTACAAATCTATCTTTTTGTCTTCTAATCTACATTTAAGGCTTTGTCCTTTACTTCTGACCCTGATTTGGTCACTTACGTTTACTTCTGAATTTTCCTCAATTATTTATCTCCTATGTTTGTAAACTTTCACTTCCATTTCATTGTATTCTTCGTTATCAGCTGAAAAGTCTGTTCATATTTGATATATGCTAAATACCATACACAAGCACCAAAAGTAAAATGCATTACTTAACTTTGAACTCTCCTAGCTACTCCCCAATTTCTGTCCCTTCTCATCTTTACAGTGTGAATCATATCTGTCTTTATTTTTTCATGTCCTATGTACCATTTGGGAAACTTGCTTCTACTTGCAACATTCAAATAAAATAATGATCTCCTCCTTGATGTAAAATATTCATTGAATTGTTCAGTTCCATTCTAATTTTACCAATATAAATAATTTAAAACCATTTATTTATTAATTTAAATATTTTTTCTTTTGTCCTCTCTACAACTTACCTTCTTCCTTTATTTTTTCTCCTGTACCTAATTGTTGTGTGTTAAATGATTCTTTTTCAGTGCCACATTGGAGCAGAGCGTGCCTATAAATTTTAGCCTAATTTTAAGCTTTCATAACTTCAGAAGTATAAATACATGCTATAACCTGAAAAATATATATATATGAAGGCTGAATTATTTATATTTTTCCACTTAATTTTGTAAATTTTAAAAAATAACATTTTAGTTTTTTTTAAGTTACACTCAATGAAGATAGATATTTATTGAAACCAAAAAATACTAATTTATGATTTGTAATTGACAAAATTGTTTCATTGTCTCTAATTAAAGATGGAAAATGCTGACCAAATGTCTTTACCATGAGCTCCATTCTCACATATTCTTTGACTACTTGCAATCTTCTGGAATCATCAAGGCATATACAAATTAACACACCATGAATCTTACCTATTGATTCCTTCCTTTAACTGATCTGTCTCAAATAGATTTTGTATATTTCAAGTGATAGTAATGCAGGATAGGCAAACCTCAAAATTTGGGCTTAGTATTGGAGGGTTCCTGGCTTCTCCCAGGGAAGAATACAAGGACAAACCAGTAGTGTTAGCAATCTTATTTATTTATTTATTTATTTATTTATTTAGAGACAGAGTTTCACTCGTTGCCCAGGCTGGAGTGCAGTGGCACAATCTCAACTCACTGCAACCTCTGCCTCCTGGGTTCAAGCATTTCTTCTGCCTCTGCCTCCTAAGTAGTTGGGATTACAGGTGCTCACCACCAAGCCTGGCTAATTTTTGTATTTTTAGTAGAGACAGGGTTTCTCAATGTTGGCCAGGCTGGTCTCGAACTGCTGACAACAAGTGATCCACCTACCTTAGCCTCCCAGAGTGCTGGGATTACACGTGTGAGCCACCACATCCAGCCGTATTAACAATCTTTTATTGATTTTATTGAGTGGTTCTGCTTCTTGCCATGTAGTGCTTACTCATAGGTTAGTATGTTCAGAATCAGCAACATGTGGGCTGTTGAAAATTTTATTTATACCCACTTAAACTTTCAATTACATGCAAATTAAGGGGTGTGTTCATGCCAATTGAAAGGCAGATTATTTAGAACTTTTATGAGAAAGGGACGGTGGTTTCCTGGCAATTGCCATGGCATTTGTAAACTGTCATGGCATTGGTAGAAGTGTCTTATGCTAATGAGTAATGAGTTCAACTAGAAATCACTTTCATTGCCATCTGCTGGTGTCCTCTAGTATCTTCAATTTATCCTGTCTGAACTAGATCCTGTTTTGGTCAGCAGAGTTGTGACCAGAAAACCAGAAGTCCTGCCAGTCTCCCACCTCAATAGATACTAATGATTCAAACCAGAAACCTTCTCCTTCAACTCCAACATCCAACAAGCCACATGTTTGGACTATCCTTTGCTTTATGCTGTTATGTACATCTCCTCCTTTCTGTCCATAACACTGGTGCTTTTATTCAGATACTCATAACAGATTGCCAATATTATTCAGCAGGCTCCAAACTGGTCCTGTCTTGTCTTGCACTTCCAAAGACTCTGTTATAAAATGCAGACAGAATAATATTGAACATGTACACACATACTTTATAGACTTTCAACTTCAGACAAGGCCTAATATGTCAGAGCAGACCAATGTTTCTTTAAAAAAAACTACTAGATGAAGATAGATTTTTTTTATTTTTTATTTTTTGAGACAGGATCTCACTCTGTCACCCCGGCTGGAATGCAGTGGTGCTATCTCAGCTCACTGCAACCTCCATCTTCTGGATTCAAGAGATTTACCTGCCTCAGCCTACTAAGTAGCTAAGATTACAGATGTGCACAACCATGCCCAGCTATTTTTGTATTTTTAGTAGAGATGGGGTTTCACCATGTTGGCCAGGCTGGTCTTGAATTCCCGACCTCAAGTGATCTGCCTGATTTGGCCTCCCAAAGTGCTGGGATTATAGGTGTGAGCCACTGTGCCTGGACAGATTTTTTAAATAGCATTTTTCCTTTTTTTAGACAGAGTCTCACTCTGTCACTAAGGCTGCAGTTCAGTGGCACCATATCGGCTCACTGCTACCCCTGTCTCCTGGGTTCAAGCAATTGTCCAGCCTCGGCCTACTGAGTAGTTGGGATTACAGGTGCCCACCACCATCCCCGGCTAGTTTTTATATTTTTAATAGAGACAGGGTTTCACCCTGTTGGCCAGGCTGGTCTCAAACTCCTGTCCTCAGGTTATCCACCTGCCTTGGCTTCCCAAAGTGCTGGGATTACAGGTGTGAGGCACAGCCCCTGGCTAAAACAAAATTTTTCTAAGGATTAGTTACATTCACCAAACATTAGTTCTTCCAATGTATGCTAGAAAGTTTCTATGATAGCAGCTATAATGATACATTATTATAGTTGTGTTTTAGTCCGTTTCATGCTGCTGATAAAGACATCCTTGAGACTGGGAAGAAAAAGAGGTTTAATGGACTTACAGTTCCACATGACTGGGGAGGCCTCACAATCATGGAGGAAGACAAGGAGAAGCAAGTCACATCTTACAAGGATGTTGGCAGGCAGAGAGAGAGCTTGTGCAGGGAAACTCCCACTTTTAAAAGCATCAGATCTTATGAGACTTACTCACAATCACAAGAACAGCATAGGAAAGTCTCGCCCCCATAATTCAATCACCTCCCACTGGGTTCTTCCTATAACACATGGGAATTGTGAGAGTTACAAATCAAGATGAGATTTGGTTGGGGACACAACCAAACCATATCAATTTAGAAAGGATACCTTACACTATTCAGTAGGGTCCAAATTTCCTTACAAGAGAATCTATTTTGTTTTTAGTTTCTTATTCCTACAGCCCTATTTAATACTTATTGTTCAGTAGCTATTTAACAAATAATCAAATCATTCAAAAATGAACAATGAAACAAATAAAAATTAATAATGGGACAAATAAATACAAAAATTAATGATGTAATATGCAAATAAATGCTAAAATATAATTAAAAATAATTTTCAATGCAATCCCAGCCAGTGTGGCCAAAAGGTGGTTTATGTGGTGCTTATTTACTGACTTTGATATGTCATATTCTGTCTACTATTCATTGCTATAATCTCCTTTAGCAATGATACTTTACTGACCTATAAAAACCTATAAAAATAAAATACTTTATTCCAAGTAGATTTTTAAGATCATATAAACGTGTTAGCTATAAGATATTTAATTATTTTCTTATGTTAAGAAGCATAGGACACTTCAAGTTCGCCTTTTTTACAAAATTAGGGTAAAATCATTTAAAAAATTGAGGCCTACAGTGGTGCACATGATCCATAGAATTCCCTTTGACATTCTTTTTACAGAGTGACTTATTGTAGACCTGTTTCTGGGTGGCAGTCTGATTGATTGCTCTGTGATAGACCTCCCCATACTCAGCTTAGTCATTCATACGACCAGAGATAAAGATAAATTCAGGGATCCAGTTAGTTCTGTGACCTTCACTGGTAATGAATCCTGTAGGCTCATTAGCTGCAATTTGAAGCATTTTTAAATCAATTGCCTTTAGTTTAATAAAGTTTTTGCTTGCTTAGAAATCAGAACAATGGTAAACACTTTAACAAACTTGTTAACAATCTTTTATTACAGAGTAATTGTGACCTTGAAGAGTTGTTTGTTTGCTTTTTTCCCATTATAATGGCATGCACAATATACTATGCATAGCAATGGTTTAATTTTAACTTTTTAGAGCTTTATTTTATGTGTTATAAATCCTATTATATTTGGAATCATGTATAACTCAGTAAAATGTATTAAAATCTCTTCTAAAATTGTTCTTGCTCAGATTCATATTTTAATTTCTTGTTTGTTTAGCTTATTTGGCCATATGCTTGTCATATTCCTTTGGGCTCAAAAGCAACCATCCTGACACATTTTTTTTTCTAAAATAACATTACATTATAATTTATACACTAAGAGGAGTATGAATCTATGCCAACATGACAGATAAAAAATCCATGAAATACAATGTTAGCTAGAGAAATAATATACCCAGGAGGAAAAGCAGACTTTTTAATTTCCATATTTTAAATTTCTATTTTTACCTCTACACAAAAATAGCTTAAAATGTGTCTTAATTCAACCAATTTCATAGTGTGTATTTTAAAAGTCATATACTTTTTCATTCAAAGTCATGTCTTCTGGTGCTAACTATTATATTACCGCTAGATTATGCTGTTTCAAACTTATGTTCAAACATATTTTTTATGCTCTCTAATTACAGAGCCTGTCACTTTTTTCATTAGGGTTATATGCACTTTGAGTTGTTTTCACAGAGTATGATGAGCTGTCACGGCAACACACACCTGAGTGATCAACAATAAGTATAAAGAGCCCTATAGCAAAGTAGCTAATTATCTTGGTTTATAACTATGTTAAACAGAAAAAGTTACTCAAGTTGTATTGTTTCTGGTATACCTATTAATAAAAATACAGATATGGATTATACTATTAAAAATAGTTACACGTATAGTCAATCATATACTGTAAAACAAGCCAAAAAGATAAATTCAGTGAGATATTTGTACCAGAAATCTTACAGCAGGGATAGAGGCTGTAATAAACATGTACCTTATCAATTAGTCTTCGTTGGTTAAAGAAATGGAAAAAGAGCCAAATCATCTCTTACATTCAAAATTATAAAGGATCAGAGGGGTGGCCACAATGGCTGACTAGAAGCAGCTAGTGGGCATGGTTCTCATGGAGTGGAACAAAAGGGGCAAGTAAATACCACACCTTCAATTGCAACATCCAGGTACAAGCATTGAGACTAATCAAAGAAACAACGTGACCCACAGAGAATGGAAAAAAGCAAGGTAGGATGGTGGCCCATCTGGGAGAAATAAGGAGCCAGGGGAAACTCCCCTGCCCAGGGGAGCAGTCAGTGAATGTGTGATGCCAGAAAACCACACTTCTCCCACAGATCTTTGTAACCCTCAAGTCAGGAGATATCCTTGTGAACCCACTCCACCAGGGCCTTCAGTCTAACAGAGCTACATGGAATCTTGACAAAGCAGTCACTCAGGCATATGCGGAGACTCAGGAAACCGAGATACCTGGACTTTCTGTGCTTCCCAACAAAAGTAGCTGCAACTCCATCAAAGAGGAATGTTAAACCCGGTATATACCCCTAGGAAAGAGGCTGAATCCAAGAGGCTGAGTAGTAACAGTCTGAAGGCCCCACTTCTATGGTGCCTCACGGGATAAGACCCACTGGTTTAAAATTCCAGTCAGCCACCACTAGCACCATTGCACTTTTCTGAGATGAAACTCCCAGGGAGAGAAGTTACCATCTTTGCCATTTGGTGGACTTAGTTCTTCCAGCTTTTGGGCTTTGAATAGTCCAGGTCTACTAGGGACAGAAGCAATCCTCAGGCACAGCACAGTTGCTCTATGAAAACATGGGCATACTGTTTTTCAAGTCAGTCCCTGATCCTGTTCTTGCTCACTGGGCAGGGCCTCCTAACCAAGGTTGCTGCCAGCCACCTCATCAGTGTTCTCTAGCTGACAGAGATTTACAACTTTCCTGGGATACAGCTTCCAGAGGGAGGGGTGGACCACCATCTTTGTTGTTTGGGCAACTTAGCTATTCCAGCTATTGGGCTTTGTAGAGTCCAAGCCCACCAGTGGCAAAACTGGTTCTTCAGCACAGCACAGCTACTCTACAAAAACATGGCCAGATTTCTTTTTTAAGTGAGTCCCTGGTCCCATTTCTCCTCACTGGAGGTAACCTCCCAGCCTAAGTCTTCAGCCACCTTCTACAGGTGCATCAAGGCTGGCAACAGTTTGGTAAATCCCTGGAACAGAGCTCCCAAAGGGAGGGGTTGGCAGTTATCTTTGCTGTTATGCAGTCTTTATTGTTGTTACCTCCAGGTACTGGAAAATCTGAGATAACTAAGGAGTAGAGCAGGCCCCTAGCATACCACAGCAGCCCTACAGAAAACGGCCAAACCACTCTATCAGTGTCCATTCCTATATCTCTTTGCTGGTAAGGTTCTCCATACCTGGGCCTCCAGCCATGCACCACCAGAGATATCAAGCCAGTAGCAGCTCTGACCCCTGGGGCAACTGAAAGTCTCTCTCTCTATTGCCTCTACAGTAGAAATGTCCTTGCTACCCTAGTGTTACGAGACATCTGGGGTGTCTATTTTTCTAGCCAGAAACCTCTGTGGCCTCAGTGCATTTGCCCAGGTTCTTGTCTTATGTCTAGGAGGAATGAGGTACACAGACAAGTGAAGGGTGAGGAAAAAGTTTTATTCAGTGTTAGAACTGCTCAGAAGAGTGGACAGCTCCTCTCTGTAGGCAGGTCATCTAGTCAAGTGTTCAGTTCTTAACAGACAGGAGGACCTGGAGGAGGTGGCTTCTCTCCTCAGGCAAGTCATTCCAACATCTCTACAGGTCTCTGAAGGTCTCTGAAACTCTTAGCAGATACGGAAGCTCCTCTCTGCGAGCAGGTCGTCTCTGTAGCTCTCAGAAGACAGGGTACTTCTCTCTGCATCTGGTCATTCCATCATCTCCAGCTAACATTCCTGTACACCCACAACAACCAAACTGAGAGCCAAATAAGAAAGGCAATCCCATTCACAATTAGCATATAAAGATTAAAATACCCAGGAATATAGATAACCAGGGAGGTAAAATATCTCTACAATGAGAATTACAAAACACTGCTCAAATAAATCCAAGAAGATACAATCAAATGGAAAAACATCCCATGCTCATGGAAAGAAAGATTCAGTATTTTAAAATGGCCATACAGCCAAAAGCAATTACAGATTTAATACTATTTCTATTAAACTAACAATGATATTTTTTAGAAAACTAGAAAACAATAATTTAAAATTTATATGAAACCAAAAAATAGCCTGTGTTAGTCTTTTCTCATACTGCCATAAAGAAATACCCAAGACCGGGTAATCTGTAAAGGAAAATGATTTAATTGACTCACAGTTCCACATAGCTGGGAAGTCTCAGGAAACATAGTCATGGAGGAAAGAGAAGCAGGCACGTCTTACATGGTGGCAGGTGAGAGAAAGACCAAAGGGGAAAGAGCCCCTTATAATACCATCAGATCTTATGATAACTCATTCACTATCATGAGAACAGCATGGGGGAAACTGACCCCATGATCCAATCACCTCGCATCAGGTCTCTCTCTCAACACCTGGAAACCAATCATGCCTTCCCAACAGTCTCCCCATATCCTAATTTATTTCAGCATTAACCAAGAAATCCAAGTACAAAGTCTCATGTGAGGCAAGGCAAGTCTCTTCTACCTATGAGACTGTAAAGTCAAAAGCAAGTTAGTTATTTTCAAGATACAATAGGGATAACAGGCATCAGGTAAGTGTTTCCATTCAAAATGGGAGTGCTTGGCCAAAATAAAAGGGCTACAGGCCCCATGCACATCTAAAACCCAGCAGAGCAGTCATTAAATCTTAAAGCTCCAAAACAATCTCCTTTAACTCCATGTCTCACATCTGGGGCACAGGGATGCAAGTGAGTGGGCTCCCATGAACTTGGGCAGCTCCTTCACAGGTTGGCATTGAGTGCCTGTTGTTTATCCAGGTACACTATGTAAGCTGTCAGTGGATCTACCATTCTGGGGTCTGGAGGATGGTGGCCCTCTACTCACAGCTCCACTAGGCAGTGCCCCAGTGGGGACTCTGTATGGGGGCTCCATCCCCATATTTCCCTTCCACATTGCCCTAGCAGAGGTTCTCTTTGAGACCTCTGCTTCAGCAGCAGATTTCTACCTGAACATCCAGGAGTTTTCGTCCATCCTCTGAAATCTAGGCAGAAATTTCCAAACCTCATTTCTTAAATTCTCTGTACCAACAGGCCCAACACCACATGGAAGCTGCCAAAGCTTGGGACTTGCACTCTTTGAAGCAATGTCCTGAGCTGTACCTTGGAACCTTTCAGCCATGGCTGGAGCTGGAGCACCTGGTACTCAGGTCACAGAGTCCTGAGGTTGCACACAGAAAGAGAGCCTTGGGTCTAGTCCATGAAACCATTTTTTTTTTTCCTCCTAGGCCTTTGAGCCTGTGGTGTGAGGTGCTACCATGAAGACCTCTGACATGCCCTGAAGACATTTTCCCTATTGTCTTGGCAAATAACATTAGCTTCCTCATTATGCAAATTTTAGCAGCTGGCCTGAATTCCTTCCAAGAAAATGGGTTTTTCTTTTCTACCAAGTGGTCAGGCTGCAAATTTTCCAAACTGTTATGACCTGCTTCTCCTTTAAACATAAGTTCATATTTCAAGTAATCTCTCTTAATTTTAAAGTTCCACAGATCTCTAGGGCAGAGGCAAAATGCCACCAGTCTCTTTGCTAAACATAGCAAGAGTGACCTTGGCTCCAGTTCCCAATAAGTTCCCATCTCCACCTGAGACCACCTCAGGCTGGACATCATTGTTCATATTACCATTAGCATTTTGGCCAAGGCCATTCAACAAGTCTCTGGGAATTTCCAAACTTTACCACATCTTCCTGTCTTCTTTTGAGGCCTCCAGAGTGTTCCAACTTCTGTTCATTACCTAGTTTCAAAGTCACTTTCACATTTTGAGGTATTTTTATATCAGTATCCCAAACTCCTGGTACCAATTTATTGTATTAGTCTGTTCTCATACTTCCATAAAGAAATACCCAAGTATTTCTGGGTCATTAATAAAGGAAAGAGGTTTAATTAACACAGTTCTGCATGGCTGAGAAGGCCTCAGGAAACTTAACAATTATGGCAGAAGGGAAAGCAGGCACATCTTACATGGGAGCAGGAGAGAGACCAAAGTGGGGACAGCCCCTTATAAAACCATCATATCTCATGAGAACTCACTCATTATCATAAGAACAGCATGGAAACTGACCCGTGATTCAATCACCTCCCACCAGGTCACTCCTTCAATACCTGAGGATTGTAATTTGAGATAAGTTTTGTGTGGGAATACAAAGCCTAACCATATCAGAGTCTGAACAGCCAAGCTTATCCTAAGCAAAAGAGCAAAACTAGTGGCATCACATTACCTTAACTCAAACTATACTATAGGGCTACAGTAACCCAAACAGTATGGCACTGGTACAAAAACAAGCACATAGTTCAGTGGAACAGAATAGAGAGCCCAGAAATAAGGCCACACACCTACAACCATCTGATTTTTGACAAAGCTTGCAAAAACAAGCAATAGGGAAAATACTCCCTAGTCAATAAATACTTCTGGAAAAACCAGCTAGCCATATGCAAAAGATTGAAGCCAGATTCCTTCCTTACACCATATACAAAAATCAACTCAAGATGGACTAAAGAGTTAAATATAAAACCCCAAACTATAACCCTGGAAGACAACCTAGGTAATACTACAGGACATTGGACCAGGCAAAAATTTCAGGTCAAAGATTTCATGATAAAAAGACCAAAAGCAATCACAACAAAAGCAAAAATTGACAAGTAAGAACTAATTAAATTTAACAGCTTCTGTGCAGCAAAAGAAACTATCAATGGAGTAAACAGACAACCTACATAATGGAAAATTTTTTTTGCAAACTATGCATTTGACAAAATTCTAATATCCAGAATCTATAAAGAGGTTAACAAATTTACTAGAAAAAAATGAACAACCCCATTAAAAAGTGGGCAAAGTAAATGAATAGACACTTTTCAAAAGAAGAAATACATGCCAACAAACACATGAGAAAAAGTTCAAACCACTGACCATTAAAGATATGCAAATCAAAACCACAATGAGATACCATCTGACACCAGTAATAATGGTTATTACTAAAAAAAATCAAATATCACAGATGCTCATGAGATTACAGAGAAAACGGAACACTTACACACTGTTGGTGGTAGTGTAAAATTAGTTCAACCATTGTGGAAAGCAGTATTGCAATTCCTCAAAGAGCCATAAGCAGAACTGCCATTCAACCTGGAAATCCCGTTACTGAGTATATGGCCAAAGGAATATAAACAATTCTACCATAAAGACTCATGTATGCAAATCTTCATTGCAGCACTATTTACAATAGCAAAGACATGGAATCAACCTAAATGCCCATCAATGACATATTGGATAAAGAAAATGTGGTACATTTATACCATGGAATATTATACAACCATAAAATTCCAAGACTATGTCTTCTGTGGAAACAGGGATAGAGCTGGAGGCTATCATCTTTAGCTAACTATGCAGGAACAGAAAATCAAATACTGAATATTCACAATTGTAAGTGAGAGTTAAATGATGAGAACTTATGAAAACAAAGAAGGAACAACAAACACTGTCTACTTGAGAGAAAAGAGCAGAATAGACAACTATTGGATATGGGGCTTAATACCTGGCTGGTGAAATAATCTGTACAACAAACCTCTATGACAGAGGTTCACCCACGTAACAAACCTTCACATGTACCCCTGAACCTTAAATAAAAAACCTGTTATAAAGGTGAGAAAAGTACGAAATTTTTGTTTTAAAAGTTAGTCATCAATTGAAATACGAATGTGGTTAGTTACCATTACATGCTAAAGTATATTTAACATATCTTCATCATGCACCTGAGATGAGTTAGATTACAGATATTTGATGATTGAGATCTCTTGCCTTTCATCTTTAGCTACATGAATACATTTAAGATGTGCTTCATATTTAGACCTTTATATCTGCTTTTCTTCTGTCAGAAATATTCTTCTACCCATCTTCATATGGTCCCTACTTTGAATTTTTCTGAAACAATTTAAATATAATATCTGACTGTTTTGACTAGAGTATCACTCTCCCCTCAGTCATTTTCTATGATTACATATTTTATCTTCATGTTATTGTTTATTGAATCTGAAACTAATTAATTTATTTAGCAGTTAATATGACTTTTTTTCTCCCCAGACTGAAATGTTAGCTCCTGAAAGTGAAGTTTGCCTATTTTGTATTTTGTTCACAGCTAATTCATCAATACCTGAAACAGTATTTGTCACACGGTAACAAAACAAAGGGAAGGAAGAAAAGAAAAAGGAAGAGAAGAAAGAGAAATGTGTTAACTCCTGCAATTTGCTAGAATTCCATGTATTCTGTGCTGTAAGTTTCTTTTTATGTGATGAAATGGCACCCCCCCCACCCACATACACAAACACATCTGGCAAAGTGGTGTTAGTGAGAGGGCATTCATATCATCTCTAATAGAAAGAAACTGCAAATGTATTGGCAGAAAATACCAGTGCTCAGTATTGTCATAGCTGATCTGAAGCAAGCACCTAAACAAGTATTCAGATATTTTCAATCAAAATTTTTTATCAGAGCACCTTTTTCATAATACTGTTATGCCATTTGTACTCCATTATGTATTTTTGTGCTCCAATTGCCAGCTGTTGTCATCCCCTGGTAAATATTAGAGTTAACTGTGAACCTTTACAGAAAATATGAACATTGGACTCTACCCCCAGAGGCTTTGACTCATTATGTCTTGGTGGGATTGACTACTTGTATTTTAAAACATCACGAGTGATTTTTAAATTATTTCATATGCTTGGATGCTACTACACTAGTTATCCTGAGCACCTTGATAAAAGGATATCTCGCTTTATTCATCTTTGTAGAGTGAGTAGGTTTGGTAGAACTGACAAAGAAAATGGTTTGTGAATGAATGATGAAAGATCATTAATTAACTGGTTCACAAACTAATTATTTATTCCTTGAATACAAGACAGTGAAATATAATTCTTATATAATTTTGAATGGCTGCTATGGTCTAGTCCTTTGCACTAAATATAAAATATGAGGAATCAGTAACATTAAGGAGAAAAAGAGCGGAGACAAGGGGACAAGAGAGGAAAGGAGATGAGGGAGGAGAAAAGGAAGAAAAGGGGAGGAGAGGAAGAAAATCAAAGAACATATTAGAGAACTTGACAGGAGTTAGTTAATGCATCTCATTGACAGTCATATATATTTCTTACTTTGCTTTCTAGTGAACTCACAGTTTCCCAAATTGTGTTTAAAAAGGCATTGAGCTAATTTCTTCCTCGATAATAAAACCCTGCTGTGCTCCCAGTTAATTTACTCAGTTCTAGGCCAGGAGGCCCTGTCTTTTAAATTTATTTCTATCTACAAATCCTATATTTTTGGAAAGACACTTGAAACTTTGGGAAAACTTGCTTATTCATTCATTTTAAACTTAGCCTAAAGGAAAAATCTCAAATTCTTATTTATAGAAAATACAGTTAATATTATATACCTTGATACATACGAGGAGAATTTAGTTGAATTTCCCCTATATTTTCATCCCAAAACTTCTCACTTGAGTATGTTCACTTTTGCAAATTTACTAAATAGTTTTCTGCTGCCAACCTTGTCTTTTATGCTCTTGCTACTAGCCAATATTTTCTTTCCTCTGTAATGCAAACATAAAAAACTCTACAATTGCATCATGGTAAACTTACATACACTAAAAATCATATCTTTGCTCAACCTTTTTTTTTTAAACATACTTAATTCACTAGCGTGACTGAAAGAGATAAATTGAAAGTTAAAGAGAACAAATGTGACCAAGGTGAAACACATTTTAGTAAATTTCATTATCTATAATCAAACTAATTCTGCCAGTTTAGGTTGGTTTATTACTATTCCATGTTTGCACAGAACGAGATTACTCAAATTCTATTACTCTTTTATCTCCCAAACTATTTTTGGGGTTTACAATTTACTATAGTAATAACTATATCATTTTTCTATAGATAGTTTTTAAATCTTGAGTTTTTCCCTGCAGATTATCCCTACTAAAAGTTCACTTCCAGTTACTTCAACAAAAGAAGTGTGTTGTTCCTTTTTGCATACCTAACAATATACTAAGCAATTAGGATAGAACAAGGAATTAAAAATAGTCTCCATTCCTAAGCAAATTTGTCTTTATGTGAGAAAGACAGGCATGTACAAATTAATTAAGTTCAATATTAGAGTAAAGAATACATAGGTTCAGATTTCTATGGGAGCACGAAGGAAGAGAAGTTAGTTACTGAAATGATAATTAAAAGAATGGAAAACAGTGAGCCAAAAGTAGATACCTAGAAAACATACCTTTTAATGCACAAGCAGAGTGCAGTTACAGAGTAATCATAGAAAGTTTAGCAAATAGTCATAGAATGACTAATAATAGAAAAAAGAATATAAGAGAAAGATGCTATAGATGTGAATGAGGAAAGAATGCAAAGGAAGGGGGCATATTTCAATATCCCTTCAATATATTATATGCAATTATCTATATAAATCTCGATTTAAATAATACTGTATTAGGTTTTACCAGAGTAAAAGAACCAAGAGGAGATATACCTCTCTCTATGTGTGTGTGTGTGTGTGTGTGTGTGTGTGTGTGTACATGTATGTGTATGTATGTACTAATAAAAACAAACACATACAGAGAAAGAGAGAGAGAGATTGATTATAAGGAATTGGCGAGAGAGAGAGAGAGAGAGAGAGTGAGAAAGAGAGAGACTAATTATAAGGAATTGGCTCATGAGGTTTTAGAAGCTGACAATATCCAAGATTTGCAGGATGAAATAGAAAGCTGGAGACCCAAGAGAATCGATAGGTATTTTCATTATAATTCCAAGTCCTGAGAATGAGAAGAGCCAAGTATAAATTCCAGTCAAACAAAAACAAACAAACAAAAAATAGCAAGCTGGGACTTTCAAAAATGCAATGTTTCAGTCCGAACCTGAAGGCTATAAAAAACCAATGTTCCACCTCAGACAGTCAGGGAGGAGGAATTCCCTTTTGCTCAGCCTTTTTGTTATATTCAGGTCTTCAATTGATTGGATGAAGCCCACCAGAATTAGGGAGAACAATCCTTTACTCAGCCTGCCTATTCAAATAGCAAGCTTATCCAAAACACCTTCATGACTACAGAATGTTTGGCCATATGTCTGGGCACCCTGTAGCCAAGTCAAGTTAACACATACAATTAAACTATCACGAATAGTAAATGTTCATCTATTTAGTTTCAGATAAAAATAATTATAAGATATTATAATGCTTTCTTTTTATATTCTAATAAAACATCTTGCTTTCACCTCACTCTAAAAACCATTACAATAAATTAGACTGCTGTTCAAAAATAGTCAAATTGAAGAACAAAACAAAATATTGATGAAGTGGGAGATAGAACAACTGAGATGAATACTAATTGGAAATTAGTAAAAATTGGCAATCAGCTTTGAAGAGCACATACTAGAACAAATGTTTTAAGTTCCCTCACTGCATGAGAAAAGAAATAATGGTGTGTTTTAGTTTATATAAAACATTAATCATTGCATTAGAGAATATGCATAGAACATTTAATAGAAGAAAAAATATGTAGGTTTTTTTTAGTCTAAATTTGAAAGTTTGGGCAATAATGTAATCTAAAGAAAATGGTGGGAAAACTATAATTACTTGATATAACTGGTAGTAGAAATGCTAGGTTCCTTAAATGAATCTCATCATTCATGTTTGGGTGAATTCCTTTAAACAAGTAGAGCTCGTTAATTAAGATGTCATTGAACACAAAAGAGAAAATTAAATTAGAGGCAGTGGGGGCAGTGAATAAAAGGTATGCTACATTAAGAAACAAAGCACCCCCCAAAATATAATGAAATATATACCAAATATAAATAATTTATATGAATACAGTTTGTCATAAATGTTAAATAATGGCACTTTTTACAAGGCATTGAAGCAGTGATTTGTAATCTCCAGTTGTGATGATCTGATATTTGATTGACCCACCACATATTAATTTGAGCAGAGAACTATATTTAATATTGTGTAGAAATGAAAGGAGTTGGACATGTTATTTTGGCTTTTATCATTTTTTATTGCAGATAATGAAAAAATAGATGTATGTTTAAAGCATCACATGCATAATTAGAAGGTAAAACCTAGATACTTCATAGTAGTGGTGAGTACTGAAAGTATCTCTTTGGGGCATTACTTAGGAAAAGAAAACTCTTTAACTGAGATTGACAGAATTATAGGATAGAGTTAACAGAGAGTATGGGCAGAAATTATAGCACAGGACTGTAAATCTGATTATGAAACAGAGCCAGCTGAAATAGTACAAAAATAATTTGTTAGAAATAAAGATTCTGATGGGACTGACAACATAAATCAAATTTAGGATAAAATAAAAAAGTAAATGTGTTCTTATTTCTCACTAGCAGAAACTTGGAATTCCTTTGATTATTACGGTCACCAGACATAGCTAGAAATAATTAAATAAAATTATGAATTTAAAGTCAGGCTTAATAGTTGTTAAATCAGTCTGAAACCATAACAACAGCAAAAGCCAGACATGTTAAAAAAACAATGCTTTGGGAGATGTTAGATATCTAGACATCAAGCAATAAAGAACTGAAATCATTGAGAGATGGAAAACAAATGAGGTGAGCCCAAAATTTTGCCAAATTTACTGCAGATCATCTCATAGCAAGAGGAGAAATGAAGTAAATACCAGCTGACTTTCTGAGTTAAGGAGATGGAGGGTCACCCACTCATACTTTTTGAGAATTTGGTAGAGAATTGATCAACTCATGCATATGAGGAAACTACATCAAGCCACAAGAAGTATCACTACAAATTATTAGAAGGTACAGTGCCTAACACTCACACAGAACCAGAAAAAAAGAGTCTGTTCCCATAAGCCAGCCTAGAAAATATTATAATTCCCATAATTTTAAAAAGAATTCAAAGCAGTCTTTTATCAGTAGAGGCGAATAAGTATCCCTAGATAAGCCCTGCTATGATCCCAACTATAAAAGTTAAGCCATATGTATTAAAAGTATAAAAACATTTCCAAGAATTTTAACTGCATCACAGGACAAAGCTCATGAAGATATAAAAGAAGAAAAAATATCTAGAAATCAACCAGCTGAAGACCCACCATCTATCTTCCAATCAAATATTCCCAGGCATAAAAAGAGGTAGAATAAAAAATTCTATATGAGGAGAAAAATCAATCAATCAAAATCAACTCAAAACTGACACAGATGTTACAATTAGCAGAGAAAAATATTACAATGGTTATTATAATTCTATGCCATATGCATCTTGTGACATATTGAAGCTTGTGACATATTGAGAAAAACCCAAATTAAGCTTCTAGAGATAAAAATGCGATTCATGAAATAAAAATTACACTGAATGGGATTAACACCAGATTACACAATACAGAAGAGAAGACAAGGGGCCTAAAAGGTATAGAAATAAAAACGATTGAACATAAAATAGAGAGAGGAAAAAAGAACAATAACCAAAAGGACAGCTCACCAGCAAGTTGTAGGACATTTCAAGAGGCCCAATACACATATAACAGTATCTGCATGAAAGGAGACAAAGGGGAAACAGAAAACAAATATTTATATCAATAATAACTGATTATTTTACAAATTTGATGAAAATTAAGGATTCAAAGATTCAAGAAACCTACCAAATTCAAATACAAGAAACATGAAGAAAACCACACAAGGACAAAACCAGTGATAAAGAAAAACATCTTTACGGTAGCCAGAAGAATGCAAAGTTATAGGCCCAGAGAAAGAAAACTAAAAATGGGAATATTCTATAGAAACAAAGCAGTCTGGAAGACAGTGGAAGAACATCTTTAAAGTACAGAAAGAAAAAGAAAAAAATTCAAATAGAACTCTACATTGAGGAAAAATATCTTTCAAATGAAAAGATGAAATCCTGACATTTTCAGACATTAAAACACACCTTAAAAATGTATCATTAGAAAACTCGCAATGCAATAAAATTTGAAGTTTGTTCAGGCAGGAAGAATATGTGACTGGATAGAAATATGGATCCACACAATAAAATGAAAAATGAGTAATAAATACCTTAGCATATATATGACATTTTCCTTAATATTTTAATGCCTTTAAAAGCAAAAATAATGATGGATTAGAGTTTGCAATATATATATGAGTAAAATATGTGACAGTAATAGAGTAAATGTTAGGAGGAGAAATGGAAGCTATTGTATGGTTCTTATACTATGCCTGAGGTGGTATAATGTCTTCTGAAATAACCGGTAAAATAACAGAGCACAAACCTTGGTTAGCCACTTTGAATTTTGGAAACAGTACAAAAAACACTCACAATACCTTCCAACTTCTTTCAATTATGTGGAAGACTGCAAGATTGAGAGAACCCTAGAATAAAATAGAGTTTTACAGCTGCTTTGATCACAATATAAGCTTCATGGCTGTTTCTTATCAGGCTATATGACCTAGAAGATCCAATATTGCTAGAGAAATTCATAATTGCTGAAGATTCTGTGTGTGTATGAAATATCAGGCAAATTCTTATAGAAAAGTTATAAATCTGATTCCCAGAGTTCTGAAAACAGAACACACATTCTGCCCCCAATAAGTATTTATTTATTTAACCATAAATTTTATTGAAGTTTAACTTATTCACATAAAAGCGAACAAATCATAAAGGTATAGCTCAACATATTTTCTCAAAGTGAATACATCTGTGTAAACAGTATGCAGCTCAAGAAACAGAACGCCAGGCGTGATGGCTCACACCTGTAATCCCAGCACTTTGGGAGGCCATGGTGGGCGGATCACCTGAGGTCAGGAGTTTGATACGCCTGACCAACATGGAGAAACCCCCTCTCTCCTAAAAATGCAAAAATTAGCTGGACGTGGTGCCGCATGCCTTTAATTCCAGCTGCTTGAGAGGCTGAGGCAGGAGAGTCACTTGAACCCGGGAGGTGGAGGTTGTGGTGAGCTGAGATTGAGCCATTGCACTCCAGCCTGGGCAGTAAGAGCAACACTCAGTCTCAAAAAAAAAAAAGGAAACAGAACATTCCCAGAACCCTGGAACTTTCCTAATGCCTCTTTATGACTACTATCTCTTTTCAACCTAAGGGTAGTCATTGCCTTGTCTAACACCATACACTGTGTTTGGTTTGTATAAATATACACAGGTAAAAGATTCTCTTTTGGGTCTGGCTTCTTTTACCCATTACTTTGTCTGCGAGACCATCCACGTTATTTAAAGTCATAGTTTATTGATTTTCATTGCAAATATCTTGTGAAATCCCAGGCAAATCCTTATGGAAAAGTTACAAATCTGATTCCCAGGCTTTTGAAAATACAGCACACATTCTGCCCCACAGAACTACTAACTATTTAAACAGCAGTTCCTGGAGATCTATGGGATGCTTTAGAAACTGTGTACCTGGCTGGTGGACATCATCTGACAATGAAATTGTGTATCATTCATAATTACTTATTATCAGAACCAATGATTCATAATGGTTAACGGATTACAAAACACTGTACAATGGTAATAATACATTTGGTATTGGTCCCGACCAGTATCGGATAGCACAAATAAATGACACAAAGAGGTGAACACGGATACCAATTTCACTTACTCCTGTTGTACTAATGTCTCTAACTGGCCTCAATGCTTTTTGCTTGGCAGAAGGTTTCATATGACCAGGTTGCAGGAGAGGAAAAATACTGGCCTGGTTTAGAGATATGTTTACTTGGAATGTAGATGTGGGATAAAAATGAAATGCAGCTACACTAGAGTCCTACTCATTGATGTCCATAAGGATCAGTCATGAATAGAAACCATTCAAGCAAACAGGGATTTAAGCAGTACAGGTGGTACTTCTATTTTGCATGGAGAAGACCTAGCCTGAAATAAGGAAGTATACATATCAAGGGTGACAGTAAATGGCTTGGCTGGTTGATCAGGCACCTAGAAGGTACATGACTAGAAGATCACAAACAGTGCTGGGTAAAAAGCAAGTGAATGGACCTATGGAAGTGCGTAAAAAACCTGTGGGTTTTTTCATTTCACCATCAAAGGTCTCCAGAGAGCATCCACTGCAGATGAATTACTCAACAGCTAGGTGGAATTAGAAGTCCTTGGTTAACTTCTGTTCTTGGGTATGACAATGCTTTTGCAAGAGGCCGCAAGTGGGGTATTGTGGTAGTGAGGGTAGAGGCTATGAAAGCATTCAACTGAGTGGCTTCTCTGACATGGAGATTGATTTAACTACTGCTCTTGCTGAATGTCCATCCTGTTGGTAGCAATGAAGGATTCCAATTACCTCATATGGTACAATCTTGTGAAAAAACCAGCTTGTGATTTATTAGAAAGTTAATTACATCTCTACTGTTCAGCCCTAGAAGACTCGGTGATTCATCTTTATTGGAATTTACATTGTTCTGGATATACATGTCTGACTACAAGTTACATTGTTCTGGATATGGGTGTCTGGCTACCCATTCTCTGCCAAAATTCCCACCTAAGGCTTACAGAATGCCTGACTTTTATTCATAGGTTCCTCATAGGATCTCATGTGGAATTTACATTAATGAGATTCCACCATCGACCAAGGAATATATTTTCTGATAATGGAAGTGCAAAACTGTGCACAACTACAAGATCTGTGACTCTGTATATCTCATTCAGAAGCAGTTATTCTAATAGAAAATTGAAATAGTCTGTTAAAGGTTCAGATAAAACCCCATCTTAGATGTAATACCCTGAGAGATTAGAGTGTTGTCCTAATGGAGCTGATGCATAAGCCATGCATGCAACAAATATTTGATGTTGAGTTCCTAATATCTAGAATGCACAAATTTGGGGAAAAACGGGCCAAATTAGGATTGTCCCATCTCACCATTACTCCCACTGACCCCTCTTAATATTACTTCTACTTATTAATTTGTGATTTCATCTCCCAAACTATAAATCTTACTGTATTAAAGATCCTGAGGGAGACTGCATACTTTAAGACACTATGTGAGGACCCAGTAAGCTCCAGTGAACCAGAAGCCATAAATTGTAACCGGTTTGGTAGACCAGAGACCAAGAATGAAATTACTGTATTGAAAGGGTTAATTGAATATGTGGAGCTAAGACTGCTGCTACATAACAAGGTCTGAGATAAGTAGTCTGGAACTCACTGAATTCGTAGAGCTGTCTTTGTGTTTCTCTGCCTGGTGATAATAATGATCTGGTATGAACAAGAAGCTAAGGGCTTGGAATCTACAGCTTAGGCTGGCAGAAGTACTTAAAAACTAAACAAAATTCAAAATAAAGATTATGAATGGCAAGGCGTGGTGGCTCATGCTTGTAAACCTAGCACTTTGGGAGGCTGAGGAGGGCGGATTATGTGAGGTCAGGAGTTTAAGGCAGGCCTGGGCAAAATAGCAAAACCCCACTCCTACTAAAAAATACAAAAGATTAGCTGGGCATGTTGGTATGCATCTGTAGTCCCAGCTACTCCGGAGGCTGAGGTGGGAGGATCGCTTGAACCCAGGAGTTCAAGACTTCAGTGTTTCATGATCATGCTGTTGTATTCCAGCCTGGGCAACAGAGTGAGGTTCTTGTCACAATAAGTAAATAACTGAATATATAAAAGAGATTACAAACAATAACTGATTTCTTGGAAACAAATAAAAGGGACTCGTTTGTTCCATTACCATACTACTAAAGGTTGTCTTTCAGAGATTCCTGCATCTTGAAGGGTCTATGACAGAGAAGATTTATTGATAGGGATTTTGGCAGACGTTTTTCCTGCCCCTAGCTCATTCTTTCAGCTCACCATGATTTTAACTGCAGTTACAGCTGATTCTATAAGCTCAGATTCCTACAAACTAAAGTTATCACAGTGCATTTTTTTTTTCCGACTAGTTCTTCAGAGCCTTCTCCATAACCGTAGAATACCATTTTTTTTATAACCAAGAGAAACCCATAATTGATGGGGGACGATACGACCCCTGGGATAAGCCCTCAATTGATGGGCAATTGAGGGTTGATTGTCTTTGGAAAGACAATATTGGAAAAGATTCTATATCTTTCTCTAAGATTCCAGAATACTTTAGTCCTGACTATTCAGAACAAACCTTTTATTGGAATGCCTTCATTTTTTCTTTTCTTCGTAATATTTCTGACTCTCCTCATTTCCTACTCTACCTCCAGATTCACTTTGCAACTAAGGTGCCCACACTCCATCCTTTCTCTTAGGCTCTACTATGGGGAAAATTCAAACGGAGAAAAGCAAAGAATGTCTCATTTTGCCATTGTATATCTAGTTTTCATAACAATTCTTGGTATATGGTAGTACTAAGTGGTTGTTTATTTCCAAATAGTGAAGGTCATTGACCACAAAGGGAAATAATATTTAAGAAAATGTTTAATTGAGAAGAGTAGAAACAACAACAAAAATATAGTCTATGTGTCCTTATTATTATTATTATTATTTTTGGAATAGTGCAAACGTTAGAAGACTGTAAAAGCCAAGAAGATAGCTAATTAGATAGAAAGACAGATACATAGATACTGATACTGAACAAAAGCCGGAAGAAGAAATAAGATAAGGCAGTAAAAATTCTAAAGAATGGCAAAAAAAAATTATTAAAATGCTACTTTCATTTTCTCTTTATCTCTCTCCCCATCACCACTCTAAAATTTCTTTTTTTGAAATTAATGTATTTTAACCCAATATATCCAAAATTTTTATTATTTTAGCATGTAGTCAATGCAGAAATTATTAGAATTTTTTTCATTCTTTTGCTACCAAGTCACAAAAATTAGGTTTGTATTTTTCACGTACAGAACACCTGAATTTGGATTTAACCCACTGCAGTTACTCAGTAGCCACATGTGGCTAGTGGTTTGATTCACACAGTTTTATGATTCTTTTATTCCGCTGCAGATCACTTTGCTGCTGCTGTTGTTTTTGATTTTCTTTCCAAGAGCCCAGTGTGACTTTCACAGCTTAAATCATATATCAATTTCTAGTTCAAGCTGACAGCTAGAGTATCTGAGCTAGGCACCCTAATTGGCAGAGTGCAAATCTTCCCAGCCCAACTGTGGCTATGGCAGTGTATACCAGTGTCCTGATGCTTGCTCAACAGGGCTCAGAAGAACAGAATCCCAGACTGATTTTCAAAGAGAGCCCACAGCAAAATACAGTTTAGTAATTTTCATGGTGAATCATTTTTTGTGCAACCACAAACATTAAGTAAATGATATATAATTTTCTTTTCACAAACAAGTGATTCTATAAAGCAGTTATTTGAAAAAAACTAAATTTCACTGTTTAAGATTTGCTATGTTCTTATGAGATAGCTACCACTAAAAATCTTTGTATATTTTGGGAATATTATAACTCATATGAATATGAGTTATAATCTTTGATACTGGTGTTTTAAAAGAAATCTGGAAAATTTGCTATTTGTGTGCATGTTCATTTAAGCCTAATGCTTAATTACATACCAATAATTATATAATATATTTATTATATATATGTGTAATGTATATATAAAGTGAGAGTGAGTGAGAGAGAAAGAAAGATAAGCATCAAATACCTAACAAAATATCAATCTTATGCTAGAATTTTAACAAAATCATTGCTGAATTCCTTGAGCTATACCTGTTGTAAAATGAATTATTTTTTAAGGAAAACTGTATATGCCTAATGAAGGCTGGCTTAAAAATTTCCAAATTTACATGTGAAAACACTGGTTCATCACAGTTTCACAGCTACAGACTTGTTTGTTTATATTTTTGTCAGGCCATGATACTTCATATTGTTTGTTTGATTTTTTTTTTTCTAAGAAAGGATGACTGATTAAGGGTGCTAGGAGGAAAATGATTGCCTTCTGGAATTTAATTAGTTTGACTTTAACTCAAGACAAAAGATTCTGCTAGCTGTCAGCTACTGTTTGGGTCTCTAGCTAATTAAAGCTCTAAGGGAGCCTATTAAAATTATTCAAAAGTCAAGGCCCCCTTAAAACATCTCCAGCATTGCCACACAAAAAGTGATGGTGATATTATTGTTCACATATATTGTTTATTGCCTTTGGCTTGAAAATGAGCCAGAATATGCCATCAACTTAGCTCTGCCTTTTATTATTATTTTTGGTAAATGCTTTAAAATATATCAACATTTAACGTACAATACTTTTATCATGCTAATGCATACATACACCATGATAAAACGGATGTAAGAACAATTTAGAGTCCCGTTCTCTGGAACACCTTCCGAAATATTTTATTTCTTTGTATTTTTAGAGAGCCAGTTTTTATACTTACAAATATTTCTGCTAAAATAAAAATTATTTGCTGAGTTTGTTTATTCAAAGCACTATCAATCTAATAATCTGGATCTGCTAGCCATGTTTAGAGTGTAGTTTTTAAACTTGAGACTTGTTAAAGAAATAAAAGAGTATGTTGCCCATAATTAAACTTATACTCTATAATAAAATCTATATAAGACACTCAATCTACGTTTATACATTTTAGAGTGTGTGGCTTGTTCTCTAATAGAATACTCTGGTTTCCCCACTGAGATATAATATGACAATCTTCATAGTAAAGATTAAAATGTAGCTCTAGGCAAACTGACACACACACCCTCTTGTGTCTCTTCTTTTATCCCACTTATTTGTACTAGTTCTGCTCTATGCTGTGGTACCTGCTACCTACCTAAGGCGCATTGATAATGAATCTTAGTCTTCGTACATTCACGTGTTCAAAGTTTAATGTGTGTGAGTCAAGGCTATAAATTAATTTATATGAGAAGCTTTTCTTTCTCCAATATTCCCTGCAGGATCATAGTTATGACTTTGAGATATTGAAGCTCTCTTTCTCTCTAAACTTACCACATCGGTTGCATTGTCTCTGGAAAGTGAGCTCCAAATTCATAAACTAAAGCACTGAAGAAAGAGACTGTAAATGCCTTCATGGCAGGAAGAATCCGTTTCTTTTCAGAGGGACACCTGAAAACCAGTGCTTAATGTTTCAGCAACTGTGATGCCATAATCACTTCTGAAAAAGACAAATTGTCCCAGGGAAGGCTAGCTGAAATTTTCACTTATTTATAATTTCATCTGCATCATTATATTATTGCTAGTGTAATAACAAGGACCGGGTTCCTACTTTGTAAACATTGTTTAACAAAGTGATCTAGCCTCTGTGACATCACCAAATAAATATATCATGCTTCATTTTAGGATTCTTATGAAGGACAGATTCTGTGAGTTAACCTATGTGAGAAGTTTTAGGCCCAGATTTTTATAGACTTTCATTACACACACACACACACACACACACAACCCTTTTTCTTCCATACAGAGTTTTAAAAACCTTTAAATAAATATTTTTATATATTTCATAATGATATTTATTCAAATTCTTATTTGAAGTCTGGACTATAAGTTGTTTTAGAACCGAGTTTCATTCATCATTAAATGCTTTGTACTGAACAGTATCTGGCCCACGGTAAACATCAATGCTTATGAAACGAATAAATACAAAGAGAAGCTAAGCAGGAATCAAGCACAGATTTCATGCTGATCTTTTTTATAATACAATTAGTTGTGGCTCATAAACTATTAAGTCACAGAATCAACTCTGATAATTTTATGAAAGATAAGTAAAAGTTTTATATGTAAATAATTTTGCTGATACTGTACAGTCCTATTGGTGTTGGTTTATTTAAAATAGTAAATTTAGGATTTGGTTTTCAAGATATATCTGAGTGCTTATCCTGGTACACTTAAATGAATCATGTGATCTTGAAGGGCTTTAAGTTTTCAGTCTGGAAATTAGAGGCCTAAACAAGGGAATAGCTACATTGTTTTTCATCTTTATAGTTGGAACAAATCCTTTGAATTTCTTCTAGGTGTTACCTACTGCCATGTGATCCTAATTCTCTATTTGAAGTATGTATTTTCATTGACATTCTACTTATTCAGTTTTGGTCGTACAATAAGAACTCCATTAACCTAAACTCTGTTTCTCTCTTTATTACTGTCAATCAAAACTTAATTCAGTGTTATAGAATTAAGGTGGTTATATATATAAATAAAAATTGATAAATGAATAAAGATTATAAATCATGAATTTAGGATTCTGTTTCATTCTGAAAATAAGAAAGAAGAAAAAATTGATAATGTATACGGAGACTTCAACTGTATTGAAAGTGCTTGTTGCTTAAACTGTTTTGTAGGTTTATAATGATTTATTATATTGCTTAAAATGAGTTTAAATGATATGGCTGTAACATTTCATAGCAAAAGAGGAGACCAATAATGTTTCTTTTAAATTTTAACAATTAGAACATTATCATAATACTAGTTCCTAGAATTATTATGTATTTTACCCACATACCAGACTCTAGAAATAAAAAAGTTCATAAAATAAAGCAAGAATAAATCACTTTCAGGAAGATTATTGTTAACTTCCACACTTACAACATCATTAATTGAACCTAAACCAAATATTTGTAAAACAAATAGCAAATTAATTTTGTTTCTTGAGATCTTAATTTTTTTTTCTCATAACTGGCCTATTTTATACATATTACCATTTCTAAATAATTTCAATAAAGAGAGTAAACCATATTCCCACAAATTCTCTTAATAGTGTTCAATACTGTTTTATATTAAGTACAAAGTTAAAATTAAAATTATAAACGTGTTATTATAAGGAATAATCACATTACTTAGAAATAAAACTATGTGTTGTGTGCTGTACTTTTAGTGAGATATAGTTTTACTGTTATATGGAACAATCATTAGTTTATTGTAACCTAAATGTTTTTTAGTTACTAAAAACTTTAAGCTAAGCCTACAAATCTTTAAACATTTACATGGCCAATGGAAGGTATATATCTGTATTCCCAAAATAGTGGTATATTTTGATACAATTGTAAAACAATACCCTTATCTTTAAATTGAACTCTCAAGTGATAGATAAATATGAGTAATCTAATAACAGGCATACCCTGGTTGCATTGGCTTAGTTACAGCGCTTGATGGTACCAACTATGTTTAATGAATCCTCAATGAGCTCTTGAGTCTTTTTCATTATTGTAGCTTCCTGTAGTTCTGAGGTTTTCTAGCACATACTCATGAGTATATTTATGTTTAAATAAATGTAGGTTTCAAAATTATGGCATATAAAATTGCCATTTAAAATAATAGACTTCATATCTGCAATATTCACATGCATTTTTGTTGAATAAAAAATATAAAAATAGAAAAAAATGATTTTTTCTTAAACATATCAATTTGTTAAATTCCAA
This sequence comes from Colobus angolensis palliatus, assembly GCF_000951035.1. Taxonomy (NCBI): domain Eukaryota; kingdom Metazoa; phylum Chordata; class Mammalia; order Primates; family Cercopithecidae; genus Colobus; species Colobus angolensis. The sequence continues at coordinate 4,653,735 of NW_012114500.1, read as the reverse complement.
AAGTAATTTATATTAAAGCGTTTATCATAAAAATTATCAACATATAGCTTGAAATGCCATAGTTGGTGTGATACTATTTTCATCAAAGATGAAAAAAACTATAGGAAATGGAATTTTAAAGAAACACATCAATGATGGGCTATTTTAATTTAGCAACAATTTTCTCCTTTGAGGCTCCCACTCAATTTATGTAAGAATCAGCTATTATTTCATATATGGCAGAAAAATGTTATCTAAAAAACTTCCATATAATGATTTTTTAAGCTATAGCAATTTTTATCTACTTTGTTTTTTACTTATTTTTACTGTATATATTTAAATAAAATTAAAATGACAACAATCTAGAATTCAGTTTTAGAACCTTCCAATATTTTAATATTATATTATGCAGGATTTTACAATACGATTGTAACTTTTTAAATATTATCCTCCCTATATAGAAAAATGAAAGGGAGAAAAATCTCAAGCTTTGAAGCTTTGACAGTTACTGTAGTAGCAAATTCAATTATCTGTGAACAAGTGGCAGAAATAATGGAAACCCAAGTGCCTTAGTTAAGTGGAGATGTTTACTTCCACACTTATAAATATTTACATTGTATTGTTATTCTATATACATTTACCTAGAATAAAGTTAATAATATAAAAATTCAAGGCAAATATTTGTTGAGTATACTAAAGTTATAAAAAGTGGTAGAGACTCATCTATCTTATAATTTTCTTAAACATAAAATGGTTTTTGTGTGTATGTGCCATATTCTTTATAACTTTACAATTTTCTAAATTTCTATTTGGGCAAAATGATAGGGTACATAAGAAATTTTCTCATGTGTGTATTATGCATAGTGATCCAATAAACTGATCCATTTAGAGTGCCCATCACTTGAGTACAAGCCTTTTTATCAAGTATAGTAACTGTATTCTGCTGTTAAACATTAAGTGTATTACTTAATTTTATTGTTTATTTGTACCTTTCAACCCACTTCTCTTTATCCTCCCCTTTACCCCTGACCCACCCTTTCCTGTCTCTGCAATCTATTTTTTCCACCGTCTACCTTTATGTGTTCAATTTTTCTACCTCCTACATGTAAGTGGAAACATTTGATATTTATCTTTTTGTGATTGGCTTGTTTCATTTAAGATAATGACTTCCAGTTCTATCCAATTTGCTGAAAATGGCATGGTTTAATCTTTTTATGGCTAAATAGTATTCCACTGTGTATATTTAACACATTTTCTTTATTCATTCATCTATTGATGGATACTTAGGTTGTCTTATATTTTTGCTATTGCCAATAGTGCAGTAATAAGCATGTAAGTACAGGTGTCTCTCTGATATACTGATTTATTTTCCTTTAGGTAAATAAATATACAGTAGCAAAACTGGTGGACTGAATGGTAATCCTACTTTTGAGTTTTTGAGAAATCGCCATATTGTTCTGCATAGTGGCTTTATTAGTTTACACTCCCACCAATGGTATGTAAGTGTTCCCATTTCTCTGGATCCTTGCCAATATTTTTTTCTGTCTGTTTAACAATAGTTCTTCTCACTGGGATAAGATGATATTTCATTGTGATTTTAATTTCTATTTCTGTGATGATTAGTGATGTTGAGCATTTTTTACATACCTGTTAACCAATTGTATTTCTCCTTTTGGAGAATGTGTATTCATGTCTTTTTGCTACTTTTTAATGGGATTTTTTTCCTGTTGAGTTTGTTGTATATTCTGAATATTAGTCCCCATTGGATGAATAGTTTGCAAGTATTTTCTCCTATTCTGCAGGTTGTTTATTCACTCTACTGATTATTGCTTTTACTAATGAAGAAGCTTTTTAGTTTAAGTGGAATTTTTCTATTTTTGTTTTTGTTGCCTGTGCGATTGAAATCTTTGTCACAAATAATTTTCCTAGATCAATATCCATGAGAGTTTTTCCTAGCTTTCCTTCTAGTATTTTTATAGTTTCAATTCTTACATATTAAGTCTTTATCTTGAGTTAATATAAATATCAGTGTACAATATGTGGTGCTTTGTGTCTGGCTTCTTTTGCTTAGCATAATGTTTTTAAGGCTCACACATGTTATAGCATGTGAAAGTACTTCATTCTTTGTTAAATAGACTTTATTTTTAAGAACAGTTCTACATTCCGAAAACTAGCAACTCCAAGTGGAAGGTACAGAGGTTTCTCACATACCTGTTTCTCCTACATGTTTAAAGCATCCTTCTTATCAACATTCCTCATCGGAATAATACATTTGTTACAATTTATGAATCTGTACTGATACAACATTACATTAGGGTTCAATTTTGATGTTGTTCATTCTATGAGTTTGGACAAATTTATGTCATCCACCATTATATTATCATACAAAGTAATTTCACTGGCCTGAAAATTATCTGTGCTCTGCCTGTTCATCCCTCTCTTCCCTCTAGCTCCTGAAAACCATAGGTAGTTTTACTCTTTTTCATTTTACAGAATAGTTGAAGTCATACCATATGTAGCCTTTTCAGAATGACTTTTTTCCTATTTTTTTCTTTATTTCTTTTATATATATATATAAATATGACATATATATATATATATATATATGACACATGCAGAATGTGCAGGTTTGTTATGTAGGTATATGTGTGCCATGGTGTTTTGCTGCACCTATTGACCCGTCCTCTAGGTCTCCTCCCCGTATCCCCACCCCCTCACAGGCAGTGGTGTGTGTTGTTCCCCTTTCTATGTCCATGTGTTCTCAATGTTCAACTCCCACTTATGAGTGAGTACATGCAGTGTTCGTTTTCTGTTCCTGGGTTAGTTTGTTGAGGATAATGGTTTCCATCTTCATCCATGTCCCTGCAAAGGACATGATCTCATTCCTTTTTATAGTTGCATAGTATTCCATGGTATATATGTGCCACATTTTCTTTATCCAGTCTATCACTGATGAACATTTGGGTTGGTTCCATGGCTTTACTATTGTAAATAGTGCTGCAATAAATATAGGTGTACATGTGTCTTTATAGTAGAATAATTTATATTCCTTTGGGTATACACCCAGTAATGGGATTGCTGGGTCAAATAGTATTTCTGGTTCCAGATCCTTGAAAAATCACCATACTATCTTCAACAATGGTTGAACTAATACAATGTAATTAATATTCCCACCAACATTGTAAAAGTGTTCCTATTTCTCCACAGCCTCACCAGCATCTATGGTTTCCTGACTTTTTAATAATCGTCATTCTGACTGGCATGAGATAGTATCTCATTGTGATTTTGATTTACATTTCTCTGATGATCAGTGATGTTGAGCTTTTTTTTCATGTTTGTTAGCTGTGCAAAGCTGGAGGGATCATGCTACCTGACTTGAAACTACTACAAGGCTACAGTAACCAAAATACTATGGTACTGGTATCAAAACATACATACGGACCAATGGAGCAGAACAGCGACCTCAGAAATAACACCAGACATCTACAACCATCAAATCTTCAACAAACCTGATAAAAACAAGCAATGGGGAAAGGATCTCCTATTCCGTAAACGGTGCTGGGAAAACTGGCTAGCCACATGCAGAAAAGTGAAACTGGACCCCCTCCTTACACTTTATACAAAAATTAACTCAAGATTGATTAAAGTCTTAAAGGTAAAATCCCAAACCATAAAAACCCTAGAAGAAAACCTAGGAAATACCATTTAAGACATGGGCACGCGCAAAGAGTTCATGACAAAAATGCCAAAAGCAATTGCAACAAAAGCCAAAATTGACAAATGGAATCTAATTAAACTAAAGAGCTTCTGCACAGCAAAAGAAACTATCACCAGAGTGAACAAGCAATCTACAGAATGGGAGAAATTATTTTGCAATCTACATATCTAACAAAAGTCTAACATGTAGAATTTACAAGGAACTTAAACATATTTACAAGAAAGAACAAACAACCTATCAAAAAGTGGGCAAAGGATATGAACAAACACTTCTCAAAAGATTGACTTCTTACACTAAATATGCATTTAACTCTTCGTGTTTTTTTATGACATGGTAGTGCGTTTTCTTTTAGTACTAAATAATATTCTATTTGCTGAATGTACCACAGTTTATTTATTCATTCATCTACTGAGGGGTATCTTGGTTGCTTTCAAGTTATGAGAATTAGGAATAAAGCTGCTGGCCAGGTGCAGTGGCTCAAGCCTGTAATCCCAACACTTTGGGAGGCTGAGGTGGGTGGATCACGAGGTCCGGATTTTGAGACCAGCCTTACCAACATGGTGAAACCCTGTCTCTACTAAAAATAACAAAATTAGCCAGACGTGGTGGCTCATGCCTGTAATCCCAACTACCCAGGATTCTGAGGCAGGAGAATCGCTTAAATCTGGGAGGCGGAGGTTGCAGTTAGCCGCGATCACACCATTGCACTCCAGCCTGGGCAACAGAACAGAGGGAGACTCCTCTCAAAAAAAATAAATAAATAAATAAATAAAGTTGCTACAAATTACAAATATCCAAGTGCAGGTTTCTGTGCGAACATGTTTTTATCTCCTTTGTAAATATACCAACGAGTGTGGTTTCTGGGTCATTTGGTAAAGAATTTTTAGCTTTGTAGGAACTACCAAATCAGCTTCCAAAGTTACTGTACCAAGTTGTATTTTTACAAGCAATGAACAAGTGGTTCTGCTTCTCCACATCCTCGTTCAGCATTTGGTATTGTCAGTGTTCTGGATTTTGGCCGTTCTCATAGATGTGTAATTATATCTTGTTCTTGTTTTAATTTGCATTGCCCTAATATATGATTTGTAGCATCTTTTTATATGCTTTTTCATTTTCATGTGCTTTTTATTTGTCACCTGTATTTATACTTTAGTGAGATATCTGTTAAAATCTTTTCCTTATTTTTTAAATAGATTGTTTTCTTATTGTTATTCGTATGTTTTGGATAACAGTCTTATATTAGATAAGTCGTTTGTAAATAAGGTCTCCTAGTCTGTCACTTGTCTTTCTATTCTCCGACAGTGTCCTTCCCAGAGCAGAAGAAAACTTAATTAAGTCCAGCATATCAAGCCTTTTTTTAATACATAGTGCTCTTTGTGTTGCATCTGAGAAATCATTGCCAATCCCAGAGCCATCTGGATTTTCTCCTATGCTGTATTGTATGAGTTTTGCAGTTTTGCATTTATATTTAAGTCTGTGATTCATTTCGACTTAATTGTTTGTAAAAGTTACAAGACCTAAGCCTATATTTCTTTTTATTTATTTTTTCATGCAGATATCTATTTGTTATAACACCATTTGTCAAAAGTGTTATTGTTGCTCCATTGAATTTCCTTTACTCCTTTGTCAAAGATAAGCTATATTTACGTTGATCTATTTTGGGCTCTTGATTCTGTTCCATTGATTGATTGGCCCATTCTTTGCCAATGCTATAAGTATAGTTTTATAGTAGGTCTTGAAGTAAGATTGTGTCAGTCCTAAAACTTTGTTATTCTCATTTAATATCTTGTCAGTTATTCTGGGTCTCTGAGTTTTCTATATAAACTTTAGAATCAGTTTTTTTTTGTATTCACAGAAAATGTTCTCGGATTTTATTGAGATTGCACTGAATCTAGAGATCTAGTTGAAAAGAACTGACATCTTGATAATATTTAATCTTCCTAGCCATAGACATAAACTAGTTATTCATTTATTATTTAGTTATTCTTTGATTTCTTTCATCAGACTTTTATAGTTTTTCAAATATTGCTGTTGTACATATTTTCTAGACAATATATGTAATTGTTTCAGTTATTGTATGTTAATGCAAATATATTGTGTTTTTAACACGAATTACGCTAGTTCTTTTCTTCCTTCCTAATCCATAAACGTTTTAAGTCTTTTTCTTGTCTTCTGACATTATGCTGATGTTGAAAAGGGAAATATACAGAATACATATATATTAGTAATTTGTGTCCTCTCTTTTGCTTTTAGCCTGACTAGAGTTTTTATCAAATGTATTGATTTTTTCAAAGAACAGTCTTTTAGTTTTGTTTATTTTTTATATTGATTTGCTGTGTCCAATTTTATTGATTTTAGCTCTAACATTTATTATTTATTTTTGTTTTATCACTTTTGATTTAATTTATTCCTCTTTTTTACTTTGTTGAGTTAGAAGCTTAGATCATTCTTTTCAAAAAATGTATGTATTCAATGCTTATAAATTTTCTTCTAAGCACTACTTTCACTACATCCTCACAAAATGTGATAAGTTGTATTTTATTTTTATGTAGTTAAAATGTCTTTTAATTTATCTTGATATTTCCTCTTTGACTCATGTATTATTTAAAGATATTTTGGGTATTCTCCATATATTTTGAACATTTTTGGCTCTCTTTCTATTATTTATTTCTAGTTTAATTCTGTTGTCTTTGGAAAGCAGACATTATGTAATTTATATTCTTTTAAATTTGTTAAGATGTGTTTTATGTCCCAGATAGTGATCTATCTTATCAAACTTCCCATTTAAGTTTGAAAAAAATGCTTATTCTGCTCTTGTTGGGTAAAAATAGCTTATAGATGTTCATTATATTCAGAGCTGATTGATGAATTTTTTTAGTAAGACTATTTCCTAACTGATTTTCTACCTGTTGTATCTATATATTTCTAAAAAGAAGTGCTAAAATCTTCAATTATAATAGTGGATTCCTCTATTTCTCCTTGTAAGTCTGTCAGTTATTTTGCCTAATGCATTTTGACATTTTGTCATGAGGTATATACACACTAAGAAATATTATGTGTTCTTAAACAATTTTACCCCTTTCTTATCATGTAGTGCCTCCTCTTTACCCTTGATAACTTTCTTGAGCCGAAGTCTTCTCTATCTGAAATAAATAGCAATTCTTACTGTAGTAGTCAGGGTTCTCCAGAGGGATGTAACTAATAGGATAAATGTATATATGAAGGGGAGTTTTTAAAGAAGAATTGACTCACATGATCACAAAGTGAAGTCCCACAATAGGCTGAGTGCAAACTGAGGAGCAAGGAAGCCAGTCTGAGTCCCAAAACCTCAAGAGTAGGGAAGCCAAAGTGTAGTCTTCAGCCTGAGAGCCCCTGGAAAACCACTGGTGTAAGTCCAAGAATCCAAAAGCTGAAAAACTTGGAGTCTAATGTTCGAGGGCCGAAAGCATCTAGCACGGGAGAAAGATGATGACTGGAAGACTCCGCAAGTCAAGTCTCATTTCACTTTCTTCTGCCTGTTTTACTCTAGCCACACTGGCAGCTGATTAGATGGTGTCCACCCAGATTGAGGATGAATCTGCCTCTCCCAGTCCACTGACTCAAATGTTAATCTCCTTTGGTAACACTCTCTCAGACACACCCAGGAACAATACTTTACATCCTTCAATTCAATCAGGTTGACACTTAATATGAACTATCATACTTACTGTTTTTGATGTGTTAATATGGCATATCTTACTCACCCATGTACATTTAATCAATATGCATTTTTATATTTAAAGTCAATTTCTTGGAAGCAACATATAATTGAGTCTTATACCAGTGCCACACTGTTTCATTAGTGTAGCTTTATAGTAAATTTTGAAATTGGGAGTGTGAATCCTCAAACTATGATATATTATTTTCAAGATGTTTTGGTTATTGTGAGTTCCTTGAATATGTTTATAAATTTTAGGTTCATATTGCAAATTTCAGAAAATATCAACTGGGATTATGATAGGGGTTGTGTTGAATCTGTAGATAAATTTGGGAATTATTGCTTTATGGACATTAAGTCTTCCAACTCACATACACAAAATGTCTTTCCATTTTCTTAAGTATTCTTTATTTTTTTTCATTTGTGTTCTATAGTTTTTAGTGCACTTGTTTTGATAAGTTGTAAATCTTACTCTTGCATTATAAGGAGCAGTAAAAAGGTTATAGAGAGCAAGAAAATAAGGTTCAATTCTTATTTTTTAAAAGGCTGTGAACTTTAAGTTATTTTTATTCCTTTGGAGATCTGAGGCAGTACTAAAAAGGTTCTCCAATTCAAATATTTCCACTACTCTCCATTTTTCTGACTTCCACTTTTTTTTCAGTTTTTATCTAGTAACTTCTTACTCTATTAACTCAGTAAGTCCTTCAATGCACTTATGACTTTTAAGTTTCATTCTAAATTTTCATTTGCTTTAAGCAAAAATATTGATCCGAATAATCTAACCCATCATGATCAAAATCAGACATCCTGATACTATCCTAGTAACCACCTCAACACATTAAGCTAGCTGAATCTATTTATTAAATGAAGTTTAATTTTAAATCTATTAGAAACCTAAAGCTTGTAAAATGATATTCGCTTTAGGATGTAGATGACATCAAGTATTTGGCTGGAAAATGTATATTTTCCTTTATATGTCTAAACTATAAAAAATAATTTCTATCCTTTCAGAACTCATCAGTGATGACTGAGGACCAAATTATTTCCACTGAGAGATATATAAAATGTAGAAATAATTTTTTATAAAGGAATAAAAGAATTAAGTAAGTTAAATACAAAATATAGTAGAATGGCTAGCTAGCTAACTATATAAATGCAGCATCATTTAAAAAGTGAAAACATCACCAAAAGATTTGCAGTTTAACATTTCTTTAGGTTTAAGCTATTGTGATACATTTTTACAAGTTGGCAAACAACGACAAATATTTTTTTCTCAGAACTAAAAAGTACAGTTTTAAAAATACAAATATGTAGCTGAAATAACATTATTTATGAGCATTTTCCTCCTTTATACAATGATATGCTACGAAGGAGGCATTTTTTTTTTTGGAACTCAAAAGACAGACGAGTGAATGCTGACAACACTCTGTCCAGATCCCCTTTAGCCAGCCATTGCCCTCATTTCTAGCTTCTTTGTGTTAGTCTCTAACAGCTCACAGCTGCTCTCTTCTGAAGAATTTTCCCTGACTATATGGTAGGTTCCTCACCCAGGAGGTAAAATTCACCAGTCAGGGGAAACCTACAACCAATGACTGCTGTAGGTACAAATAGGACAGCACTCTTGTCCAAAGGGGTACATTTTCCTCCAGAGTTTGCCATGAAATTTTAATGGAGTTGAACTCATTCCCACTGAAATAATAATTTTGTTTAGCTTTTATTCTACTTTCCTTACTCTTTTATTCCTTGCATTATTCTCTGTAAATTATGCAGACCTGAATTTCTGTCTCAGCCCTTGCTGCTGTAGAACCTGACCTAACATAATTAACCTATCTCTCTTTCACTACGAGAGAGAGAAGCTGACTTAACCGAATTTGATAAATCATCTTGGTTGGTCCAAACAGCTATGACCAGAAATGTTAAGTGGTAGTGCAATAAAGCAGGCTTGAAAACAATAAAGGACATTTTGAAAAAATATTTCAAGGTGTATTTTGAAAAACTTCAGATTAAATTATATTACGTTTTGTCCATTAAGGAGATAAGATAATCTGATTTGAGCATAAATCATGCTTTCTCCTCATTGATCGATTATTAATTGTATTGCTAACCTACTTTATTCCTATGGGTCTGATACAATATTGTCTCTGGATATGGAATCTTAATTTTAAATAGTTTTTAAAATAAAGAATTTTTATATTAAATTTTCAAATACAAGACAAATGTAAAGCAAAGCAAATACATTTTTCTTCCTCTGTGTAGAAGAAGATGATGAATACTAGGCTAATATCTCTAAGTTCTGTTGCTTTTCTTAGTGAAGTCACAAATCCTTAGCAAGCCTTTGGAATTTAGCATTTTTCTTTAAAATCAAAGGGTTTTGTTTTTATTTAATAATATCAAATATTTTTCAGTGTCTGTTGTACACTGTAGCAGTATTCTGACTTCAAAATTAAATATGGTAAGAACAGGCTACAGAATCAAGATAAAAATAAATTCTGTGACACATATATTTTAAAAAACCTCAGGAGGAATTGAATCAAATGGAAAAATTAAAATCTATTGGAGGTAAATGGAAACTTCTGAATGGGCTGATATCTGCAGTGAATATTGAAAGTGTGTTGCATATCAACAGAAAAAGAAGAAAAAATTAATATAAGATTAAATTAACAATAGAGAAAATGCATGCAGACTTCCAAGGACAGAGAATATGCAGTGCATTTTTAAAGGTAAGTATAATGAAAAATAATATATCAATTTGTTTGTAATTCACATACAGTTGTTAACTTATATGAAAAATAATCTTGCTGTATTTTAATATTTTATTTAATTTCAAATGTATATGTAGCATGATTATCATTATCATTCAGAAAATATAAATAAAATGGAACATCATCTGATTTTTAAACTTGTTTCATTGCTATTTCAGAAACTTTATGAACTGGTCTATTTCTAGACAAACTGGTCATCTTAAAATCTCTTCTGAGAAGACAGCAAACTGAATTAACAATGGATCATTTATTGCAAAGCTTTCTTGGTCATTTCCTATTTCAGGTATAAGAATTGTCTACAGAAGTTTTCTTTGAAATACTAGTTTAGTCACACAAAATTAAAATGTGTATTATAAAACAGTGTAATGGAAAATTATTTGGCTGACATAGTTGAAACATGTCTTTATAAGAAAAAAGAAAGCATTTTTGTTTTAAAGACTTTAATGCAAAAGCAAGTCTATACTCAAAATAATTTGGTTCGAATGCTCTATAAATTTCTAATGCTTTTTCAGTAAAAGCTTTGTTTAGTTTAACACATATATCATCTTTCAACAGGGTCTCCTTTTATTTGAAAAGCTTAAGCTAATAATAAATCAAGCACTATAATATAATATCATCAATGAAGATGTCACAATACAAAGAATTGTAAAGAGATGATTAGTCAAATAGGCTTAAAAGGTTATACAAAGAAAGACACTATCTTATTAATTCAGAATTTGCTGCAATGCATTGTTAGCTCAGTGTTAACCACTTTGGCCAGAAGCATGCATTTTAATAATTACAACAAAATAATAACACATTAGACTATATGATCTGGTATTAGCTTTTTTGGTTTATTAAACATGTCACTGAACATGTAGTCAAATTTCTTTAACCTCTACATTGTTTACTGTTACAAAGTAAAATATTAAATTGCATATGTTAACCAAGCGACAATGTTGGTATTGTATGATTATTTACTTAAGGTTGATGATAATACATATGCTACTATAAATAAAAGTTAGGGGATATAACTTGTTATATGAAATCTACCTTAGCTTTTTTCTGAGCTGTTAAAATTTTAAAAACTCTTAAAATATTATCACTTCTGTAATAAAACTAACCAAAAAGATACAGGTGAACAAAGTTTTTGTTTGTTTGTTTGTTTTTGTTTTTTTAACAGAAAATGCAGTAAACTCAACTTGCTGATTATAAACTTAATAACTGCATAGACCATTTATCTTTTTAAATATAATTTAAATTATAGCATTAAATTAAGATTAAACCTTAAATCTTAAAGCATCTTAAGCCATGTACGATTTACCTGTAACCCAAACACCTAGCAAAAATCTGTTTTACAGAAAGTACATAAAATGTATATAAAATTACATTTAAAATGTTCAACTAAATCACCATATTGATTTGCAATAGTATGTGAGATTTAAACTCTAGACTTGACCAAAGGTAAAGTACGTCTTCACCTTGAAATGAGGCATTTTTTTTTTAATTTTAGCAAATCACAACTATTTTCCTTTTCAATATTCATTGTATCTATTACTATCTAGATCATGAATTGACAAACCGTTTTTATATAAAAGAGCATTAATACATAGATAGATTATACTTACACACGTATTGTTTTAAGTGTGTCCTCAGATAAATGTGCTTTAGAAGCTTAATTCCAAATGCAACAGTGTTTGGAGGTGAAGCCTAAAGAGAGATGATTAGATCATGAGGGTTCTGCTTTCAAGAATGGATTAAAGCCAGTCCCTACAGAGTTTGGAATTGGATCTCTTGCTTTCTCTTACTCTCTCTTGGCTCTTATGGCATGGGATAATGCAGCAGAAAGGCCCTCACCAGATCTCAGTGCCTCCATCTTGGAATTCTCCAGCTTTCAGAACAGTAAGCCAATAAACTTCCATTCATTATAAATTACCAGCCTGATATATTTTGTTTTAGCAATATAAAATGAATTAAGACAGATATACACACACATCTACACATATATATAAATATGTAGATCTGTGTTTTACATAAAACAGACTGATTCACCTCCTACTAGACAAATACCATAAAATATACAGATTGAGTACACAGGATATCTTTTAGCAAAATAACGACAGAATTACAATGAGAAAAGCTTTGAGAATAACCAAAAGATTAAAAGTTTAGAAACTTATTCCAACAGGCAATGCATGAAAAACAAGTAGATCCGCCAGCTCCACTCTCACTTACAATAAGTGAGTAGCAGAGTAATTGGGTGGCACAAAGTTTGGACTAGAAATAAAAAGATTGAGAATATACTCTCAGCTTGCTTCAGAAAAGTGTAATCTTGCCTTAGTTCACATTTTCAGAAATATGACAACCCGCTTTCATTGACATGATATTCATATTTATTTCTCCACTTACATGCTTTGTTTTTAAAATGTATATATAATAATATATTCATTTTGTATTATGTGGAGACATAATGTTATTGTATTGCTGTTACATTATGTAGAGACATAATTGTTATATATGTGGAGACATATATAACATACTATTATATGTTACATATAATAGTATCATGTTTATTAATAAATAATATGTAAATATATAAATATATAATTATGTTATACATAACATATCTCATGTAATTACATAAACAGAGCAACTGACACAAATAGCTTAAAAACAAACACAACTAATTAAGCATAAAACCAAACTGTTGAATAAAATTCACATGCGTTTGGTAGAAAAGAGATCGTCAGATATTCACAAGCATTTATCTTTCAAAGAATGTTGTGTTTTGTAGTGTGCCTTATAAAGCAAGTGTGGTGTTGATTAATCAGCAAAGTCAGTTTTGGATATTATTTAAGTAGACTTGTACGGTATGCATACATTAATAAACAGACAGGCCTTGTTTAAACAGTCAATTATTCTTGTATCTCTGTATTGTTAGATCAACAAATTATGAACTCTTTGACACATTCTGTATAATCAAATCATCATCAACTGTCAATTGAAAAATGATAAACTTAAAATGACGAAAGGCATACATTGCTATATGGCACTTTACAGATATTGTGTTCTTTTAACAAATTGAAGATTTGTGGCAAGCTTAGTATAGCAGGTCAGCTGGCACCATTTTTCCAACAGGATATCCTACTTGGTTTTTCTGTATCATATCATATTTTGATAATTCTCACAATATTGCTAGCATTTATATTTTTTATTTTTATTATTATATCTGTTATGCTAATTTGATGTTACACTGTAATTGCTATGGGGTACCACAAAGTACATCCATATGGGGCAGCCAATTTAATCATAAATGAGTGTGCTCTGATTGCTTTCTCAACCAGCCGTTTCCTTGTCTCTCTCTCTCTCTCCTTACACCTCTTATTCCCTAAACACAACAATATTAAAATTAGGTCAAGTTGTTCACCCTACAATGGCCTCTAAGTGTTGAGATGAAAGAAACAAATTACACATCTCTTTCTTTAAATCAAAACCTAGAAATGATTAAACTTAGTGAAAAAGGCACATAGAAAGCTAAAATAGACTGAAAGCTAGGTCCCTTAGCCAGGTTTTGACTGGAAAGGAAAAGTAATTGAAGGAAATTAAAAATGCTACTCTAATGAACATACAAATGATAAAAACAAAACAGCTTTATTGCTGATATGAAGAAAGTTTGAGTGATCTGAATAGAATATCAAACCAGCCACATTTTCTTAAGCTAAAGCTTAATCCAGAACAAAGCCTTAAGTCTCTTTATTTCCATGGAGGCTGAGAGAGTTGAGGAAGCTGGAGAAGAAAAATTTTAGGCAAGCAGAGATTGGTTCATAAGGTTTAAGGAAAGAAGCCACCTCCATAACATAAAATTGTAAAGTGAAGCACCAGGTATTGATAGAGAAACTCTAGCAAGTTATCTGGAGTATCTAGCTAAGAAACTGGTGAAGATAGTTACAACAAGCAACAGACTTTGGGTGTAGAATAAACAGCCTTCTATTGGATGAAGATGCCATCTAGGATTTTCATAGCTAGAGATGAGAAGTTAGTGCCTGGTTTAAAACATTCAAAGAACAGGCTCACACTCTTGTTCAGGGATAAAGCAGCTGCTGACTTTAAGTTGAAGCCAATGCTCACTTTCCTTTCTGAGAATATTAAGACCCTTAATAATTATACTAAATTTACTCTGCCTGTGCTTTATAAATGAAATAACAAAGCCTGGATGCCAACATATCTTTTTTTCTCCCTTTATTGTGCTCATAAATACTTAAAAATTTAGAATTAAAAAAAAAATACTTGAGACGTGACCAAATGGAAATTATAATAAAATGGGAGTTTGAGTTTACAATATTTATTGATTCCAGTCATTTAAACCACTTTAATATATTTATAAATATTAAATATACATTTTTACTTTATAACAGTACATAAATTTTGAATAAATTTAATAATGTCAGTTACCTTGTGTTTATTTATATTCCTTTGAAATAAGCAGTAATTAACTTGAAAGTTATTTTTATATCTTAATTACTTTACCATAATTGTACTGAACTAAGTAAAAATATCAAGAATTTCTGACCTCTTGTTCTTTTATGTTGCTCAGTGAGGATAGTCACCAGATAAAATCATAACTATATGTTCAAAAATTTTTGGAAGATTATAATAATCTAGAACACCACATTTTAAAATTAGATATTAGCATGTTTAAAGGTTTTAGCCTGTCATACCATCTAAGGAAATACCAAAATTTATTGCATACTAAATTTGCAAAAAATAAACTACTGTCATATAAGTTGATTTTTAAAAGTGTAATAAGAACATTTATAAACAGGAAACAAGTATTTTAAAGATATTTCATGATTAGATGCTTGAGATCTTTTTAAAGAAACCCAAATTAGGCTGGGCACTGTGACTCATGCCTGTAATCCAAGCACTTTGGGAGGCTGAGGCGCGTGGAACACCTGAGGTCATGAGTTTGAGAGCAGCCTGGCCAGCACGATGAAACCCCCATCTCCACTAAAAAACAAAATTAGCTGGGC
>NW_012114500.1:4558647-4638140 GCF_000951035.1 Colobus angolensis palliatus | reverse complement strand
AGGAAAGGAAAGAAAAGAAAAGAAAAGAAAAGAAAAGAAAAGAAAAGAAAAGAAAAGAAAAGAAAAGAAAAGAAAAGAAAAGAAAAGAAAAGAAAAGGAAAATACAAAACCCATCAAGAAGGAGGTATCCATAGGAAACAAACAAAAGAAAGAAGGCTTTTAGTTACAGAAAAAGCACAATAGAAAGTTTCCAGAAATAAATTCAGCATAAATTGAAAAAGTAATGTGAAAGGTTGTGTGTTATTTTTTTAAAGAGTAATAAAAGATTATTAGAAAAAGGAATTATAGAACTACTGGGTATGCTACTGTAAAACAGTAAATAATTACAAGATTAATTTAAAAAATCTGAGAATGCTGTAGCTATACATTTAGTTTCACATGGCACTGCAAATTTGAAGAGTTTTAAAGTGTGTTTTTTAAAATATATGTTTTGGTTGCTCAAATAAAAATAATAAGTGACTCAGGTTCCATAGCCTCATTTCTTATGTTGGGATGTCAATGATGTCTGAAATAGAAGATGCAATGCGAAGAAATATATTAAAGTGTTCTAAATAAAATAGTAATAGATGATTATAGGCTATATTCATCATTACTCAAAGTTTATCATGTAAAATATTCCATGTAAATTGATGAAATTTAAATAAATATCTAGAATATTTTTAGAGCAGATGCTTGTTCCTTATGATCTAATATACTCATCAAATGGGAAACTGTTGACTTTTTAAAGTCATCTATTATTTCATTTTTGCTTTCTTCATTATCTTTTTGTCAGACCATAATTCGTTTTAATCATCTTGAAAAGATCTAAACAGACAGCAACAACCTGCTTGGTAAAAGCTATGAGAAGTCATTAATTCTTTTAGTGATTTTCATAGCAAGCTCCAGAGCAACTGGAAATCAATGCCAAAAGTCACTTCACATTAAAAATAAGTAAAAAATGCAGGAATTTATCAATTATACAGTTATTGCTGGTAAAACAGAACATGCAGTGTTTCTAAAAATATCTAGGAGAAAAGTACAATTTTCTATTCTACTGACAGAATGCTAGAATATTATCAATATCTTTATAATTATCAGCACAATACAACAAATGAGGGTTGGTAGATATTGTTGATATATTTATAAATGCAGAAACATTAGCATTACAATAATTTTGCACCTATTGTCAACATATTTTTCTGTACTGATGAACAAGAATAAGCATAATCATTGATGTAAATGACAAAGAATATTAAAATCTGTATTCTGTAAAATGGTAATTGCCTGGAATATTTTATTTTATTTTATTTATTTTTTGAAGTTCTCAATTTTAATTTTAATTTTTTTATTATACTTTAAGTTCTGGGGTACATGTGCAAAACGTGCAGGTTTGTTACTTGTGCCATGTTGGTTTGCTGTACGAATCAACTTGTCATTTACATTAGGCATTTCTCCTAATGCTATCCTTCCCCCAGCCCTCCACCCCTTGACAGACCCCAGTATGTGATGGTCCCCTCCCTCCCTATTCCCCTCCCTGTGTCCGTGTGTTCTCATTGTTCAACTTCCACTTATGAGCGAGAACATGCAGTGTTTGGTTTTCTGTCCTTGTGATGGTTTGCTGTGAATGATGGTTTCCAGCTTCATCCATATCCCTGCAAAGGATATGAACTCATCCTTTTTTATGGCTGCATAATATTCTGTGGTATATATGAGACACATTTTCTTTATCCAATCTATTATTGGTGGACATTTGGGTTAAAAAGTCAGGAAACAATGGATGCTGGAGAGGATGTGGAGAAACAGGAACACTTTTACAGTGTTAGTGGAAGTGTAAATTATTTCAACCATTGTGGAAGACAGTGTGGCGATTCCTCAAGGATCTAGAACTAGAAATACCATTTGACCCAGCAATCCCATTGCTGGGTATATACCCAGTGGATTATAAATCATGCTACTATAAAGACACATGCACATGTATGTTTATTGTGGCACTATTCACAATAGCAAAGTCTTGGAGCTTGGAGTATTTTAAGTATAATGGTGATACCGATCTTGTGTTTTATTTTGAAGTGTATCAGTGTCTAAGAAAGAGAAGTTTCTTGCTTCTGCATGGGATTGCGTGGTATCTCTTACTCTTCTAGGGATATGTAACAGAGAAAGAGCAGTCAAAACTAACAAGAAGAGAAAGCAGAGTGAGAATAATATACAACTGATGTCATTTATACAACCAATGAAAATATACTGAAGCTACTTAGTTTCACATATGCAAGAGTAGACCAAAAGTAAAAATCCAGTATCCAGGAACTCGAAATATAGCTTAACAAGTGACAATCTTCTGAGTTAAATATAATATCAAAAATTTCAAATCCTAACGGAAAGCCATAAATAACAAAATTAAGGCGTTTGTCATTTCTAGTTTATTTTAAAACTATGACTTTAAAAATAATTTTATCTTCTATATTTTTCCATTATGATTTTTTAAAGTCAAGAGGAACATAACCAAGATGAATTTAATTAGAACTCTAGCATATGACTGTATTTCTTCTTTAAATAAATATTTAATGATTACAAAATAAAATATTAATTTTAAGCAATCTTCCCATTGGAAAAGCAACAGTTATCAGTCTGATTGTGTCATTGACATGGCTTGGCTGTTTCCCAACCTAAATCTCATATTGAATTATAGCTCCCATAATCCCCACATGTCCTGGGAGGAACCAAGTGGGAGATAACAGAATCATGGGGGTGGGTTTTTTCCCATGCTGTTCTTGTGATAATGAATATGTCTCACGAGATCTGATCTCAATGCCAGTCTGTGAAAGCACCCAGGAGTGGGGCTGTAACCTGAAGAGCCACAGGGGTGGATCTGCCCAAGGCGTGGGAGCCCACCTCTTGCATTAGCATAACCTGCATGTGAGACATGGAGTCAAAGGAGATTATTTTGGAACTTTAAGGTTTAATGACTGCCCTGCTGGATTTTGGACTTGTCTGTAGCCCCTTTATTTTGGCCAATTTCTCCCATTTGGAATGGGTGTATTTACCCAATGTCTGTACTCCCATTGTATCTAGGAAGTAACTAACTTGCTATTGACTTTATAGTCTCATAGATGGAAGGGACTTGCCTTGTCTCAGATGAGACTTTGGACTTCGACTTTTGAGTTAATGCTGAAATGAGTTATGACTTTGGGGGGTTGTTGGGAAGGCATGATGGGTTTTGAAATGTGAGGACATGAGATTTGGGATGGACCGGGGCAGAATGATATGGTTTGGCTCCCCCTCCCCACCCACATCTCATCTTGAATTGTAGCTCTCATAATCCTCACATGTCATGGGAGAGACCCAGTGGGAGGTAACTGAATAATGGTGGTGGTTTTATCCCATGTTATTTTCATAAGAGTGAATACGTCTCATGAGATCTGATGGTTTTATAAAGGGCAGTTCCCCTGCACACTCTCTCTTGCCTGCCGCCATGTAAGAGATGCATTTGCTCCTCCTTGGCCTTCCACCATGATTGTGATGCCTTCCAGCCATGTGGAACTGTGAGTCCATTAAACCCCTTACCTTTATAAATTACCCCATCTTGCATTTGTCTTTATTAGCAGTGTGAGAACAGATTAATAAAGTCATCTTACTTTGAATTCCTAGGCAAAAATTTTAATAATTTTACTAAGGTCTATGGAC
Organism: Colobus angolensis palliatus; assembly: GCF_000951035.1. NCBI lineage: Eukaryota > Metazoa > Chordata > Mammalia > Primates > Cercopithecidae > Colobus > Colobus angolensis. Next base: position 4,634,480 of record NW_012114500.1, on the reverse strand, counting down.
AGAATATAGAGAAAAAAGGCTTACTACAGGGTTTTTCACTACTTAATAGTAAAAATGGTTAAAAGAGGAGGGCAGAAGCTAAAATAACATTCTCCTAAAGATGCTTCCCCTATGGAGCACCTGGATGCTGCTGTGTTGACATAAACATCATAACAGTGATTATCTTTATTCATATAATAATCTGGTTAAAATCAATCTCAAATAGAAAACAGATTTGATTGTTATTGATAAATGAGGAAAAGAGATCAAACGTATCAGAGATCAAGTGGGTTTGGCTTGGAACTGACAACTAATGCCAGAAAAATCCACCCACCCTCATTTGCCACACTTACAGACCCTTAAGCAAGAATCTAAAGTTAAAACTTTGAAAAACTAATACTTTTAACCAAACCTAGATGAGCACTTCTTCTCAGCTCAGAAGCCAGTGTTGCCAGAGAAAAACAAAAAGACTGAGAAATAGCAAAGAAACATGACCCTTGGCAGTCCAACATCGAAGTTAGGGATGTTTGGGGAACCTCTCCCTGGTGCAAGATAAATGGTTGCAATAATTTGAAGAGTGGACTGCAAATGTCATGTAATTTCCTCAACTTTGTCTCCCAGTCTCAGTTTCTGACCTCAGCTTGAAAAAATCTTCTATAATCTGTTCAATTTAATTTTCTACTCACGACCTCACCTTGCCCTTTATGTTTGTTTGTTTTAATGAGAAGCCTCTGCCAACGCCTAACTGCAAATTTTAACCGTCCTTTAATTAGCTTGTTCAGGTTTCTCTCCTACTTCAAATTAACCTCAGCTCCTTTCATGTAACTAAATTTTACTATCTCTAGCATTGTTAATCAACCTAGAACAGCCTCTCAGTTCTGCTGTTAGATAGATCTTAGTCTTCAAAATTGTAGCCAGAGCCTCTAAGGCTAAATTGGGTGAAATTTCTTACCGGCATTTATCAGATTTCTACACTCAGGCATTTCTCCTCTGACTGCCCAAATCGTTCCTCTTTCTCTGTGGATACTTGGGGAATTTCTCCTGAACTCTAAACTCAAATCCAAAAGCCTTCTATTGAAGGAAACAGAACAGAAATTGTTGAATAATTACAGCACTACACAGTCCCTCCTGAAGAATTTACGGAATTATTATTCACAGAAATATAGAAGTTCCCTTCTTTTAAAATCAGCTTGGTTTTCTGCCAGTTGTACTTCGGGGGGGGGGGAATACATGAAAGTTAGGACTGCCTGATATACCAAAAGCCTGCAAGAACCCATGATATAATGTACAAAATTTAATGAAAAATTTGGAACATTTTGGCTATATAGTAAAGCATATTATACCCCCAGAGTAACTTTTTAAGAAAAAAAAAGTTGTTTTTCTCTACATGTATTACTGCAATTCACGTTTTGTGTAGGGGTTCTACTTTCTATTATAAAATGACAGCTGATACAATATTCCTAAGTTGTACATTTATAAAATGGCATATTCCCATATATTTACCATGTATCTTCTTTCATGTAAAGAAACAATATCTGTCCATCAAGACTCTTTTGGTATTTCCGTTTTGAATTATCTAACATGAATTTCACTATCAAACTAACAGAGTTATAAATCAGTACTTTGACATGAGTTGAGTATCATCTCTCATTATTAATACCATAAAGCTACACTCCTAGATAGTATATATCAGCTTCTAATTCCCATTATTACCCATAAAGGATTAGGATACAATTTTACATTTAAGTTTTATTGAAGATTTTCCTAAGAATTGCAATCAATGTACATAAAACTTCAAGACAACTGAAATAAATCATTTTTATATATGCTTTAAAATCTCAAAGAAAAAAAGCAACTCATCATATTCTTTTCAGAATTTAGAGCTATAAGCAAAAAAAAGCCCATAGTTTAAAAATAGTATGCTTCTTTTATTAGATAATAAAAACTTCATGGCATTTTTATTTTCTTCTTCTCTTCAAAGAAACTCAGTGTTAAGTTCTCAGACTTTCTTTATCATCATAGATGTTCAAGTAACTTTACATTTTTGTTCACCTTTTCCCTTTTCAGTTTATTTAGCTCATGGATTTTATTTTTCACAGTGCTGTTTTGATTTATTATATCCCTGATTTTTTTACAAATTAAGTAAAATATACTTCAGAATTATATTGGATATGTATTTTAAAGTATTCTGATGATTCATATTTCTATTTTCACAGTGAACTGTAGTTAAGATAGGAGGAAGACTGACAAAAAGGGCAGAAAAAACAAGGTTTATTTTTGGTTTAATGTATAAATTTAAATGGGTACAAGTTGACAAAAGTTATGTACATAGATATGAATAAAAAATAGTTAACTTTTTATAACAAGTAGAAATTACTAAAGATTAGAAAAAAGGTACATATGACATCATGAAAATTCTTCTGAGGTGTTATTTTGATATCAATTATTTAAAATGAAGACTTTCATCAGTTGGATGGTCCAAAGAGAAGAGACATGAATAATTCTAATTTATGCTATGCTAAAAAACAAAATACAAATTAATATCATGGAAAATGGCAGACAAAGAGCTGTTGGAGCAGGGGTAGGTTTAACAAAAAAAAAATAGAGGAAATGACAGAAATAAATGCTATGGTCAATATTTTCTATATATAATAAAACTTCACATAACACTACAGGAGAGGTCTAATAAAGCATATACACTTATTTTACAGCTTAATATATAAACATTATCCAAGAAAGCATCTACCAGGCTGTCAAAAAGCTGGTAATGTACATCATCATTAGATGATGTACATCATTATTATGAATGTACATACATTCATTATTATGAATGTATGATGATCATCATTAATGAATGTACATCATCATTAGACAGTGGGGAGAACATAAGTCTTTAAATGTTATTAACACCATTCTCATTTTTATGAGTGTCTGTTGTATCATTCACATTATAATTATCATCATTTACATTGATTGAAAATTAGAAATTAGATTATATTCTTCAGGATATATTGCTGCAGGCCTAGTGTCTTAAATTATATAATTTTCGTTGAACATAAAAAATATACCATACAAACATTTACATTAAGATCTAATTTTCCTTATTGTTGAACACTTTAGATAGATATTCCCAATATTTCTTGGAATTATTACTTTCAGGAGAAATTCATAAGAAGGAATACAATACCTCTGAAACAAATGATAAGGTCCTAGAAAAATGAGAGCATACAAGAAAAAAAAAGTGAGGCACTTTCAAAACCTGTATCCAAAGCCTTCAGGAAACATTTTGTGCCGTTCTAAAAATAATGATATTCTAGTTGTATATAGATTCACATCAATAAGACAGGCCTTGTTAACAAAGTTTACAAACATTTTAATATATATTTTAAACAAAGTTTATTCTTCATTGATATTTATGTTTTATAAATTCCCTCTTTAATATTCATTATTTGACTACATTTTTACAAATCTGCACCCAACGATTTTTAATATTGTGTATATTTTTAATGAGTAAAGCAATTAAACATGCAATTTGTATGAATAATTACTACAGGGTTTCTGCTTCCAGCAATGGAGGAACGGCTTAACTGAAAACAACTATCCCAATGAAGACAAGTAAAAATCCTGTATTTCGAAGGCTAGACATACAAAAGTCATTGAGTTATAGCTAATTGAGGATGTGAAGGACAAAGATCATGCAAAAAGTAGAAGCCTGGATAAGTTTTGCCTTTTGAAACATTTTTCAATTTTAAAATAGGTGCTGAGAGGCAAAACATTTGGCAGAGCTTTTTATAGTCACATAAACAGTGGCCACAGCATTGAAGTTCAATGTCTGACAAAGAAGTCAAGCATGACTGCTAGGGAACAGAAAGGAACAGGCCTTAGTAATAATGGAAATTGTCAATAATCTAGAGATCACCAAGACTGAAGTAGATCTTCCAGTCATTTGAGTAAAGGTTATCTGTGCCTAATTAATCTACCTCTGGAAAGCAAAAATGTATTATTTCTGAAGAAAGGTAACAGGATTAAGTATTTCAAATCGTGCTTTTTTAAAATTCAATCTCTGGCATTCAATTAAATTATGTAAAAATGACAAGAATTTACAAGAAACATAAAATAGCAATAGTAATGACAGCAAAAGTTATTCAGATATTAGAGCTAATATGTGTGTGTATATATATATTTTAAATAAATGTGTTATGTTAAAAAATTTTACGTGGCAAGATGAAATATTTTAGCAAAAAAATAAAAACTTAGCAAGGAATAAAATAGAAATATTACAACTGGGAAAAAAGATAAAATTAAGATAAAAGGTATACTTTAATGGCAAATTAGACAAATTAGAGAATTGATTTATAGATCAAAGACTGAAATATATGTATAATTCCAGAATAAAGCACATAAACAATAAAATAATATATCAAAAGAAACCATCTTTTTCAAATGTGACATAGGAAACGATGAAAATCTCTCCCATTTTTAGAAAAAAATAAACCAATGAGTAAACTAAAAATCAGTGATTTTTTTTGACTATTAGTAAACTGAACTTGAAGGGCAAATCACCACCCTGAAAACATGGAGATAAGAAATCCAGAGGGTCTCAGCCATGATTTGATTCCCTGGGGTAGAAGTTACTGGAGCACAGATTTGTAGGAATACTAAAATGGTCATTATAATAAATTGCTAGAGCTTAAATGTAGACCGGAAAAAAAGTAAGAAACTCCAAGGTCTCTAGTATATGGGTGACAGCACATGTTTTTTGGTTACCTTCTGGAATCCCACCAGTTCTCGTATTATAAAGCTAAGAAATATCCACTGGCTGACTGGCAGGGAGACTGGAAATTAAGCGTTGTTAAATATGTTCAGAACATTATCTATTAAAAAGACCTACTCTCCAGAGGAAAATACTTTATCAGAATGTGTCTTTATTTGCAGGAAGACATTTCTTCACACTTTAGTACCTCCTAACATTTCTGTCTCACATAGGAGGGGAAAAAAATTACAGCACGGGGGAGACACTTGTGAATGTCACAGTTTAGAGACACAGGATTACTAAAAGACTGAGATTTAATCATTAGATTTAGACTGCTTCCTCATCTTCACATATTAACATCAAACCAACAGGTACTTTAGTGTAATTACAGTAGATTGCATCTGAAAGAGGAAAAAGGGGCAATTTTTTTCTGAGGAGAGTACTTAGGGAAGTAGAAAGTCAAAAGTGAAGACAAAAACAAGGACATTAGAAAAAAGCCTCTGGTAGCTACAGTTACAGAAAATACTAAACATAGCATAACTCCTATTCAGATTTACATAAACCCTCACACTAAAGGTGTACTTGTCACAGATGTTATTACTCAACATAATATTTCTGATTTTCAACAAAAATCATAAGCCATGCTAAAAGGCAAGAAAAATACAATCTGAAGTAACAAAGCAATAGTCAATACCAGACTCAGATATGACACAGATATTGAAGTTATTAGACAGGGAATTTAAAATAATTATTATTAATATTTTCATTGCTCCAATGAAAAAATAGATAACATGTAAGAAAAATAGATTACATTAGCAGAGCAATAGAAACTCAAAGAAAGATTCTAAAGAAAAAGCTAGAAATAAAAAAAATTATAACAGAACTAAAGAATATCTAAAAAATACTACAACATATTTTAATTCATTCATAATTGAATTCATTCATAAATGAAGCCTAGCATTAACAGTGTCATCAAAAGACTGGACACAGCAGAAGAAAAAGCAACATTGAGTTTAAAGATAGATCAATAGAATACTCAATAATTGAAATGCAGAGAGGAAATTTCTTGAAAGAAAATATGCCCAAACTTTGAGACAATTTTCAAAGATACTGTGTCCAGAATTGGTGGGTCCATGGTCTCTCTGACTTCAAAAATGAAGCCACTGACCCTCACAGTGAGTGTTACAGTTCTTAAATATGGTATGTCCGGAATTTGTTCCTTCAGTTGTTCAGATGTGTCCAGAGTTTCTTCCTTCTGGTGGGTTCATGGTCTCGCTGACTTCAGGAGTGAAGCTGCAGACCTTCTTGGTGAGTGTTACAACTCACAAAGGCAGCACAGACCCAAAGAGTGAGCAGCAGCAAGATTTATTGCTAAGAGCAAAAGTACACAGACTCCACTGCGTGGAAAGGAACCCCAGCAGGTTGCTGCTGTTGGCTGGGGTGGCCTTTTATTCTCTTATTTGGCCCCACCACATCCTGCTGATTGGCCCATTTTACAGAGTGCTGATTGGCCCATTTTACAGAGTGCTGATTGGTTTGTTCTGACAGAGTGCTGATTGGTGCATTTACAAACCTTTAGCTAGACACAGAGTGCTGATTGGTGCATTTACAATCCTTTAGCTAGACACAGAGTGCTGATTGGTGTGTTTTTGCAGAGTACTGATTGGTGCATTTACAATCCTTTAGCTAGACAAAAAAGTTCTCCAAGTCCCTGCCTGACCCAGAAGCCCAGCTGGCTTCACCTCTCAGTATCACACATTAATATTAGTGATATCTAAAGAACACAGAAGACAGAACAAAGCTGCAGAACTATTTGAGTTAATAATAGCTGCAAATTTTTCCCAATTAAAAATACATAACAGATACAAAAAATAAGGAACCAAATATGAAAATAAAATAAGACAAAACCAAAACACCTGGGCATATTATATTCAATCTGCAGACAAACTAACACAAAGAAAATATCTTCAAAGAGACCGTGGAAGGAGTTGAGCAGGAAACACCTTAGCTATATAAGAATTACAGCAGACTTCTCATGAGAAACCATACAAGCAAAAAGATAGTGGAATGACATTTTAAATATTGGGGGAAAAAAACAAACTGAGGGACAAAAAAAATTCTTTATCCACTGAAATTAGCCTTCAAAAGTAAAAGAGAAATGAATTCTTTTTTAGAAAACACAAACTGTGGGCATCTATTGCAAATACACCTTGATGGCAAGGAGCTTTAAAAATAATTCTTCAGAGACAAGATAAATTATGTAGATTCAAAACTAGGATTGCTATGAAAAAAGAAAAAGCGTCAGAGGAGGTATAAATGAGGGTGAAGTTAAGATTTAAAAAAAAAAAAAAACCCTAATTAATTTAAAAGATAACTGTTGAAGACAATAACAGTGAAAATACATTGGGTGATTATTGCACAAGGACATGGAAAATGACTGAAAATCTTTTCATAAGAGAAGCAATGGTAGAATTGGAAATAATATGTAACAAGGGACTAGTGGTTATACATAAAGTATTATAGTGTTATTTGAAGGTGGACTTATATCATTTGCATGTTACAAACTCTAGATATTTAAAATAAGTCTAATGGAAATGCTAGGATATAAATACATTTAATCATATAAAATGCTCAATAAAAATCAGAAAACGTAGAAAAGCAGGGGGAATGAACAAGTAAATGAAAAGTGTAACAAATAGAAAACATTTTAAAAAATAAGTATTAATTAAACTATTTTAAACATTACTTTAAATGTGAATGGACTCAACACATCAATTATAATACAGAGATTGTCAACAACATTGAACTACACATGAACAAAATATATAAAGAAACTAGATATAGATTCATGTAGATTACAAGTAATAAGGAAACTTGAGAGGGAGATAAACATGTAATAATCTTGAAACTCTCACTTTTGCCATGACCAAAGAAGAAAAAAAAAAAATACCGACACTGAAAACCAATTATTTTCGTTGAGTCCTTCAGAAAATTGACGTTACAAGGTAAACTATAACCCCCAAATGGAGACACAGACAAGTACAAAGAATCACACCCCAAATCAATTTGCCTAAATCAGATGCCATGGGATGCATACAAAGTAGGAGCACATAGATGTTAACTTATATTACAAGAGTTATATTAAAAAGTTAATTGGTTTCCTATGTAACAGTAATGAAAAACTAGAATTTAAAATTAAAGCACACAATCATTTTCAATAGTACCAAAAATGCTTAATTATAAGTCTAATGAAATGTGTACAGAATGTATATGTAAACTATAAAACTGAAGAAATATATCAAAGACCTAAGAAATAATTAGCTATTTTTGTTCATTGAATGGAAAATTTAATGTTGCTAAGATACGAATTCATTCCAACTTGATTTATAGATTCAATAAAATCTAATAAAAATACTAGCAACCTATTTTGTGACTATCAATGAACTGATTCTAAAGTTTATGTGGAAAGATAAATGACCCATGATTGTCAACAAAATGCTGATTAACAAAACTGAAGGATAGGCATTTCCTGATGTCCAGACTTAATGATAAAACTACAGTAATTTAAATAGTGATGTACCGGCCTGAGAACAGACAAGTATATCCCTGGAACAAAATAACCCAGAAACAGACTCACACACATACGGTCAACTGCTTTTAGACAAAAACGCAAAAATGATCCATGGAGAAATTATTGTCCTTTCAAGAAGTGGTTACAGAAAAAGAAATTAAACACAGACCTTACAGCTATCCCTAAAATTAACACAAAATGGATAAAAAATTTAAATGTAAAATGAAAATCTATAAAAATTATGGAAGAAAAGATAGGAGAAAAGTTATGAGATCTTGAGTTTGGCAATGAATCTTTAGATTTTACATTCAAAGCATGACACATTAAAACTGGATAAGTTGTACTTTTTTAAGATTGAAAACTTCTGCTCCATGAAATATACCGTCAAGAGAATAAATAGACATACCTTACATTGGGAGAATATACTTGCAAAACACGTATATGTTGAAAAATGTGGATTCAACATACAAAAATAACTTTTAAAATTCAACAAGAAGATAAACAATAAATTATTTAAATGGACAAATACGTGAATTGAACCTTTGCTAAAAAATATAAAGATGGAAAATAGTCATAAGAAAAAGATTCTTTAGTTTGCTTGTAATTAGAGCATTGAAAATCAAAATAACAAGGTGAAACCCTACACACCTGTTAGAATAGTAAACATGAAAAAAACTGTCAATACTAAATATTACTGAGAATGTGGAGCTATAGCAACACTTATTCATTGCTGGTGGGTGGCAAAATTGTACAGCCACTTTGGAAACAGCTTTACAGTTTCTTGAAAAGCTAAACGTTATCTGCCATATTATCCAGCATTCATGCTCCTGTGTATTGACTTAACAGTTCTGAAAGCTGATGTCAGCACAAAAATTCAAATGTTTATAGAAATTTTATTCATATTACTGAAACCTGGAGTCAACCAAGATATCCTTCTACAAACAAATTGATACACGAACTGCAGTACAACCATACAATTAAATGCTATTATACATTAAAAAGGTTGAGTTACCAAACAAGGAAACAACATGAATATTGCTGAATTCAGATTGCTAAGTATAAGGAAGCAGTCTGAAAGGTTACATACTCTATTGTTTCAGTAATATGAAATTCTGGAAAAACAAAACAGTAGTGAGTATAAAATTATCAGTGGTTGCCAGGGGTTTGGGTTGGGCAGACAGGATTGGATAGGTGAAGCACAAGGGATTTTTTTTTTTCTTTTTTCCTATTTAAAGGATAACCTTAGGTTGGGTAATTTGTAAAGAAGAAAGATTTATTTGGCTCACTGTGCTGCTGGCTTGAAGACTGGGCATCTGGTAAAAGTCTCAGGCTGCTTTCGTTCATGGCAGAAAACAAGCGGAGCCAGCATGTACGGAGAGTACATGGCGACACAGGAAGCATGTAAGAGAACAGGGCGGGGCCAGACTAATTTCAACCACCAGCTCTCAGAGAAACTAATAGGACAAGAACTCACTCAGGCTCCCAGGGATGGAATTAATTTATTCATAAAGACTGCCCCTATAAACCAGACACCTTCCATTAGGCCTCGCCTTCAACACCATACGTCAAATTTGAAAATGAGGTTCAGGAAAACAAACATCCATACTATAGCAGGATACACGACATTGTATTAGTCAAAATCCATTAAATTATATGGCACAAAAATTTGAACTTTAATGAATGCAAATTTTTAAAATATCATTTAGGAGGTGTAATGATTCACTTGTGCAATGAAGAATGTAACAAAACAATATGACTGTGTTCAAAACGTATGAAACTGTCCGGGCACGGTGGCTCAAGTCTGTAATCCCAGCACTTTGGGAGGCTGAGGTGGGCAGATCACCTGAGGTCAGGAGTTCGAGACCAGCCTGGCCAACATGGTGAAACCCCGTCTCTACTAAAAATACAAAAAATAGCTGGGCATGGTGGCAGGCACCTATAATCCCAGCAACTTGGGAGGCTGAGGCAGCAGAATTCCTTGAACCCAGGAGGTGGAGGTTGCAGTGAGCCGAGATCCTGCCACTGTACTCTAGTCTGGGCAACAGAGTGAGACTCCATCTCAAAGAAAAAAATATATATATATGAAACAACCTTATTGAAGATGGTTGAGGGAATAGTAACTCTAATAGAGTTTGTAATACTAAAGGCAAAGAACTGTGCATAACTACAATATTCTGATTAATAAAATAGTTTACCAGAGGGGTTGGATTAAGAGTTTGAACACTGTTATGTGTATACTGGAATCAAACAATTAGGCAAATGGATGGCAAGTGATAGAAGTCAGGTTTCTCACTGTGTGAGTTGGAAGTTACAGATAAGCAAGAGAAGATGGGCAGAACAATTCACATAATAGTGGATTAGAGTCAGAGACACTAGTATGAGTTTGTTCTTAATTTGATATAGAAAAATTGGTAAGAAACGAAGATATTTACAGAAATGCATATGTGCACATACTAGTATGCACATCTGTATTTGTATATGTATCTATGCCTTGTTTTGTCTGGGCCGAGAGGACCTTTTGAAAGGATCTAGAAATAATGACACCCTAGTAACCCAACAAGGATCTGGATCTTAGTTTCCAATTCTAGCATCTGGATCTTAGTTTCCATTCTCCAATTAAAAGAACCAGAGTTCATTAAATATACTTCTCAGATGGGTTCGGGAAGTATACAAGATAAGTTTGGGCCATCTTTCAGTGTCAAAAAGTAAGGATGTGCATCACGGTTAATGTTCAGTAAGTACTTAAAGAGTACCCTTGCAAATGATCTTTAAAATATTTGAACTAAAACACCTCTGAACTTCTACAGGGAGCCACAATAACACACTAAAAATAATTAAAGTAAATTTTGAATTAAAATAAAGTTGAAACACCCATTTTGCTGTCTTTGTCTGTCTTTAATACTGCAAAAATACTTGAATCTATACATACTGTAAGAACACTTGAAAATGCAAAAATATCTCTGTGGGCATAATGGCAAATACAAAAACATAAATGAACAGGCACTGAAAGTTTCAGCTCTACTAATCAAACAAATCAGTTCTTCTTACTATAAAATCCAACATTCAAAGTTTGAACATGCTTATATTGATATCTCAGACAGGTTTTATTGTCTTAAACGTCTACAGATGGAATTTTTATGAAACCTCTGATAAAACAGAAGTAGACTTATAAATCAAAATTTTAAACAAAAGCAGTTATAAATTAGAATATCAGAGAAAAAAGAACATAGTAAAGCCTTAAACACATAATGAAATCATATATATGCAATAAGAAAATATATTATATCCATGAAATAAGAACCGAATACAATATAAAGGTCACATGAAGGGAACAAAAATTATTGTGTCTGGGTGTATCTGCCTTTGTGTATGCAGTAATCCAATTACAAAGTTGGAATATAAATTTGAGAAAATTCTCACAGTAAGCTGAACATGAAAAAAATTAAATGAAATACAAAAAGTATCAGAGATAAATTTTTAAAATTTGATATATAATTTAGGGAGGTTAATATCCAAACTAGAAATTCCAGAAAGCTTGAAATACTAATATGGATGGGGAAAAAAATCAACAAAATATAACACAGAAAATTTATCAAAACTTTATTAACCATAGAGTGTTTAGAATATTGGATGAAATAAAAATGTGAATTTGATAATACTTTGTTTCCAAACATATACAAATTATGACATTCTTAAAATATTTTTAAAATGAAAGTAATTTTTAATCTAAAAAGCTAAATTGGAAGCTAGAACATGGAGTCTTTCTCTGTTGCCCAGGCTGGAGTGCAGTGGAGCGATCTCGGCTCACTGAGAGCTCCGCCTCCCAAATTCACGCCATTCTCCTGCCTCAGCCTCCCCAGTAGCTGGGACTACAGGCGCCCGTCCTGTTATTTTTAAGTTTTTAAGTCTTCTCTTTTTCTACATTGAATTCTGCATCTATTCACTTTATCAATGTAATACTGAGGTAAAAATATTTTCAAACATGTGTGGTCTCCAAAAACTCACTTGTTGCTCACACTTTCTCAGAAACTACTGGAAGTATTTCATCAAAAAGAATTTAAACAAAAACAACATCCAGAAAATAGGGAAATCAGTGCAGGAAAGAGAGAAGGGGGTGGGGGGAAGAATGGAAAAAAGAAAGAATAAAAAGAAACCCAGATTTTTTTTTTTTTTGTGAGACGGAGTCTCGCTCTGTCGCCCGGGCTGGAGTGCAGTGGCTGGATCTCAGCTCACTGCAAGCTCCGCCTCCCGGGTTTACGCCATTCTCCTGCCTCAGCCTCCCAAGTAGCTGGGACTACAGGCGCCCGCCACCTCGCCCGGCTAGTTTTTTTGTATTTTTTGGTAGAGACGGGGTTTCACCGTGTTAGCCAGGATGGTCTCGATCTCCTGACCTTGTGATCCGCCCGTCTCGGCCTCCCAAAGTGCTGGGATTACAGGCTTGAGCCACCGCGCCCGGCCAACCCAGATTTGATAGTAAGAAGAGAATCACTTCTACATCAGATCTACTAAGAACCACTATTTGTAATTGGTTGGTAATTTGAGTATTTGTTAACATATTGAAAGTAATTTTCTGGCAGAATTTTGTCATGAATTAATCATAAGTACTTAGAAGTAACTAAGCAAATGGAAAACAAAACAAAATAAACAAAAGTAATCATTTTCTCCAGGCAAAATAAGCAAATTGTGTTGTGAAGAAAATGTCATTTTATTTTATTTGCTGACTCAGCTTTGAATAATACTTGTTTAATTATATTAATGTTGATCTAAACAAAACTATTATAAAGTTGTTTTGTATGTGGTAGAAGAAATGTGTGTATCTGTGTGTTTATGGTGGAGAGGTAATATGAGGGGCATAAATCTTCCTTTTTCCCAATAGGAAGTCAGTATGTCATATTCACAACTCTAAAATAGTAATATTAGCATCTTTAGCATGTAATTTTATAATATTAAGAAACAAAGGAAAAAGGTGAAAGCATGAAAAATACCCATTTTTAAGAAGCAGGAATTGACAAAAGTAGAAAAAAGAGACGAATTTTTTTTTTTCATTCTACCAATGGAGCATTTATTTATTATTTACAAATAGGTGCCCAAGGCAAGAGGATCACTTGAGGTCATGAGTTAGAGACAAGCCTGTGCAACACAGCAAGATCACATCAATACAAAAAAACAGTAATAATGATAAATCAACAAATTCTCTGGGCATGGTCTCACACACCTATTAAGTCCCAACTATTCAGGATGCTGAGGTGGAAGGATCATCTGAGCCCAGGAGTTTGAAGCTGCAATGTGCTATGATGGCACCATTGTACTCCAGCTTGGATGACAGAGAGAGAGAGAGACCCTGGTCCCTAGGAAAAACAAGAAAGTAAAAATAAGAAAATGAATAGATACTATTGGTAACTTCATTTCATACACAAGAAAATTGAAATACAAATATGTTACCCAGGTCACCAAACTGGTAGTAGAACTTCAATATCAAGCCATGCAGTTTGCCTTTAATGTCTATGCTCTTAATTTACCATACAGTAGTTATAGTCCCTAGAATGCTTTGACTGGATAAACTGTAAGTTAATCAATGTTAAAAGTAAGAAGTAAATTTGAAAAACTTAATGTGTTCTGAAACATTTAAAAATATTTTTATGTCAATATTATCCCCATGTCAAAGATAATTCAATGTGTAAGTCATGTTTAATTTGAATGTTTGTGTGAATTTAAATATTAGTGCACGAGAAAAGCTTATGAATATATTGTGTATGAACATTATTACCACTAAAATTCAGAGTCTCTTGAGAGGTAAAATGTATTGACCAATTTTTGTGAGTAATTAGTTACTTTATTGTGGAAGCTTGACATAGACAAGATCTGAGTCTCAGAAACACATGAGTTCATTGCCAATACTGTGACAAAACTGCACTAGGCTACTTTTATTGATTTATAGGGGAAGCTAAGTAAATTTAAACAAAACAGAAATGAGAATTCACAAAAATAAAACAAGAAAAAATAAAATATAAGAAAAAATCTTAAATTAAAAAATAGAATAAATAATTAAAAATTTGTTTCTGAAGCATTCCTAAGACATCACCTTCGTATCCTGGTTTATTGTTATGTAATGAATCAAATGACACAGAATCTACTGCAAATTTATTTTTCAGTAGACATTCAACCTACCCTATAATAAGGGTGCCCCTGTGCAGACTTCTGATGCAGATCCTTTCTCGTTCTTGCCTTCAAGCATAATCACCATTGAATGTGATAATGAAGGATTCCAGCCATGACAAATTTGGCCTTGTGCCCAGTTTAGTTAAACTCAATATCAAACAATAACTAGAGCTTATTCCAAACCAGTTATATGTAAATGTCCCAAACATGTGGATCTTTTTAAAGGAATGTACTGACAAGATATTTTCTCTGTAGCAATCCTGCAGCTCAAGTTATGGACTTCAGACATTTGATATAATTTCCCAACATCCAAGAAGATATTCAATATGTTATGAAAATTTAGAAATACATATTTAACATATTATAGTTCCACATAAAGAGATTTCAGCTGATATATGAGTACAAAGACACCCTTCACATTTAGAATCAGCTTCGATCAGAGAGGCTAAGATGTTTGCCCACACACCTGGTACCAAAGTTACTCTCAACCTGGCCTGAAGCCACCTAACAAATGTTGAATTAAGAAAATGTTACATGAATTAGGTTAGAGCTCAAAGGACCTGTCTACATTCAAGGAGTTTTAAAATAAATACTCAGACACAATTCAGGGTTGTTTGGAATTTTAAGAGGCAAGCAGAAAACGAGTGATGTGAAAGATAAATAACTGACAAGAATATATGTAAATGTGTATGTGTTAGAAAACCACAAGAGAAAATTGTCTCTTTGTTTCATTAGGCAATATACTATGAAGCAGATCTACATATTCCATAAGATTATAACATTTAATTGCTACATTTTTTTCCTTTCTACAAAAAGGTGTAATATTCATTAAATTTGTTCTCTAACTTTAACATTAACCGGACTAGTTTTAATGTGTTATCATTCTCCTAGCCAATAATAAGGCAGGAAGCTAAGGCTGAAAATTTGACTTCAGAAATATCCACACTTGCATATCGCTAAGCCAGTCGACCTCTAAAAATCTCACTCAGTTCCGCTGACCTTTCCACATGAACTTGCAGATTTAGTTTGTGTTTTGTCTAATCACTTGGCATTTTTCATTTTAGAATATATTGAAAATTGAATAGATTCATTTTAAAAGATGCAAAGCTTTTACCAAAAAGTCTTAGAGACATAAGCAGGAAATGAAATTAAAACGATGCAATTGTAGCACAAATTTTCTTTTGATGATTATATTAGCCATGAGATTTCATTTTCTTTCAGGAGATATGTGATCCAGACCTTAAATATATGTAGGTTATTTTAGGAAACTCGGTATTCAATGGAAGGTCCAGAATATGTGGACTACCAATACTGCTAAATTGTGCGTTCAATTTACTCCATCAAATACACTAACGATTAAATTAATTAAAATAAAATCTTACATTGTCACTGATAATTGTATCTCACACCTTTTATGGTAAGCATTTTATTATAACCTTTTTTGACATGAGCTTATAGTAATTGAAACTCCAAAGTAGTCTCACTTCTTTTGTATAAACGTATTTCATTGCATAAACCAACTGAAAGAAAATGTTCTCAAAAGTTTATTTTCTTAAACTATATACTTTCATCTTTTTCTCTCTAAATATCATTTTGTATCTGCATTCACACATAGCAAAACAATTCTATGGGTGCTTTCATTTATATTCCAAACCTGAAACTGAGAAATGTTTCTAAAAATGATGAATATAAAACATTTCCTCAAAACTGATGTTAACAGAAAAGACATTAAAGGTTGCTTCTACATATGAGGACAAATATTGATTTTTTTTATAAATAGAGTTCTACTGTACTTTTCATGTGTTCAGTCATTAACCAGAGTATCTGAATTATACAGATTTGATGATTCTCTCAACACATATAGTCCGATTTAATTTTAGCATTCTTATTGATTTCAAGGGGTGTCACAGAGGGCAGAGGGATGAAAAGGGTTGACGGAGTTCAACATATGGCATCTAATTAGAGACACCAGAGAATATCAGTACTTTCCCTTTTACTCATAAAAAAGAAAACACTCTACTGCTGTTTATTCTTGAGAGAAGAATACACACAAGATTCCACTCAGAGACGTTATGAAATATTTATTTTTATCATATTTTATCATAGTAGATTTCATGAGTTATACGTAAGTTGTATGTGATTTTTAAAACAAGAAGAAATACAGTGAAAAAACACTGGATTTGACACAGGCAGTATTACTTACCATCAATATGGTACACTTGGATAATTTATTTAACCTTTCTGAGCCCCTGATAAAAATGACAATCTTTCTCACAAAATTTATATTAGTTTTCTAGGTATGCTGCAACAAAGTACCAAAAGCAGGGTGGCTTAAAACAACACACATTTATCATCTCACAGCAGTTGAGGTCAGAAGTTCAAGAATAAGGTGTTAGCAGTGCCATGCTACCTCCGAAAACTGAAAGAATCCTTTCTTGCCCCTCTCCTAGCTTCTGTAAGCTTGCCAGCAATACTTCTTCTATTTGGACTCTCTGCCTCTGTTGCAAATATTCTCCCTGTGTCTCTGTGTCTCTTTTTTGATAAGCACACCAGTCACACTGGAATAAGAGCCCACTCTATTCAAGAATTACCTCATTTTAACTACAAATGTACCTTTCTTTTAGTTTGCTTTACTTTGTTTTGATTCACAGATACAGATCTTTTTTTTTTCATTTTTTTTATTATACTTTAAGTTCTAGGGTACATGTGCACAATGTGCAGGTTTGTTATATATGTATACATGTGCCATGTTGGTGTGCTGCACCCATCAACTCGTCAGCACCCATCAACTCGTCATTTACATCAGTTATAGCTCCCAATGCCATCCCTCCCCATAATAGGCCCCTGTGTGTGATTTTCCCCTTCCCGTGTCCAAGTGATCTCATTGTTCAATTCCCACCTATGAGTGAGAACATGTGGTATTTGGTTTTCTGTTCTTGCAATAGTTTGCTGAGAATGATGGTTTCCAGCTGCATCCATGTCCCTACAAAGGACATGAACTCACACTTGTTTATGGCTGCATAGTATTCCATGGTGTATATGTGCCACATTTTCTTAATCCAGTCTGTCACTGATGGACATCTGGGTTGATTCCAAGTCTTTGCTATTGTGAATAGTGCCACAATAAACATACGTATGCATGTGTCTTTATAGCAGCATGATTTATAATCCTTTGGGTATATACCCAGTAATGTGATGTCTGGGTCATATGGTATTTCTAGTTCTAGATCCTTGAGGAATCACCACACTGTTTTCCACAATGGTTGAACTAGTTTCCAGTCCCACCAACAGTGTAAAAGTGTTCCTATTTCTCCACATCCTCTCCAGCACCTGTTGTTTCCTGACTTTTTAATGATTGCCATTCTAACTGGTGTGAGATGGTATCTCATTATGTTTTATACCCAATAACCATCCTCACATCCTGCCTATACACCAAATACCCTTCCCAGCCTCTGGTAACCATCCTTCTACTCTCCATCTATACAAGTTCAAATGTTTTAACTTTTGACTCCCACAAATAAGTGAGAACATGCAAAGTTTGTCTTTCTGTGCCTATCTTATTTAACTTAACATGATTACCTCCAATTCCATCCATGTTGTATATTCTGGGCAACTTTGTCAAAAATGAGTTCACTGTAGGTATATGGATTTATTTCTGGGTTCTCATTCTGTTCCTCTGGTCTGTGTTTTTGTTTTTATGTCAGTATCATGCTGTTCTTTTTAAATCATTTGGTAGAATTCAGCAATAAAACCATTGGGTCCTGGGCTTCTTTTTGTTGGGAGACATTTTATTATGGCTTCAATCTCATAACTTGTTAGTCTGTTCAGGTGTTGAATTTATTTATGGTACAATCTTGGTTACTTGTATGGATATAGAGATTTATTCATTGTTTATATATTTCCCAATTTATTGGCAGACAGTTGCTCATAGTTGCAACTAATGATCCTTTGGATTTCTGCAGTATGAGTTGTAATGTCTCTTTTTTGTCTCTGATTTTATTTATTTGGGTCTTCCCTCTTTTTCTCTTTCTTAATTTTTGGTCTTAATTAGTCTGACTAAAGGTTTGTCACTTCTGTTAATTTAAAAAACCTTGTTTTTTTTTTTCATTGATCTGTTGTATTGTTTTATTTGTTTCAATATCATTTTTCTCTCCTCTGAGCTGTATTATTTTTTCTATTAATTTTGGGGTTGGTTTGTTCTTGCTTTTCTAGTTCCTTAAGATGCATTCTTAGGTTTTTTATTTGAAGTTCTTCTTATTTTTTGATGTAGGCATTTCAAATGATGTAGGCACTTCAAAAACAAACAAACAGAAAAACTGATGTGATCTAACATATGGTTTATCCTTGAGAATAATCCATGTGCTGATGTGTATTCTGTAGCTATTGGATGAAATGTTCTGTAAATATCTACTAGGTTTATTTGCTCTATAGTGAAGATTAAGGCTGATGTTTCTTTGCTTATTTCGGTCTGAAAGATCTGTCCAATGCTCGAAGTGGAATGTTGAAGATTCCAGTTGTTATTTTATTGGAGCCCATCTCTCTCTGTAGCTCTAATAGTATTTGCTTTATATCTCTGTGTGCTCCACTGTTGGGTGCATATATATTTAAAATTGTTATATCCTCTTGCTAAATTAACCCTTTTATCATTATATAGTGACTTTGTCTCTTCTTATAGTATATGTCTTAAAATCTATTTTGTCTGATATAAGTGTAGTAATTTTTGCTTTCTTTTGGTTTCCATTGGCATGAAATATCTTTTTGCATAACTTCATATTCTCTTCAGTCTATGTGTATCTTTATAGGTGAAGTGCGTTTCTTGTACATTAGAGGTCGATTGGTCTTGCTATTTCATTGATTCAGCCAGTCTATGTCTTTTGAGTGGAGAGTTTAGTCCATTTACATTCACTGTTATTATTGGTAAGTAAGGACTTGCTCCTGTCATTTTGTTATTTGTTTAGTTGTCACTTTATGGTCTTGTCTTCCTTCTTTCTTTTTTTTCCTTTTTTCCTTTTAGCGAAGGTAATTTTCTCTGGTGATATGATTTGTTTTCTCACTTTGTATTTTTTTGTGTATCCATTGTAGTATTACTATTATTATTATTATTATTATTATTATTATTTTGGTTTGAGGTTTCCATGAGACCTCCACATATTATCTTATGACCTATTATTTTAACCTGATAACAACTAACAACCTTTGCATAAACCAACAAGCAAAAAATAAAAAAAAAAACAACTAATAAACCTTTTTTAACCTTATTTCTCCACTTTTTATCCTTTTGTGGTTTTTATTCATTTACTATTGCACTAACTTTTGAAAAATTAGCTCACCATTTAGTCTTTCTACTTAGGATAAGAGTGGTTTACACACCACAGTTATGGTGTTATAATTTTCTGTTTTGCTATGTACTTACTATTGCCAGTGAGTTTTATACCTTCAGGTAATTATTTATTGCTCATTAATGTCTGTTTCTTTCTAATTGAAGTCCTCCCTTTAGCATTTAATGTAGGACAGGTCTTGTATTGATGAAATTCGTCAGCTTTTGTTTGTCTGGGGAAGTCAATTTCTCCTTTATGGTTAAAGGATAATTTCACTAGATATACTATTGTAGAGTGATTTTTTTTTTCCTTCAGCACTTTATTTTATGCCTCTCTCTCCTGGCTGTAAAATTTCAACACAAAGTCTGTTGCCAGACATATTTGAGCTCAACTGTATGTTATTTATTTCTTTTCTCTTCTGGCTTCTAGAATTATTTCTTTATCCTTGACCTTTGGGAGTTTGATTGTTAAATGCCTTGAGGAGTCTTCTTTGAGTTAAATCTACTTGGTGTTCTATAACTTTCTTGTATTCAAATATTGATATCTTTCTCCAGATTTGGGAAGTTTTCTGGTATTATCCTTTTTAATTAAATTTCTATCTTTATCTCTTTCTCTGCCTTCCCTTTAAGGCCAGTAACTCTTAAATTTGTCCTTTTAAGGCTATTTTCTAGATCCTATAGACATGTTTTCATTGTTTTGTTTTGTTTTTGTCTCCTCTGACTGTGTATTTTTAAATAGATTGTTTCAAGCTTACTAATCTTTCTTCTGCTTGATCCATTTTGCTATTGAAGGAAACTGATGCATTCTTCAATACACCAATTGCATTTTTCAGCTCCAGAATTTCTGTTTGATTTTCAAAAATTACTTTGATCTTTCTGTTAAAGTTATTTGATGGATTTCTGAATTTCTTCTCTGTATTATCTTGAATTTCTTTGCATTTCTTCAACACATCTATTTTGAATTCTGTCTGAAAGATCACACATCTTTGTTTCTCCAGGAATGGTCCTTGGTTCCTTATTCATTTCCTTTGGTGAGATCATGTTTTCTTGGATGCTGTTGTTGCTAATAGATATTCTTCAGTGTCTTGGCTTTGAAGAATTATGTAAATATTGTAGTCTTTACTGTCACAACTTATTTGCAGCTGTCCTTCTTGGGAAGGCTTTTAAGGTGTTTGAAAGGACTTGGGTATTTTCCTCTAAACTGTGTCTACTTTAGGGGCACCACACACCCAGTAATGCTGTGGTTCTTGCAGACTCAAGAGGTACCATCTTAATGGTCTTGGACAAGATCCGGGAACATTCTCTGGATTACGACGTAGATCTTTTTTCTCTTCTCTTACATTTTCCCAAACATACAGAGTCTGCCTATCTGTTCTAAGCCACCTAAAGCTGGAAATAGAGTAACACAAGCACCATTGTGGCCACCACCACTATGATTATACTGGATCAGACATGAAGCCAGCACAGAACTGGGTCTCTCCCAAGGCCTGTTGTAACCACTTCCTCCTGACTACTGCTTATGTTCACTCAATGGTCTGAGGCTCTCCAATCAGTAGGTGGCAAACCAGTCAGGTCTGGGTCTTTCCTTTTAAGGCTGTGAGGTACCTCAGACCCCAGGTGAGTCCTGAAGTGCCAACAGGAAGTCAGGGCCCAGAATCAAAAATCTACCTTGAATCTACCTAGAGTTCTCTTGTATTGTGGCTGAGCTGGCACTCAAACCACAAGATGCAGTCTTTCACACTCTACCCTTTCCTTTCCAAAAGCAGAGAAGCCTCAACTCATAGCTACCACCACCCCAGGTCATGAGGAGTACAATGAGACTACTGCAATGTTCCCTTAAGGCCTAAGGTTTCTTAGGTCAGCTTGTGATGAATGCTGTCTGGCCTGAGACTCACACTTCAGGGCAGTGGTCTCCCCTCTGGGAGTGAGCTGAGTTTGATCTGGGTTTTCTTTCTGCTATAACAGGACAGCACTGAGTTTTATGTCTCGCAATTGCTGTGTTCTCCATCCCCCAGCACCCAGAGATACTGTTCAGACCTTGCCACTGCTGAGGGGTAATGTCAGCAATTCAGGACTGTATTTTATATCTCTTCAGTGCTTCTTTCAGTGATGTAAAGTTAAAACCAAGTACACTGAGTGCACACCTGATTTCTAGTGCTTATGAAGGTGTGTTTTCTGTATACGTAGTTGTTAACTTGGTGTCCTCGCAGGGAAGATGATCAGTGGAGCTCTCCATTCCACCATCTTGCTCTGCCAGCACAATCTATTTGTATATCTTCTTTTAAGAAATATCCATTCAGGCCGGGCGCGGTGGCTCAAGCCTGTAATCCTAGCACTTTGGGAGGCTGAGACGGGCGGATCACGAGGTCAGGAGATCGAGACCATCCTGGCTAACAGAGTGAAACCCCGTCTCTACTAAAAAATACAAAAAAAAAAAAAACTAGCCGGGCGAGGCGGCGGGCGCCTGTAGTCCCAGCTACTCGGGAGGCTGAGGCAGGAGAATGGCGTGAACCCGGGAGGCGGAGCTTGCAGTGAGCTGAGATCCGGCCACTGCACCCCAGCGCGGGCGACAGAGCGAGACTCCCGTCTCAAAAAGAAATATCCATTCAGGTCTCTTACCTATTTTTATTGAAGTATAATAACTGTTGAATTATTTGAGTTTCTTACGTATTTTGGATACTAAACTCCTATCGGACAATCAGATGTATAGTTTGTTAATATTTTGTTTCGTTATGTAGGCTTTACTTCACTCTGTCGATTGTTTTTTGTGGAGAAGTTTTTTAATTTGATGAAATCCTTTGTCTACTTTTGCTTTTGTTGCTTTTACGTTTGAGATTTTTATCTAAAAAATCTTTGTACAGAACAATGTCATGAAGTGTGTTCCCTAAGTTGTCTTCTAGTAGTTTGACAGTTTTCATTCTCACATTTTAGTTTTTATTTTGAGTCGAGAGGTGTCTAGTTTCATGATTTTGCATGTGGATATCCAATTTCCCTCATGCTGTTTATTGAAGAGACTATTCTTTCTCTAAAGTGATTCTTGACACCTTTGGAAAAACTTAGTTGGCTGTAGATGCATTTTTTGAAGCATTTATTCTATTACATTGGTCTGTATGTCTCTTTTCATAACAATACCATGCTGTTTGCATGACTATAGATTTGTCTGTCATGCAAATCTTTGTCTTAGTCTGTGACTAAGACCAAATCTTAGGTAATATGATGCATTTAGCTTAATTCTTTTAGCTTTCATAATTCTGTCATAATTCACAGTCATTTGTGCTTTCATGGATTTTAGGATAATTTTTTTCTGTTTCTGTGAAGAATGCCATTGGTGTTTTTGTAGAGATTGCATTGGTTTGAAGACTGCTTTGACAATATAAATCTTTTAAAAATATTAATTCCTCCAATTCATCAGCCTGGAATATATTTCCAGTTATTTATGTTCTCTTTAATTTCTTTCATTTATGTTTTATAATTTTCATGTAGTGATCTTTCACTTCTTTGGGCAAATACATTTCTAGAAATCTTATTTTTTATAGCTATTGTAAATGGTATTGTTTTCTTAATTTCTTATTCAGATAGTTTACTATTAGCATGTAGAAGTGCTACCTGTCAAGTGCATCTGTGTGAAGAGATCCACCAACTTGTGGCTTTGTGTGAGCAATAAGGCTGTTTATTTCATTTGGGTGCAAGTGGACTGAGTCAGAAAAGAGAGTCAGCAAAGGGAGGTAGGGGTGGGGCAGTTTTATAAGACTTGGGTAAGCAGTAGAAAGTTAGAGTTAAAGGTGGTTATCTATTGTCAGCAGAGGAGGGGGATCACAAGGTGCATGGTGGGGAGATTATAGGGCTCATTGTTCAGAAGAAGAATGTCACGAGGTTGATTGATAGATCAGTTGGGGCAGGGCAGGAATAAGTCATAATGGAATGTCATAAGGTTGGTCAATCAGTTAAGACAGGAGCTGGCTATTTCACTTCCCCTGTAGTTTTCAGTTGCCTCAGGCTGTCTGGAAGTATACTTGCAGGCTTGGGCTCAGAGGCCTGATTCTACTGATTTTGGCATGTTATTTCATATTCTGTAAATATACAAAGTTTATTGGTTCTAACTGTTTATGGCAGAGTCTTTAAGGTTTTCTATATATAAAATTATGTAATCTGTAAACATGAATAATTTGATTTCCTCTTTTTCAATTCAGATGACTTTTATTTCTCTTTCTTGCTTATTTGATCTTGTTAGGAATTCCAGTATTGTGGAATAAAAGTTATGCAAATGGGAATTTTTGTCTTGTTCCAGATCTTAGAGGAAAAGCTTTCAACTTTTCCTCAAATTGTGTGGCTGGCACATATGGCTTTAATTGTGTTGAGGTATGTACCTTCTATGCTTAACTTATCGAGAGTGTTTATTATGAAGGATGTTGAATGATATCAAATACTTTTTCTGTGTATATTGAAATAATATAGTTTTTGCCCTTGATTCTATTAATATAATGACTTGCACTTACTGATCTGCATAGGATGATCCATCTTTGCATTGCTGAGATAAATCTCACTTGATCATGGTAAATGTTATTTTTAACATTTTGTTAAATAAATTTAGTTTGCTAATATTTTGTTGATGTTTGCATCAATGTTTATCAGACATTTTGGCCTGTAGATTTCTTTTTTTCTTGTCTGGTTTAGGTATTGGAATAATGTTGGTCTCATAGAATAAGTTTGAAAGGTTATCCTCCTTTTTAATTTTCTGGAATAGCTTGAGAAAAAAAATATATTAGCTCTTCTTTAAGTGTTTGGTAGAATTCTGCAATTAATATTTTAGGTGTTGGGCTTTTCTTTGATGGGAGATTTTTTATTACAGATTCAATCTTATTACTTATCATCATTCTGTTTATATTTCCTTTTTGGATTCAGATTTTGTAGGCGGTATGTGTCCAGGAATTTGTTTTTCTTATAGGCTTTCCAATGTGTTGGCATATAGTCATTCATAATAATCTCGTATAATACTTTGTTTTTCTGAATCAGTACTGTTTCCTATTTCAACTCTGATTTTATTTGAATTTTCTATTTTTTTCCCTTAGTAAATCTGTCCTAAAGCTTGTCATTTTTATTTATCTTCTCAAAAATCCAGCTATTGATTTCATAGATTTTTTACCTATATGATTATCTTAATTGACACATAATAATTATACATATATATGGGATAGTGACATTTCAATACATGTATACAACATGTAATGATCAAATCAAGTGTGAAACCTGAATATCTGAGACAGACTCAGTTAATTTAGAAAATTTTCATTGCCGAGGTGGAGAAAGTGCATTCTTGACACAGCCTCAGAGGTCCTGATGACGTAGGCATATGATGGTCAGGAGCCAGATTGGTTTTATACATTTTAGGGGGACTTGAGACATCAATCAATATATGTAAGATGTTATTGGTTTCATCCAGAAAGGTGGGACAGCTCAAAGCAGGTAGGGGGCTTCCAGGTCACAGATAAGTGAGAGAGAAGTGTTGCATTATTTTGAGTTTCTGATTAGCCTGTCCAAAGGAGGCATTCAGATCTGCATTTATCTGAGTGAACAGAGAGGTGACTTTGAATAGAATGGAATGCAAGTTTGCCCTAAGCAGTTCCCAGCTTGATTCCTTTAGCTTAGTGATTTGGGTGCCCCCAAATTTATTTTCTTTTCACACAAGGTAATTAGCATATGTGCCACCTCAACATTTATTGTTATTTTTTAAAATTTCAATAGTTTTTAGCTAGTTTTTGGTTACATGGGTAAGTTTTTTAGCAGTGATTTCTGAGATTTTGGTGTACCTATTTCCTGAGCAGTGTACATTTTACCCAATATGTAGTCTTTGATTTCTCACCCTGCTCTGATCCTTCCTCCCAAGTCCCCGAAGTTCATTATATTATTCTTAAGTCTTTGCATCCTCTTACCTTAGCTGCTACTTATAAGTGAAAACATACAATATTTGGTTTTTCATTCCTGAGTCACTTCACTTAGAATAATGGCATCCAGCTCTATCCAAGTTGCTGCAAAGGCCATTGTTTTGTTTCATTTTATGGCTGAATAGATTCTGATGTGTATATATACCACATTTTTTTAAACCACTCATTGGTTGATGGGCATTTAGTTTAGTTTCATATTTTTACAATTTTGAATTGTGCTGCTATAAAGATTTATGTGCAGGCTTCTTTTTCGTGTGATGACTTCTTGTTATCTGGATAGATACCCAGTACCAGTAGTGGGATTGATGAATTGAAAGGTAATTCTACTTTTAGTTCTATAAGGAATCTCATTACTGTTTTCCATAATAGTCGTGTTAGTTTACATTCCCATCAGAATTGTAAAGGTGTTCCCTTTTCACTACACCACACCAACATCTATTATATTTTGACCTTTTAATTATGACCAATTTTGCAGGAGTAAGGTAGTATCTTATCGTGGTTTTAATTTTCATTTCCCTAACAATTAGTTATGTTGAGCATTTGTTTCATGTTTGTTGGACATTTGTATATTTCTTTTGAGAACTGTCTATTCATGTATTTTGCCCACTTTTTGATGAGATTGTTTCTTTCCTTTTTCCGATTTATTTGAGTTCTTTGTAGATTCTGGATATTAGTCCTTTGTCAGATGCATGGTTTGCAAATATTTTCCCCCACTCTGTCCGTTGTCTGTTCACTCTTCTAATTATTTATTTTGCTGTGTATCAGCTTATTAGTTTAATTAAGTCCCATTTATTTTTGTGCTTATTGCATTTTTTTTATTTTTGTTCTTAGGATAGTTTCTTTTTTTTTGCCTAGGCTAATGTCTAGAAAAGTGGTTTTTTGTTTGTTTGTTTGTTTTTTTAATGTTATCTTCTAGAATTTTTGTGGTTTCAGTCTTAGATTCAAGTCTTCGATCTACCTTGAGAGTTCATTTTTGCATAAGGTGAGAGATGAGGATTAGGTTTCATTCTACATGTGGCTTGCCAGTTTTCTCAGCATGATTTATTGAATAAAATGTCCTTTCACCACTTTATATTTTTGTATGCTTTGTAGATGATCAGTTTGCTGTATGTATTTGGCTTCATATCTGGGTTATCTAATCTGTTCCATTGATTTATATGACTATTTTTATACCAGTATCATATTTTTGGTAACTATAACCTCATAGTATAATTTGAAGTCAGGCAATGTGATGCCTCCAGATTTTTTCTTTTTGCTTAGTATTGCTTTGTCCATGTAGGCTCTGGTTTGGTTCCATATAAATTTAAAATGCTTTTTTTCTAGTTCTGTCAAGAATGATGATGACATTTTCATAGGAATTACATTGAATCTGTAGATTGCTTTAGGCGGTATGGTCGTTTTTACAATATTGATTCTATACATCCATGAGCATAGGATGTGCTTCCATTTGTTGGTATCATATATGATTTCCTTCAACAGTGTTTTGTAGTTTTTCATGTAGAGATATTTCACCTCCTTGGGCAAGTATATTTCTAAGTATTTTTATCTATTTATTTGTTTATTTATTTATTTGTATTCTGCAGATGTTGTAAATATCATTGAGTTCTTGATTTGATACTCAGCTTTGTCGTTTTTGGTATATAGCAGTGCTACTGATTTATTTGTGTACATTGATTTGTATCCTGAGACTTTACTGAACTCATTTTTCAGGTCTAGGAGCTTTTAGGATCAATTTAGGGGTTTCTAGGTATACAATCATATCATCAATGAACAGCAACAATTTGGCTTCCTCTTTTCAAAGTGGATGTTATTTATTTCTTTCTTTTGTCTGATTGCTCTGGCTAGAATTTCCAGTACTATGTTGAATAAAAGTGGTGAAAGTGGGCATTTTTGTCTTATTCTAGTGCTATTGCCTTTTATTTCTGGAGAGGGGCTCTGTTTGATTTATTTGTGCTTTGGTCTTCAGTATTTGTTTTCTTATATTATTTTTTGTTTACCTTGTTCCTGTTCTTTTAATTTATTGAGGTGCAACATTAGGTTGTTTGAGATCTTTCTCTTTTTTGATGTAGGTGTTCATTTCCTTCTGACTACTGCTTTGACTGTATCCTGTGGGTGTTTGTATATTGTATTGTGATTTACATTTGTCTTTAGAAGCTTTTTTAAAAAGCAATTTTAAATTCTAAATTGATCTGTTGGTTTTTCAAGGATTTACTTTCCATATATTTGTACAGTTTCCAAAGATGCTCTTGTTATTGATTTCCAGTTTCATGCCATTGTGTTTGAAAAAAACAGTTGATATAATTTCAGGGATGTTTTCTTTTTCTTTAATTTGTTAAGACTGGTTTTGTGCTACACTATGTGGTCGATCCTGGAGAATGTTCTCTGTGCACAAGAAAAGAATATGTATTCTGCTGCTGTTGGAGGGAAAGTTCTACTTTTGGTCTATTTTATCTAAGGTGCTATTTGATTCCACTATTTCTTCATATATTTTATGTCTACATGACTTGTCCATTATTGAAAATGGAATACTGAAGTCCTCTATTGTTATTGTATTGCTATTTATTTCTCCCTTTTTGCCCACTGATATTTGCTTTATATTCTTAGGTGTTCCAATGTTCTGTACATAGGTATTTAAAATTATATCTTCTTGATGAATTAATCCTTTTTTTATTAAATAATGACCTCCTTTGTTTCTTGTGACAGTTTTTGACTTGAAGTCTATTTTTCTCTGAGGTAAGTATATCCACCCCTGCTTTATTATGATTACCCTTTGCATGAAACATCTTCTTCCCTCCTTTTGAGTCTATGAATGTCCTTAAGGATTAGGTAGTTCTGTAGTTAAACCCTGTTTTGATATCCATGTGTAGCCATTCTAAGTCTTTTGATAAGAGAATTGATTTCATTAAAATTAGGTTATTATTGATAAGTAAGATCTTACTACTGGCATTTTGTTAATTGCTTTTTTTTGTTTGTTTCGCTTTGTAGGTTTCTTGTCTTTTTCTTCAGAGGATTTCTCAGCAGAATCTCTATCAGCTGGTAGATAATAGGATGGTATATTTTAAATGACAAATGTAAAACTTTCAAGCAAGAATACCATATTCAGCCTAGCTGTCCTTCAGAAATTAAGAATAAATAAAGTGTTTTCCAGACAAGCAAAAGTTTAGGGAATTCACCACCACTACACCTGACCTACAAGAAGTGCTTTAAGGAAGTTTTCAAGTAAAAACAAATGAACACAAACTACTATATGACAATATTTAAAAGCATAAAATTCATAAGTGGAAGTAAATATAAAATTAACTTCACGATACCCCAATACTTTTATGGTGCTCTATAAATCAAATGTATATCTAGTATGAAGGTTAAAAGTCAAAACTGTCAAAAATAATATCTAAAATAGCCTGTTAAGAAATGCATAATGTAAAAAGGTGTAAATTATGACATCAGAAATAAAAATCATGGGAGTAGGGTAAAAGTTTAGAGTTATTTGTGTGACTAAAATCAATTTTCTATCAGTGTAGAATAGCCTATTATAATGATATTTTAAGTAAGCCTCATGGTAACCATACACACACACACACACACACACACACACACATATATACACACAAACAATAAAGAGAAAAAAAAATTTATATACAACCAATAAAGACAAAAAAATCTCCTATATTTTCCTGTAAACTATCCAATTATAAATTATAAAACCATTGCCCAGAATATTATGTAAATAATATAAAGTATAAAAGGCTGAAAGTTGGCAGATCTTAACTTTCAGTTCAGTCAGTCTTGTTTTGGAGTCCACGCTGTTAATTCATATACTATTCTACCCAAATAAGAGCAATTATCCTTAATATACATTAATATATGTAAATGCTAATAATATCTCTAAAAGGATTTGCAGTAGGTTGGAAGAGTGGTTACCACAGGTAGGGCTAAGGAAAAGGAATGTGAAGCAGAGGTTTTTATGTTTTCTTCTTTTTTTCTTTTGATTTTTGTATTATGTTCATGTTTTCATAAATAAATAAAATAGAAAAAAAAGAAAGAAAGGAAGGGAAGAAGGTGAAAGGAAGGAAGAAAAGAAGGAGGAAGGAAGGAAGGAATAAAGGCAAAGAGAGACACCACAGAAGGAAGAAACTAATATAGCCCATGTCTTTGGAGAATGATTTGCTTTTAAAATAATGTAAAAGAATATTTATTGACATAAAAGTGTATGTTTTGGTAATCACACAACCAAATTTTAGAACATTTTTATAGTTTGATGCTTTTAAGGGAGAAAAATTGTGTATTTATACATTATATGTATCAATAACACATAAAATGAAAAATCAAAATTAAAAAAAATTATAGGAACAGGTATGATTTTTTCTTGTGATTTTTTTCAACTTCTTACCTAAAATCAAACCGTATACAATCTTATTATAAAATAAACATTTCAACAAAATATTGATTTGGCTTTGAAAACAATCATATAATAGCGAATAATATATTTTAGGCTATACTTAGTACTTAATGTTAGCATAATTAGTGACTTTAAGGAAATGAATTACTTTTTATTTATACTAGTAAGTATAGCAAGGTTTTATTATGAATCATGGGAAGCCAAGAAACAGCTTTCATATACTCAGGGTATAAAATATTTCTTTCTAACTTTAGAGAACATAGGCTTCTTGACTAATTCCTTTATATAAATGCATCAAATCTGCAGACTTATAAAGAACATTAGACAGACACATACTATAATCTTCATTATTCAAGAACAAATAACACTTGCTATCTGGTGGTACACAGTGCCAAGTCATCTATCGCTATGATCACACTAGCAGTACGTTTTGATAAGATTGTATTGATTGGATAGCATGATTGTAAAAGTGACAAAATACAAAGGCAGAGATACACAGCAATGACAACTTTCAATCTCTCACTGCTTTTGTAGAGTCTACAGGGAACTCTGGATGAAGAAGATAAGAGTTCATCTCCGTCAAATGAGAAAATGTACATAAACATCATTTGATGAAGCACCAAAAGTGCTGCTCACCCTGATTAAGTTTCTGTTCTCCAAGAAGGAAAAGAAAACCAACAAAACAGAAGTCAGAAATCTGACATATATGTGTAGATGCATATTTATATTATCTTGAGTTTATATGTATATATATACACACACACACACACAATTTTTAAGGCAAAATCAATAAATACAAAATATTATTAAGCATAAAAATGAATAAAATATTGGCCATAGAAATGATTAATTAATGAGGTTTCAGAGAAATCTTTAAAGGAATGTGTAAACATAATAAAAATGACTGACATTGCTGCATGGTGGCTATCTGCAGCTCTGAAAATAATTCTCAACTACTAAGTTTGAATTTTCTCTCCTATGTTCAATAACGAAGTTGTTCTCCAAAGCCTCCCTGGCATTTTACTTTTATTATGCGGTTATATCCACAGCAAAATAACTGGTGCTCTATTCAATTCCATGGGCCAATTTATTATTCAGTTTTGTTTTGTGGTTTTGGTTATCTGCTCACTGTACAGCCCCACAAGAAAACATCTTATTTTCATGAGAGAATCAAAGAAAGAATTGTTGTACAAACGTTATTTGAGTTAAAAAATGTATTTAAATTCAGGACACAGAACAAAAAATTAGATATGTTAGTAAAAGGTGTTTATGACTTCTTGAATAAGGCATATGCATTCCTTTATTATATATAAATTTCCTCTGAAGATTTTATTTTTGCCATATGGGAAAATAGCGATAACAATAACAATATTGTTCTATTAAACAATAGAAAACAAATTATGAGGTAGGAGTTTATTTTCTCCTACCATATAATTTTATTCTGTTCAAAGATTCTGTATGAATCAATTTCTCTCTCTCTCTCTCTCTCTCTCCTGTCTCTGTATATGTTGGGGGTGTGTGTGTGTATGTGTGTGTACAACCATTTTAGAAGGCATGGTATCGGGACAAAATCCAGTTAAATCAATGCAGAAATAAATGACATTTACTTCCAGGAAAATGTAATTAGCATCTACTATGTCCCTGGCATTGTTATGAGAGTATAAATGACTTTGGGTGATTTCATCATGCCCAATATAATGCACATTCATAGCAACGTGTTAATGCATTTCAGATGTTATACAAGTGGACGTGCCAGTTTTTCCTAGATCTACTGTCAATGCTTAAAACTCCTATCACACTGTTCCTCTTTTCTATGTATTTGTTACATTCTGGAACACGGTGGGGGGTTGAAATTGTGCCACTGTTGCCTCATAAGCGAGGAACTGAAATGCTCGTAAGGGATAGAAAGAGTGTGACTTGGTGATGATCGATTTGGAAGTTTTCTGTTATTGATCAACAGAATTGAGAAGACTATAATTTTTCTAGGATGTAGATTCCATTTGTAATTAATTTGCCATTGAAAGTAATAATCAGAAAGTTCTGCTTCTGCAATACATTGTCTATGATTTTGGAGGCAGGTGAGAAGGGAAGCAGCCAGGTTACAGTCATTTCTATCATTGTTTTTTTCACATCGTGTTATAATGATTGGTTTACATATTGTTTTCCACTGAAATCAAAAAGGATAGGAGTCATGTGTTGCTACCGTGACCACAGTGCCTGACACAGTAGCCAACAAACAAACAAAAAACTGAATGTTGAATTAGATCCAGTCAGTGATAGTCCTTAAAATAATAAGAATATAGATAGGACTTTTAGAGTGTTCAATTTCTTTGAAAGGAAAATCAATGGTGATTATTTATTGATATATTTAGCCCTTAAGTAAATTCAAAAAATGAACCTCTAATTTTGTGTTATTAGAATTATTTTCTACAATTATCTAGGCATAAATCTGAAAAGTAAACGAATAAATTTTAGCTCTCATAACAGACTATTCTTCCATCTTTCAGCTGCAGAGGTGGAATTCATATGCTAGTTTAGCAAGTTGAAACACCCTTTTGTATTGCTAAGATTTATTTTACTATGTTTGTGGGCAGTTATAGAACTAGAGAAAATTATTGAAAATTATTAGTAACTTCATTTTTGCTATTGTTGAAATTTATGTTTATGTTTTTACCAATAGCCTTTAACACAACAATTCCATTTCTAACAAACTTTCCTCATGGTTCTATAAAAAGTAATTATAACAATTTGTGGTATGCCAAGTTAGTTATATCATATATCTAAAGAGTAATGAGACTATTATAAATCAATATTTCCATCCTATGTTGTTTCATAATATTTAGGTTATGAAATTAAAATAATTTATTTTCACAAGTAATTTTTTGCAAATAGATTGTGCTGAGTGCGGAAACCAAGCTATATTTTAGGCTTAACACTCTTTTTGGTGTAGTCCAAACTCAAAATCAATATATGTAAGGATGATTTCTTCAGTTCTCCAAATTCAAAGTTTAAGTCCACAAAAACATTTCATGCAAATAATAATTCCTATAATCTTCAGGACTTCTACAAAGCACTGGGTTCCATTCAATTTTTATCTAAGGCCCACGTGATCTACTTGGTTTTGTCAGTAATACTATCTTGCATATGCTGTGGTTCTCTAGCTATTGCTCTATGGACTTGGGTTAAATTACTCATGAGTAGCTATTATGTGCCAGGAATTATGCTAGTATAGGTATTCAAAGATGAGAAAAATCTAATTTTCTGAGAGAAAAGAGGCAAGTAGATATGTAATTATGATAGAGAGTATCCTGAAGAATGTCTATGTTCTACAAATACATCTTAGACCCATCCACTCTTTTCTCTGATGACTAATACCATTATTTCTCAATGAAAACTAGGTTATATAGGAAATACTAAATTGAATTTTAGCAGTGTCTTCTATTCTCATCAATTTATTTTACACATTTTAACTAAGTCACACTTTAAACAGGAAAATTTGAACGTTTCATGCAACTATAAAATTCTCCAAATGTGTTTTTATTCATTCAGATAAAGTTCTAAATTACTTACATGTACCACAGAACTCTATATTATTGGACCCTGTCTGAATTTTTAACCCCTCCTTGGGTAGGCATTTGTTTTCTATGCTCAACCTTCTTTGCTATTTTTCTGTCTCTTGGTTATGCAAAGTTGCTTCCCACCTCACAACCATAGCATATTCTCTTTCTCTACTTAGAAAGCTCTTCCTCTTGCTGCTATGTGCCTTTCACTTGCTTATTTGATCTTCGTTTTTTGGTTCTTAACTTGGCTAATTCTTCCACAATAATACAATACCTCAGATTCTTCTTTATAGCGTAAGTTAACAGACTAGAATTACTGAATTTGAATTCTAGCTATAAAATTTATTTATTCCATGATTATGTCAAAATTGCTTAATGTCTCTGTCCTATAAATTTTCTTAGCAAAATGTGATTACAATACTTACCTTATAGATATTTTTTAAATGACAAAAACTATATTAAAAACTTTGAACAGGACATAATATGTAGTATATACTCAACAAATATTAGGAATTCTCATTAACTATCAGAGACTCTCAACTTATTTTTATTAAACTTCACAATAATCATCGCAAATATAACTGAACACATACACATGCACACACACATGAATGTGTGATTTCTCTGTCTACTGTGTATCTCTCTGTCTTGAATATAAGCCCATGAGACTTAATTCTTTTTCATTAATGAAATATACCATAGTAAAGGCATCCAAGTATACCATGACGATTGTGATGCATGTGCCAAGAAATGAGGCACCTGTCTTTTATGAAAGTCCCTTTGTTTTTCCATTCTCTGGCAGGAATGTTTAGCTTTAGAAATGATTTTTGTATCCAATTTTGTTAGCTTTCAGTACCTATTAACTTATTTTGATCAAAGTTAAGACAATGTATAATACATAAGTTAGATATTCAGACTGTGGGTCAATAAAAAAGTAAAACTTATTATACCATGATATTTTGAACCATTCAATTAAAACAACAACAACAACAAAAAGAGATATCAAAGGTGCTTTCACTGTTTTAACCGGTTAAATGATACAGTAGGATTTCAAACAATGATGTCACACTATCCCCAGATTTATGGGCTTTCAACTGTTGAAATGGAATAAAAGGCTATGCAGAATAAACAGATAATAGTGATAGTATGAAACGTTTACAACTAAAGCTTGTTAGTTAGTAACATGGAAATGCAATGATAATTAAGAGCATACAACTCAGAGAAATCTGTAGTCTTCACAGATGTGTTTATGTAAACCAAAAGGAGAGTTTTTCTGAAGTTCTTCGGGTTAAAGATAAATGATCCGTTTCAGAAATTGCCCAAGCAAAGGCCAGTATAAATTCAATAAGTAATAGAACAACTCAACCAATGGGTCAATGTAGAAGTGGGAGATTTTAAGTGAACTTTATAAACTGAGGCATTTAATGATCCAAAACTATGAGAAACACAGTTGCCTAGCAATATTTCGTCTTGCAAGAAAAAGTGCCTGTAAAGGGCCAGGTAGCATCCCTGAGTTAGAAAGACACTGGGAATTAACAAAAACAGATACCAGTAAAGATCAATAGAAAAAGAAAAAAAAATTCTCATTATGTACAGATTTGCCATTAATTTATTCCCTCATTTACTCTAAATAATGCACAGACTAACTGAAAAAGAAAAGGCTTGTTTTGGACCTTTGTGTACAATGTCTCCGCCATCTTCGGATGTGCTCAGCACTGAGAACAGTATAAAGAGCATACCTCTGAAATTAAACAGACATGTTTTTATGATTTAGATCAGTTATTAAACAAAATCATGAACTAGTCACTTAAACCACCAGTGACTCTATCGACTTATCATAAATAAAAAAATAGATACAAACAACTTCCTAGGATGGCTAAAAGGTTGTACACTTTCTACAGGAAAATGTATATAAAACGCCTAAATACCAGCAGAAGGCATCACTATATATTATGCTTTATTTTTTTCCACATAATATTCATATGGAATTGTCAGGGTCTTCTAGGAAATGATTTGGGAGCTGAATCAAAAATCAGCTTTGGGATAGGAAATAATTTATAGATAATGATGATAAAGGAAGAGAAACAGTAAGATGTGTAATACAGTCGCTACTTTGGGAAATTGTCGGTATTAATATTTTGATTGAAATCGTGCTCCACTTTCTTTTTTATCCATTATTTATTTGTAACCACTGAATTGAGGTATAATTGATATACAAAGAACTGCATGCATTTAATATATGAAATTTGCTAAGTTAGGACAAATATAAATATCAATGGCACCGTCACCACAATTGAGGTAAAAGACATATCCAACACCTCCCAAGCTTCCTTGTGTCTTTTTTGTTTTGTTTTGTTTTGTTTTACCGTCTGTGGTGAGAACACTTAACATGAGATCTACCTTCTTAAATTCTGAAGTGCACAATATATAACTTTAGACACTACGTTGTAAAGCAGACCTCTAGAACTTATCTTGCATGACTAAAACTTCAAATCCATTGAATAACTCCCCATTTCCTCCACTCTCAGCCCCTGACAGCCACCATTATATGTTATACTGCTAAGAGTTTAGCTATTTTATATACCTCAGGTAACTGGACTCATGCAGTATATGTGCTTTTGTGATTGAATTATTTTGTTTAACAAAATATCCTTTATGTTCATCCATTTTGTGCATATGACAGGATTTCTTCCCTTTTTGAGACTGAGCAATATTTTGTTGTCTTTCTATGCCACATTTTCTTATCTGGTCATCTGTCAGAGGAAATTTGGGTTGCTTCCATTTCTTTTGTATTGTGAATAACATTGCAATGAATGATGAAGTACCGATACATCCTTGAAATCCTAATTTCAATTATTTCAGATACATACCTATATGTGAAATCATATGATAGTTCTATTTTTTTTTAATGGAGTCTCGCTCTGTTGTCCAAGCTGGAGTGCAGGGGTGCGATCTCGGCTCACTACAACCTCTGCCTCCCAGATTCAAGCAATTCTCCTGCCTCAGCCTCCCGAGTAGCTGGGACTACAGGCGCCTGCCACCACATCTGGCTACATTTTTGTATTTTTAGTAGAGACTGGGTTTCACTGTGTTAGCCAGGATGGTCTGGATCTCCTGACCTCCTGATCCAGGCACCTCGACCTCTCAAAGTGCTGGTATTACAGGCATGATCCACCGTGCACGGCCTCAATTTTTAATTTTTTGAAGAACCTCAGTACTGTTCTGCATATCCGTTATGCCATTTTACGTTCCCGCCAACAGTATACAAGAGTTTCAATTTCTCCACATCCTTGACAACACTTGATTTCTTTTATTTTGTTTTATTTTTGATAATAACTACTGTAACAGGTGTGAGGAGGTATCTCATTGTAGTTTTGATTTGTTTTTCTTTGATAATTAATGATGTTGAGTAACACTTCACATATCTAGTAGCAATTTGTATGTCTTCTTTGATATAGCTGTTCAAGTCCTTTGCTAATTTTTTGGGGGGAGGGTGAGTGGTGGGGTGTCGTGTTGTTGAGTTGTAAGAGTTTCTTTTATGTTTCAGAAATTAACCTCTTATGAGATATATGGTTTGAAAATATTTTCTGCCATTCCAGTGGTTTCCTTTTCATTCTGCTTGTTTATTTTGCTGCTCAGAAGTTTTGTAGTTTGACATAGTTACACTTGTACATTTTTGCTTT
This sequence comes from Colobus angolensis palliatus, assembly GCF_000951035.1. NCBI lineage: Eukaryota > Metazoa > Chordata > Mammalia > Primates > Cercopithecidae > Colobus > Colobus angolensis. The sequence continues at coordinate 4,597,117 of NW_012114500.1, read as the reverse complement.
TGTTATCTGTGCTTCTGAGGTCATAACCAAAATTCGTTGCTCCAACTAATGTCAATAAGTTGTTTCCTTGTTTTCAACTAGGTTTTTTTCTTACATTTAAGTCTTTAATCTGTTTTTCACTAACATTGTGTACGGTTTAATATGGAGGTTCAGTTTCTTTTTCTTTCTTTTTTTTTTTTTGCATGTGGATGTACAGTTTTCCAAAAACTATTTATTGAAGTCATTATCCATTTTCTATTCTGTATTCTTGACAGCTTTGTTGAAAATTAAGTGACTTCATATGTACAGTTTTATTTCTGTGGCTTTCATTACGTTGCATTGGCATACACATCTTCTTTAAGCTGGTACCATACTGAGTATTTTCTGTAGCTTAGTAATATATTTTGAAATCAGAAAATGTGATGTCTCCCGCTTTGTTCTTCTCTCTTTGTGGCTCCACATAAATTTAAAAATGGTTTTGTTTTAATTTCTGTTAAAAAAAAATCCCATTGGCATTTTATGGAGATAGTGTTGAACCTGTAGATCAATTGGGTAATATGTTAACAATATTAAGTCTTCTTCTTTATTTTTATTTATTTATATATATATTTTTTGAGACGGAGTCTTGCTCTGTCACCCAGGCTGGAGTGCCGTGGCACAAACTCGGCTCACTGCAAGCTCCACTTCCCAGGTTCAAACCCTTCTCCTGCCTCCTGAGGAGCTGGGACTACAGACAACTGCCACCATGCCCGGCTAATTTTTTGTATTTTTAATAGAGACAGGTTGCACCGTGTCAACCAGGATGATCTCCTGACCTCGTGATCCACCCGCCTCGGCCTCCCATAGTGCTGGGATTACAGGCTTGAGCCACTGCGCCCAGTCAACAATATTAAGTTTTCTAATCCATGAACACAGTGCGACTTTTCATTTATTTTGTTTTCTTTTATTTCTTTCTATAAATACTTTATCAATGCTTTGGTTTGGCTTTGTAGTTTTCAGTGTATAAGTTTTTCACTTCCTTGTTTTAATTTATTCCTTGTGTTTTTTTTTTATTATTATTGTAAGTGAGATTTTCTTTTAATTGCCTTTTTGGATGATTTGTTGCTAGTGTATAAAGACTTAATATTTATGTCTTGATTTTGCATGGTTTAACTTTACTAATTTTGTTTTCACTACTAACAGGGTTTCATGGTGTCTTCAGAGTTTTCCACATATAGAATATGTCATCTATAAACAGAAGTAATTTTATTTATTTATTTCTGATTTGGATTTCTTTTCTTTGTTTTTCTTGATTAGTTGCTCTGGCTAGAGTTTTACTGGTCTAAGAGGAAAAGCTTTGAAATTTTCACCATTGAGAATGATGTTGGCTGTGCATTTGTCATATATGACCTTTATTATGTTGACGTGCATTCCTTTTGTACTCAACTTGTTGAGAAATGTTATCATAAATTAATATTGGATTTTGTCATGTGCATTTTTCACAACTCCTAAGATGATCATGTTATATAAATGTTAATTCTGTTAATATGATGCATTACATTTATTGATTTGCATGTGTTGAGCCATCTTTACATCTTAGGGATAAATCCCACTGATCATGGTGAATAATGTTTTTAATGTGCTGCTGAATTTGATTTGCTAGTATTTTGATGAGGATGTTTTGCATCCTCATCAGGGATATTAGACTATAATTTTTCTTGTAATGTCTTTTTCTGGCTATAGTATCAGAATACTGCTGGCCTCATAAAATGAATTTAAAAGTATTCTCTTCTCTTAAATTTGTGAAAGTATTTGAGAAGCATTGTTGTTCATTATTTAAATGCTTCAACCAATTCGCTAGTGATGCCAACTGGTCTTGGGCTTTTGTTTGTTGAGAAGTTTTTGAAAGCTGATTTATTCAGTTAGTCATTACTGATCCCTTCAAATTTATCTATTTCTTTATGATTCAGTCTTGATATGTTGTATGTACCTATAAATGTATCAATTTATTCTAGGTTATACAATTTCTTGGTATAAATTGTTCATAGTAGTCTCTTATGGTCCTTTGCATTTCTGTGGCATCGGTTATAATTTCTACTCTTCCATTTATGAACTTATTTATTTTTGTGAGTTTTCCCATTTTGTGTGTGTGTGCAGCTAAAGTTTTGTTCATTTTGAATATCTTTTCAAAAAACAAAGTCTTGGTTTCATTATTTTTTCCCGTATTGTTTTTCTAGTCTCTATTTTGTATATTTGTTTTCTGATCTTTATTAGTTTCTTCATTCTGCTAACTTTGAGCTTAGTTTCTCTTCTTTTCCTGGTTCCTTGAGGTGTTAAGTTAGGTTGCTTATGTGGAGTCATTTTTTTTTTTTTTTTTTTTTCCCGAGACAGAGTCTCACCTTGTCACCAGGCTGGAGTGCAGTGGCACGATCTCGCTCACCGCAACCTCCTCCCAGGTTCAAGCGATTCTCCTGCCTCAGCCACCTGATTAGCTGAGATTACAGGTGCCTGCAACCACGCCTAGCTAATTTTTGTATTTTTAGTAGAGACAGGGTTTTGCCATGTTGGCCAGGCTGGTCTCAAACTCCTGACCTCAGGTGATTCAACCACCTCAGCCTCCCAAAGTGCTGGGATTACAGGTGTCAGCCACCATGCCCAGCCTTTATGTGAAGTCATTTTTAAAATATTTGTGTTATTGCTGTAAATATCCTTCTTAGTAGGCTTTTGTTGTATCTCATACATTTTGATGTGTTGCATTTTCCTTTTCATTTGTTTCAAAACATTTTCTTACTTTCTTTTTCACTTCTTTGATCACTTGATTTTTGGGGGAGTTGTATTGTTTAATTTCCCCACATATATAAGATTTTCAATTTTCTTCTCATTATTGATTTCTAATTTCATACCCTTTTGGTTGGGAATGACATGTGGTATTATTTCAATCTTTTAAAATTTGTTATGACTTGTTTTATCTTGTGATCTACACTTGACACTGTTCCAATGCACTTCAGAGGAATGCATATTCTACTTCGGGTGAAATATTCTTTATATGTCTTATGGGTCTGTTTGATCTATTAGGTTGTTCAAGATCATTGTTTACCTATTTTCTATCTGGATGCTCTATGTTTTTAAAATGGGTTACTGATGTCTCTTACTATTTTTGTATTGTTGTATGTTTCTCTCTTTAATTCTGTGAATATTTGCTTTATATATTTAGATGCTCTGATGTTTGGTACATATGTATTTACAATTGTTATAGCTTCCTGACGAATTAACTTTTTATCATTATATAGTGTCCTTCTTTGTCCCTTGTGACTATTTTTGGCTTAAAGTCTATTTTGTCTGTTTTAAATGACTTACTATTGCCATTTTAATTTTTTTTTGTCTGTTTTGAAATTCTTTCTCCTTTCTTCTCCTGTCTTCCTTTATGTTTCTTAGTTTTTTGTTTTGTAATGATATTCTTTGATTTCTGTCTCCTTTTGTGTGTTTATTTGTATTCTTTTTGTTGTGGTTATCAAGAGGCATGTGTTAAATGCCTTATTATGATGACTTATTTTAAGCTGATGACTTCAATTGCATATGAAAACTCTACACTATCATGTCTCCCTCAACACATGTTTCATGTTATTGATGTCACAATTTGCATCTTTTAACATAATGAATTCATTAGAAAATATTTGTATTTATAGTTATTCTCAAATTTTTGTTTTATAAATTTTGTTCTAAACATTTTAAGTAATTTACACATCATCACTACTGTATTACATTATTCTGAATTTGTTGATATATTTACCTTTATTAGTGAGTTTTATACTTTAGTATGTTTTGACTTGCTGTTAGCTTTCCTTCCTTTTTAATTGAATAATTCACTTCAGCATTTCTTGTAAAGCAGGTCTAGTGGCAATGAGCTCTTTTTAGCTGTTGTTTATCTTGGAAAGTTTTTTTCTCTCCTTCATTTCTGAGGGACAATTTTGCCAAATATAATATCTTGGTTGGTAGATGTTTTCATTTAGTGCTTCGACTACATCATTCAACTCTCTTCTGGTCTACAAGGTTTCTGCTGATACAGTCATTGATTACTTTAGAGAGGCTCTCTTCTACAGTATAAGTCATTTTTCTCTTGATGTTTTCAAAATTATCTCTTTCATTTTGACTTTTGAAGATTTGATTATAATATGTCTCCATGCGGATTTTGTTAGGTTTTTCTTATCTGGGTCTTTAAATCTTCAAAAAGTCAGGTGCAGTGCTTCACATCTGTAATCTCAGCACTCTGGGAGGCCGAGGCAGGAGGTCACTTGAGCCCAGGAGTTAGACCATCCTGGGCAACATGGTAAAAATCCCATTCTACAAAAAATGGAAAGATTAGCGGAGTGTTGGGGTGCATGCCTGTGACTCTGGCTACTCAGAAGGCTAAGATGGGAGGAGCACTTGAGCCTGGCAGGTGAAGACTGAAATGAATTGCAACTGTGTGACTGTACCCCACCCTGGGCAACACAGCAGGACCCTGTTTCAAAATAAATAAACAAATAAAGCTTTGATAATCCTGGTATCAATTTTTATGATGTTTTGAATGTTATTTCTTTAGATAAGTGTTCTGTTCCACTTCTCTCTCTCCCTCATGGTAGAGAAGTTTCATAGTCATATGCCTTTTCGCACTATTAGAGAGCCACGCTGCCCTCATCTTTACCCAAATGCAATACACTGATAGGCTTGGGTACTGCATAAACACTCCACTGCTTTGCCTTGCTCCTGGGTGAAAATGTCTGGGTTGTGTGCTTTTTTTCCAATCATACAGAGCTATGTGAATCACCAAAAAACACCTTTTCATTTACTTTGTGAGAGTGTGCCAAAATTATGAGACACTGGGCACAAGCTCTACTTTTCTTTCTTCCTCCTGAAGGATAAGATTATGGGTTGCCTGTCTTCTTCCCCTTATCCTGCAGAGCTTTGTCAGCTGCTGAGAGATACTAATCCTTTTCCTTCAGGCAGTGACTGAAATGCCAAGACATTAGGTGCAAGCTTCACTTATGTTTCTTCCTCTTGAAGGAGAACTCTCAGGATTGTGTACTTTCTGTCAGTCAAACAGATTCATCTCCCGTCCCCTTTTCCTCAAGAAAGTGTACCAGAATACTGAAAGGCTAAATCCAAGCTACAGTTTTCTCCCTTCTTAAAATGGGAGTCTTAGAGCTGTACACCTTCTCTCAATCCTGCAGCACTGTGCAGACTGCTGAGGTTCCCTGACCCTTCCCTTCATTCTTAGCGGCCCCATGGTGTTTTCCATATGCTGCTTGCCTCAGTGTTCTGAGTGAGGTGAGACAAAAGTAGAACTGGTGGATAATACCCTGAAATGCTGAGGGATATAAGAGGCATGCTGCCCTCACTCTTTCTCCCAAGAGAGAAATTCCAAGCCTGGATCTCAAAGGGTGCTAAGCTACGTCAGCTTAAAAGAGGGACTAACATAAGTAAAATTAAAGTGTTCTTTATATGCGTTTACAAAGTCATTTTTCTTGGTTTTGTGCTTGCCTGAAGTGTTGGAACTTTTAAACTGGATTCTGGAGTTCACATACAGGTATTTTGAGATTGTTTCATTAGTGTTTCTTCAAGGGGATGATGGCTGGAACTTATCAGGTGCCATGTTGCTGATGTCACTTCAAACAAACATTTTTCAGTTTCACTTCTAAGAAGTTAATAACTGCTCATATACGTGTAGGAAAGCATATGCATGGACCCACCTATTTCTAATTCTTAATGCCAATCTCCTTCTTTTCTTAAGAGCACTGACATTTTAATATTTTCTTTTTAGCTTAATTTTTTTAAATATCATATATTTCCTTTTCCAGGTCCACTACTGTGTCACATAGTGACATCTGTCACATAGCCAGATGGAGAGTTATGTGGAATAAGATCTGGGAGAAACTCAAGCACAGGAGCTTATTCTCCCATGGAGTTGGGGCATAACAACCTCCCAGCTCATAGATGCATTCATTCACCTTGAAACTTCCATTATTCCTTTTTAAATTTTTAGTCATCTTCATTTTTTCAGAGTTACCACTAACTATACTAAATGCGTTATTCTAAGCACATTGCATGAGGATATCATTTGTATTAAATTCTAAGGGAAGTAGTTTAGACATGTCCAATTCAAAATATTAACCAAGAATAGAAATTTTGATCGTATCTTTTTCTTACCATAAGTCTTAATATTTTTTAAAAATGTGCTTAGATATAAAAATCTTTTATGATTTTCTAATGTAACTTGTACTAGAAAAATTTTTAAAGTTCTTGTACATACAAAGTATCTAAGTTAAATATCTAAAGCCATTAATGCCCTATCAGACTCTGTTACAGATCTAACTGATGGTTAAGTGATATTATGAAGTTGTCTTATTCTAGGAAAGTAATGTGCTAGATACAATCCTCTCTGAAGAGCCGCATGATAATTGAGATTCAACTGAAAAAGGAAATGATGACCCTTACTAAGCTGTGTGTTTGAATAAGAACTTTGTCTTGAAAAAGACTTATTTTGAAATAAGAACCAAGCCAAAATCTTAGAAAAAAAATGAGTCATGATCCACAGAATCATCTGAATGAAAGTTCAGGCATTTGGCATAACATATTTTTACAATGAGGCCTATTAATGTTTTTCTACTTTTAATAAAAATGCTTTGAGCATAACTTTAAAGGAAAGAGAGAAAAGTCTTTTATTTCATAATCTGTGTGTTCCTTTCTCTCTTAGGAGGATCATATTGTTATAAGATTAATACTGAGTCACTCAAGAGGCTTAAATACAATCTACTTCTTTCCCTAAGGTTGATGGAAATTGCAATACAGAGTACTAAGCATAATTTTCTACAAAAAAATTCTCACTTCAGCAACTATATTCCCTTCTAGGCTCCTAGCATGTTATAAAATATGTCTACAGTTTAGAGTACACTTTAGAGAGTATATTAAAATGCACCCTCACGTTTTATATACAAGGATGGAGACACATTTGATGAATGAAGAATTCACCATTCATCCTCTGATATGTTCCAATTCTAACAAGCAAAGAGCTGGCAGACCAGACTCTTCTACTTGAGTCAACCTGTGACAGGAGCAGTACCAGGTCAACTCTTGTGACTATAACAGATTAAGGCTTTGGGACACTGCAATTTCCATAATAGCATAAAATCACAGCCATTCAGATATCTCTCAATGTTATGTAAAATATGTAATAACAATAATTTTATCTCATATTTTAGCAATTTTCATATTAATAGTATTTCCCTATTGAAAACAATATAAGCAGTACTCTATGATTTTCTAATCATTATTAGGTAATAATATTATTTTTTAATAAAAAGTCACTTTAAAACTAAACAATTGGTGATTACAGTAAATACAATTAAACATAAATTATAATTTATTATGGCAATAATATTACTAGTTCTTTGCAACATGCAAGACAAAAAAGGCTAGTTTCTCTGAAAACATTTATATTAAGAATTAAAACTTAGTTGTAAGTTATTCAGGATAAGTAAATGAATTAATTAATGAGAATGCTGTATATCTGTGTGCCAGTTTTTCTGCTGTAGGTAAGTTCCATGATTTAATAGTAATTTGCATTTAAATGTATTGTGTTCTTTGATTCTTAAACTACTATTACTTTGTTATTTCAAAGAACAACATTAAAATTATTCATAGAACTTCATCTTCATCTTAAAGTTTTCATCAGATTACATCTATATCCACAAATTAAAATTTATTTATTTGTTGAAAATAATCTGTCTTTTAAATGTAGGTGAAATATAGAAAGTTGTGCCTTCCATATGTTCAATATATGTTAAATGACCTTTGCTAAAATAACTTGTTAAATTCATTACAGAGAACTCTTAGAACGACCATAAATATATCTTATTCGAAAGCCAATTAAGAAATATGAGTAATTTTTAAGTATTAAAAATTATATTGGCAAACACTGTAATATTTTCAGAAAAACATGCAAAAATGCAGAAAATAATCAAATTTAAACATAGTTGAGCTCAATCAAGTGGTGAAGTAATCAGTAAAGATATCACAGAATTTCATCTTCTAAAACTCTTTGGCATTAATCTAGAATGTCCTCTACTTCACAAATAAAGATAACACCTTATTATGGTATTAAGGGAAAGGGTGGAGTTCAGGTAAAATCTAAACAAAGCAGTATTTTGATAGGTACAATACATGATTGGGCTGTGTGAAAATGTAGCACATCATACCTTGGCTGAGAAATATACTCATTAAGAAATTACAAAGTAAACTAGTTATAGAGTACTGAGTTTAGAAACTTCTTTTTTAAATCTTTAAACATGGCCTAGAAATTGAGGGCTTTTCTCTGTCAAAGTGGTTCTCATCCTCCATGTAACTGTATGATACTCCATTCTTACTCATTTTACTTTAAACAAATTTCTATCTGCCTATAATTTGATAAACCAGTTTCAGTACTATGTCTTTCTTATTAATTAACAATAACAGTTTTCTCAGGTTAACACAGAATATGACCTTAAAGGAAGTTACTCAGGAATGAGGTAAGGACATCATTTGAACTCTAGGGACTTGGACTGTGCTACCAACCTCATTTACAGCCTTTTAAAGGGGCTGAATGTTATAATTACCCTTGTGTCTCTAGAATTCACTTCTTGACCAATTTCTTTTAATAAGCAACCTCAATCAACTGTGAAAATAAATTCAAATTTGCTTAGCATGGAAAACCCAATTATCTTGGAAAGTATAATATTACTCTTATGAAAAAAATGTCTTTACCATGAGAATGCTTGTAATTAGGTATAAATGGTGAAATAAATGAACACAGCCTCTTTCATTTAAACTCAAATGATCTGTTTCTGAAATTCCATGTCCTACATAAAAAGAATAACTGAGAATGTATGTCCCATTATTTCTAATAAGACCCTATTGTAGTGTATTGCCTATTAACCCAATGCCATCTGACAATTTCTTAAAACTTGATTAAACCACAGGACATACTTAGGTATAAATAATAAACTGTCATAGTATGATAAAATGGGGAAAATTTGTTGATCACTGAAAATATTGCTTCTTGATGATCAAAGTGCTAATATTGTAGTTAGTAATATTGTCATTAGTGCTAATATTGTGGTTAGTAGTAAGTTAATATTGTCAGCTCAACAGCTGAGAGGATATCTATTGATACTTAAAAGATGTTTTTCAATGCACATGATTCCAATTTTTACAAGTTACATTTTGTATATAACATTTATTTTGTTATGCAACTCATATTGAGTTTTGGGAATGGAATTATATATTTTTCTGATCTGGCTTAAAATGTTATCTTGAGAGAGTTATATTCTATGAAATGTGGCTATTACACACAAAATATTAGGTAAAGGTTTCACATGATCTCAAAAGAGTTAGACTGTGCTGTCAAGGAGATATTTTGGAGATATTCTAAGGAGGACATTCATGTTACGTATTTTTTTAACTGAGGATGATTTTAAAAAAATAATTTGGCATGTTAGAATATCTAGTTGATTAGTTTCTTAATTCCAATTTACCTTTTTAATTTCTAATTTATGTATGAAACAATATTGAAAATTTAAAGAAAATATTTTTCTCATTTATAATTTAATATATCCAATTTAGAGAAGTCATATTTTGGAAAATTTACTTTTTAGACAAACAATATATGTCGTTAACTATTTAATATAGTTTAATACATAACAAAATTTAATTAACTTAAAGAATTATTTAAGGGTTACATTTCCAAACAGAATAGTATAATTTGTTTGTAAGATAGACTCAAAAACTAATATAAATATATTCTTAATTTTTTTATACAAAATACTTATAAATTGAATAATAATTCCACAATACAAGGAACCACATATATGTTTATTATAAACAAAGGCCACCATAAAGAAAAACTAAAGCTCATATTGACGGGAATTAGGGAAAATAAATTTTTCTAGATTTTATCTAGAGATTCTAATTTTTTGAAGAAGTTTAAAATTATCTTATTAAATTAAAAACTTTGGTTCTCTTTGCCTCTCATCTGATGGCTCAAAGTTTGTTATTCCAAGGCATGATACTGGCACTTTCTGTGTTCCCTCTATTACAATCAAATGTAGAAGACTACTTTAAAATGATGACCCAGTTTTGAATAGGAGGTTGATATGGTTTGCCTGTGTTCCTATCCAAATCTCTTCTTGAATTGTAGCTCCCATAATCTCCATATGTTGTAGGAGGAACCTGTTGTGACGTAATTGAATCACAAGGACAGATTTTTCCCATGTCGTTCTCATGATAGTGAATATGTTTCATGAGCTCTGATGGTTTTGTAAAGAACAGTATTCCTGAACATGCTGTCTTGCCTGCCACCATGTAAGACATGCTTTGATTCTCCTTCACCTTCCACCATGATTGTGAGGCTTCTCCAGCCATGTGGAACTGTGAATCCATTAAACCTCTCTACTTTATAAATTACTCAATCTCAGGTATGTATTTATTAGGAGCATGAGAACAGACTAATGCAGAGGTGTCACCTAGTTTTATGTAGTTATATTATAAACATAAAAGAAAAATAGTAAGAGAACGTAGCACTTTGATATGTTCAAGATACATATTTTGGAAAGTTAAGTTACTATTCATACACTATTGCTGAAACATAAAACTTAAGGGTTATATAAAACATGTACTCTTGAAGCTGATTCAGCAGGCTGGTATTAGCATAAAGTAGTTTAGATGAGAGATATTTAGTAAAACCTATTTTCTACTCCTGAGCCAGCAGATGCTAAGAAGGCTGCTGCTGAAGCTTTATTTTTATTTGGCTTTGTTTTGATTTTGATTTTTGAAGATTTGTTTTTGGTCTTGCATTTGGTGGGAGTGCAAACAAAAATTGCTTTTCATCATTTGGCAGCAGCTGTTCAGCCAATTTATAACCTTTAGAAAGAGGCTTAACTTTAAGAATCTTCCATTGTATCAGATTGTGGTAAAATATGCATTTCAATGTTTTAATACAATTAAATGAGTTTCAGTATACCAAATTAAAAAGAGAAAATATTGCTATATTGTGCATGACCTTATATGATAATAAAGTAGAATTTCTGTATGGCTTGTTAGTTAACATTCTGATTATTCAAGATTATGAATAATACATTTATTTGATTAACATAATATTATAAAAGATTACTTTCAACTCACTTCAAGGATTCCCAAATACTAGTGTGAAACTGTTAGGATAGAATATTGTAGACTACTTGTCCTATTGTGTAGGAGCTGGCAAATTTTTTTTGGTAAAGTTTAGATAGTAAATATTTTAGGCTTTATCGACCATATAATATCTGATGTAAGTATTTAACTCTGGTGTTGTATTGCAAAGGAAACCATAGACAATATGTAAATGTATATTCCAATACAACTATGTACAATAATAGACAAGAGACCTGAATTAGCTTGCAGGCCACATGTTGCTGATCAGAATCTTGGAAACCAATCAGGAAGTCATTATAATAAATATATTCTCTGACTTCCTGGAACTTCAAAATGAGATGTTTGTAAGCATCATACTAGAAGAGCTTCACTGAATATAAAACACTTGGCTCACTCTTTTAGTAGACTTTTTGGAACTAGATTTATACTCTCTAAAGACATTAAAAGTTGTGAGAAATGTTATACAATTTCTCACACATTCTCTGTGAGAATGTTATTTTACAATTTATTTCCAAGGGGAAACTCTTTTGAGAGAAAAAAAAATAAGAAAAAATATCAGACAGCACTCAAAGTATAAATTGCAAAGGCTCAGGACAACCAAATGTGTAGTTATTCTTCTTAAAGTAAATTGATCTTTTACTTAGACCGCCAAAGGATTTTTTTTTCTTTTTATTTAAAATCCAACCAGTTTACTAAAATATTTTCATTCTGGGTTAATTTTTCCTGGAATGCAATGTATTTTATTTTTAAAGTATGTACACTGATATTCTCTATTATTTTATAAAGTGCTTTTTGAGCTGTAGTTTTGAATATTTAGTTTTGGTTACCGTTTGCAGGGATTTTAATATGAATATGTTGCTGCTTCTCTGAAGTCTTATCTAGCGATTGCTTTTAAAAATTTGTTTTTATCTTTTTGTGATTCATTCTGATCATAATTTTTATTATACAGCTTACATTCTGTTTTGCACAGTTTTAGCATCTATTTATCATTTTGTTCTTTGTAGCTTAGCCTTCACTTTTCAATTACTTTGTATTTTCTTCTATTTCTTTCAAAATTTAACCAGTTCTACCAGGTTCAACATTTCTTTGGCCACAGTCTTATGTTATCTACGTTATCTGGCCATATTTTGCTGTATGCTTGTGGAATTTCCTCCTGTTTTCCGGTTTTCTTTATTTTTTATTGAAATATTCAGATAATAAAAACTGGTGTATATTTGGCTGATACATTTCCTGTGTCACATTTTTCTTAGGTGAATTTGTCATCGTCAGAGACATTTTGCTGCCTTTATTTAGTTATCCCCCCTTTATCCTCTGGATGTTATTTGTATTAATAGTATATTTGATTGCAATATTCCCTAGGCTTTTTTTTATCACTTATATCTAACATGGATCTTCCTGTTAAGTAATGGCAAGTCCTGAGAAGTGAGTAAAAGAACAGTGCCGTTTGTGCCATCTCTTAGCGATCAAATAGGCTCTTTGCATAGCTAAAATAAGGAACAGGTTCTTTGCAAATGCTTTCTGTGTGGCCAAGCCACCTCTGATTCTCTCAGGACAGACTACAACTAATACAACTACACACATACACACACACACACGTAATCACTTAAATGAAAATAAGAATAAATAGCTTCTACTTAAGGCCTGGAAATTCCCTGGGTTGGTCATGATTGTCCAATGAAGAGACAATAAGGATGCTATTCCCACTTTCAAAGGATGGACCTTCTCTTTAATAAGTGGTAGTTTCTTAAACGTACCATCTCCATACTCCCTAGGAACCTGATCCCCATCTCCATCTCTAACCCAAACACATCTCTATTTTGCCTACTACTCTACCCTGTTTCTTTGTCATCACCACTGTTCATACCAGCGTTCATTCAGTGTTGGGCCATCTCCTGCTGGATGTGAATATTTGATATAATTTCTAAGATCTGTTTTATACTTTCCCCGACCATTCCCACCAAACGTCCTTTACCTCTTCAGTTTTTACTGTTGATTCTGATGTATTTAGTTATTGGTCATATACATATAGAGTGCATAAATTTGTTAGCTTTTTAAAAAATGTATTTTAAATGAATTTGCATTTTTGGTTTATTTTAAATCTCTTCATTGTAATCTCTGACTTTGAGACAATTAGTGGCTCAATTTGGATCTAGGATGTTGCTATGCACGTATCAAAAATCTGATGCGTTGTTTTTATATCCCAGAAACCAATAGTATACTATTACATCTACTGTATGCTACATTATTTTCATGTTCTAACATCTCTAAAATATGGGTGCCTTCTACATTTAGTGAAATTTTAAAATTATAATTGCAAGCATTTAAAAAAATACTGGCATACAACACAATAATTTTTTAGAGTATATGTATTCAATTCAATATAATATAGTAAAAAGAAAATGTGTAACTTGTCACTAATATTAAATAAATGAATGGTTTAGTTTCATTGAACCTCATCAAAACACTTTTAGAATTTGGAAGTTATGAATTCTCATATTTGGGCAGGGTGTGGTGGCTCACATCTGTAATCCCAGCACTTTGGGAGGCCAAGGTGGGTGTATTGCTTGAGTCTAGCAGTTCCAGACAAACCCGGGCAACATGGCAAAGTCCTGTCTCTACCATAAATAGAAAAATTAGCCAGGCGTGGTTGCACACACCTGTAATCCCAGCTACTGGAGAGGCTGAGGTGGGAGGATGGCTTGAGCCTGGGAGGCTTAGGTCTCAGTGAGCCAAGATCGTGCCACTGCACTCCAGCCTGGGAGTGAAATAATAATAATAAAGCCAAAAAATAAAAAATAAAAAAGCTCATATTTAAGAGTTTAGTTAAAAAAAACTGTGCAGTTTAAATAATCCTGATAACTATTACAGTTAGAGGATATTTCCTGGAAATATGAAAACAAAATCATTTAACTTTAAATTCACTACTATAGGGAGAGACAAAATCTATGCCTATTTTTTCAAACAGTAATAGTTAGGGAATTAAATGGGTAAGACATAATGCTTCATTCTATCAGGAAGGTTAAGTTCACTTTTATGAAATATACAGAATGAAGATAAATGACACTTTACAAAGTCAGAAAATGATAGGAAAATATAAGCATCAAAACCACTGATATCAAGATAAAATATTCTTCAAACAGTACAAGCCAAATTTGTATAAAAGGTGCGCACATACATACGCACACACACACACGTAATCACTTAAATGAAAATAAGAATAAAAGAAAAATAAAAGAAAAACGCAATTCAATAGTCAGGCATGGTGGCAGGTGCCTGTAATCTCAGTTACTCGAGGTGGGGGTAGTGGGGGAAGCAGGGGAGCTAAGGCAGGGGAAACACCTGAACCCAGGAGGCAGAGGTTGCAGTGAGCTGAGATAGCGCGACTGCACTCCAGCCTGGGCTACAGAGCAAAAAACTCTGTCTCAATAAAAAGAAACAATGCAATTCAAAACGTCTACCTACCTGGGGATTAAAGAAAGGGACACAGATAAGTAGAGACTTAAACCACTTTTTTTTTCTTCTTTTTTTTGCCCAGGGTGGAGTGCAGTGGCAGGAACATGGCTCACTACAGCCTGGACTTCTAAGGCTTAAGTGATCCTCCCACCTCAGTCCCCTGAATAGCTGGGAATAGAGGCAGGTACCACCACAACCTGCTAATTTTTAATTTTTTTGTAGACACGTGGTCTCCCTATGTTTCCCAGGCTGGTCTCAAACTCCTGGGCTCAACAAATCTTCCTGTCTTGGCCTCCCAAAGTGCTGGAATTACAAGTGTGAACCATCTTGTCTGCTTATGCCTAAACCAGTTATGTTTTAAACAAGCATTATTAAGTGTAGGGTGAAGAGTTGGAAATGATGCCATAATTTAGGATGCCATGTTTTGGCCACTGTCTGCATTCCAGCTCCCTGGGCAGCAGCACCATTCCTCTCCTCTCTGTAGCCTGATCAAATTGTCCAATAATTAGTTATCAGAAAATACTATGATCTCAAATATCATAGTGTCTTTGCTTGAGCTGCATGTTCTTGAATGTTCAACTCTTCTCTCTCTTTCAGGCTGTCTAGTTAACTACTAGATATAATATATGTCTTTTGTTTCAGATCATGAGTCACCTTCTCAGCGATACTTTTCTTGATACTCTCCCTGTTACCATATGGTGACACTCTCAAGTTGCTTTGTTACATACAGTTGTCCCTTGGTATCCACATGGGTTTGGTTCCTGTACATCTCTTCTCCAACACCTACAGATCCAAAAATGTGGACACTCAAGTTCCTGATATAAAATGGCATAGTATTTGCATATAACCTATACTCATTCTCCCATATACTTTAAATAAATTCTATATTGCTTATAATAAATAATGCAATGTAAATGATATGTAAATAGTTGCTATCCTATATTTTTAAAGTTTGTATAATTTGTATTGTATTATTAATATTATTATTACTGTATTTTCAGAAGACAATTGACCCTTGAACAAGGCAGGATTTAGGAGCCCAGTCAGAAATTGAATACAACTTTTATCTCCCCCAAAATGTAACTACTAATATCTTACTGTTGTCCAACAGGCTTACTACTAAAATAAGCAGTTAATTAACACATATTTTGTACGTTATATGTATTAAATATGATATTCTTACAATAAAGAAAGCTGGAAAAATGTTATTAATAAAATCATAAGGAAGGAAAAATACATTTACTATTCATTAGGTGGACTATTGGTTTATCATAAAGGTCTTCATCCTCATCATGTCTCGGGTTGAGTAGGCTAAGGAGGAGAAGGAAGAAGAGGAGTTTGTCTTGATGTCTCAGGGGTGGCAGAGGTGGAAGAAAATTCAAGTGTAAGTTAATCTGTCCAGTTCAAACTTCTGCTTTTTAAGGGTCAATTGTATTTTCTATGTGGTTGGTTGAATCTGATATGGAGGGCCTCGATGAAACACTCAAACAGTAGTGGGTAGTGTGGATGAAACGCAAGATTTGAGATCCCTCACTTCCTGGCATGCCTTCTAATTTCCTTTACCTTAGGTTTTATTTGTACCTGTACTCGATATTTTTTTTTCTTAAAACGGCTGTGAAATTATTAATACAATAGCTTCAGGCCTATGACACCTAAATCTATTTTTGCCTTCAAAGAATTCTTATTTTCCTTCTAGTGCATCTTCATTGTTATTATTTAATATCTGTCTCCCAGAGAGAGTAAGAATTCTGTCTCTTTATAGTCACCATTTTTTCCTAAGGGCCTGAAACATTATCATGCTTAACAGGAGTGTCAAATAAACATTTACTGGATGAATGAGCATAACTGTAGATAATGATCTTTCTTCTCTTCATATACAATTTTGTATTTAGTCAAAAGTATCACAGATACAGGTATACTGCATTTCTTTTAATATATCTTCTGTAGAATTGGAGGTAAAAAAGCTTATGACTATTCAGCATAACATTGCATTAGAGATAACATTTGTTGTAAAGGCAGGATTACTCTGAGATATCTGTATTTGTAAGCCCTTAACAACAAGTAAGATGTATTTCTTCAGAGGTGCCTTTCTTAATAGGATTTCAGGCTGCTTGTGGAAACAGCTGAAATAAATGGCTTTTAAAAACATGTGTGTCGTATCACATTAAATGGGGTTATGAATCAATATCCATGTGCTATAATATATACCCTAGCCATACAATGGAATTAATTCTGGATTAAAAAAAGAAATCCACTCCTAATTTTCCCTCCATCCCACTTTCCCTTCTCCTCTTGAAAATATGAGTTTTTCAAATGACATATGAGTGGAAGAATCCATTATAAGCATCCACTGTTTTTCCTGCTCTAAAGTAATTGGGTTCTGCATTAATAACTCTCACTTCACAATCTGTCATAAACTATGTTTAAATGCCTATGCTTTTAAATGAGATTGCTTATTTTATGAAGGAATGTTTGATGGCCCAAGGTTTCTGTGTTTCATCATGTGGTGTAAAGATATAGTACTGGACGAAACTGCAGAGAGCTCCCTCAGGTTTGTCCTGCACACTTCCTCTCTGAGTCTTCAGCTTACTACCCTCCGCTTGTTTTTGAAATCATCGATTTAAAAACAAACACCTATCAAGGTGTCAATAAACCCAGAAACTCGTGTAAAGAGCACTGTTTTATATTAACAGATAAGTCCAATTCAGTGTAATCAATTTTATATGAGAGTTAAACTTCTATATAAATGTATAGAGAGAAAAACGCAATTTTAACTAAGGCAATCAGGCTATTTAGAAAATATTTCACAGAAAAGTGATATTTCAAATGTTTAAAAAGATAAAAACCCTGCTGTTGGAGAAATACGTAAAGCAAGCAGGGTCATTTCAGGAATGATGAGAATTTCAAAGTCAATAAAGAAAATTACAAAACTGGAAACGAATGAATCAACAGACTATAAAGGGCCTTCTAAAGACCTACAAAGCAAGTTACATACTATCAGGAGACAACAGGGAGATTGAGGACTTTGAACAGAATGTAAAAATGTAAAGACATGTTTTATTTATTATTTATTTATTTATTTAATTATTCAGTCAGTCATTTATTACATTCTTGTGAAGCAACTTATGACAGTGATGGAGAGAATATACTTAAGTGATGAGATCCAAGTTGCAATATTCCAGGCAAGAAATGAGGTGGCCAGAACTAACATTGAGCTAGAAGAATATAAAGGGGGATCAACATGCAAAGGTATTTATAGTGATATGCTGGTAAATATTTCACAACTAGCTCAAAACAAACAATATCTGATGTGTACCATTTGCCAGATCTGTGGTATATGAACGCTCTTACCATGGGCAATTTCAAACTGCCAATGTTTTATCACTGAATGCAAAACTGGGAATGGATGTGCACAGTCAGCTCTCCTAAGCTCATACCAACCAACTCCAGAGCACCACTAGACATTTCTGAGTTGCAATCAATAAAATACAGTGTTGATAGAAAAAATTTGTATATAAATCCCAGATTTCTGTCTTGAGAAACCAAATGTGTTAATATTCAATAGCTTTGCTGCTTTCTAAAAAAAATAATAATAAAAATGCTTATTAAAGGAAACATTTCAAGTAAATATTTGCATTTTAACTAATATTCTTAAGAAATATAATACCTTAACTTAGAGATATATAATTCTTGGGATTTCAGTAAAGGACATCAACTAAGTAATATTTGGTGTTCAGGACAAGAGAAGTTAAGCACACTTCAATGATTCGATCCAGATCAATAATCCCCAAACCCTCTCATTTATAATTATCAAAAATTTTAATAAAGTGTAAAAAAAAGCTTTCTTTGCTTCCAGACTTTTCAAATATTTTTATGCTAATTCATTGTGTGGCATTCTAAAGTAGGGATAAACTTCTGAATTTTTCAAATTTAGTTGGATAAGGATTTCTATTTTGACTAAGCATCCTGGTGAAGATATCTTCTTCCCAAACCATATTATACAGGAATTAGTAGAATAATTTTGAAGATTTGTACATTACAAAACAGGTGAGCAGGTGACATATGGGGAAATTAACTCACTGATGAATTGCATTTAAAGTTATACCCATGACAATTGGATAGTACCTTGTCTGATGAAGTAATATGCATAGAAGGAGGTGTGCAGCATGTAGTATTAAAAAAGAGAGGTGGGCTGAGGTGGGCAGATCACGAGGTCGGGAGATTGAGACCATCCTGGCCAACATGGTGAAACCCTGTTTCTACTAAAAATACACAAAATTAGCCGGGGTTGGTAGTGTACGCCTGTAGTCCTAGCTACTCGGGAGGCTGAGGCAAGGGAATTGCTTGAACCAGGGAGCTGGAGTTTGCAGTGAGCCGAGATCATACCACTGCACTCCAGCCTGGACGACAGGGCAAAACTCTGTCAAACAACAACAACAACATCATCATCAACAACAACAACAAAATGCCCCGCTGCTCCTTATTTCCACATGAAAATAATAACACCAAAGTAACAAAAGTTACCAGGAACAAGATAAGTAACTTATTAACTTATCCTCTAATCTTCTAATGCCCCTATGAGTTATAAATATTATTGCCTCTATTTTTCATATGAAAAAAGTCAGTTTTGGAAGGTTAAAATACTTGGTATATGAATTAATTTCTGTCAAGATCATGAATGTTAATGCTCTCAAGCATTGTTTTTATTATATCAAAAGGAAGAAAAATATTACTCTGTATTCATCACTGTGTGAAAATTAATGTGTCCAAAGATACACTTTCTAAGAGGCAAAGCTGATAAGTTTTCTCAGTAGATGAATAAATGTCCTAATATTTCTCAGAACAAAAAATTACATATGCACAATGGAAATTTGACTTTTACATTAACTTACACCCAATAACTATTTGTAGGATGATCCATGCTATTGCACCAATGAAGTATTCACAACTCTCTGTGTAATAATCATTGAAGAAAAAAATCAAGATTGTCTTTCACTTATTTTAGGCAGGTGTCTGTAGACCCTTGACATTGAAATTTTGCTAAAAATATTACTGCAGGGGATGACAGACACACAAATCTGCTTTCTCAGTATTCACAGGAAAAACCTTCCAGGCAGAGTTTTCAGTTCAGCACATTCATTACCTTTTAATTGCTTCTAAACTGCACTGTGACTTGTTGCATGAATAGCCAAATCTATCTAACTGCAACTAGCATAGTTTGGGCATGTGTGCTGTGAAAAGCTTTTTCATCAGTTGGTATCTGTGTTCATTCGGGCATACTTGTTCAGTTGTACCTATTATAAAACCAAGTAAAGACGTAGTCAAAATATAAAGGTAAACAAATTGTTAAGAAAACAGCTACATATTAAAAACACACAAATTTCATCCAACCATTTGTTACGTTATACATGGTTAAATAAGGAGCATGTTAATAACTGAAAACTTATAACTGTTAAATATGATTACAATACCAGACATTTCATATGTCAAAAAAACAGCATGGTAAATGACTGCAATATTGAGCATTGCATTTAAGAATCTAAGCTATAAAGAAAATTCCACTTGGAGAAAATATACGCTTGAAAATTTTAGTCTGGGCCACTGTAAATACAATGCCATAAAAAATAAACGACTGCACCAACCGCAGTGAGCAATGAGGTATAAAAATTATAACACCCCTAGAAGATTTACTCAAAGTTATTTCACAATCCCTCATAGACTAGGTACGCATCATCCTACCTTCAAAAAAGTGCAATCAGAAAGCTCATGTTTCTGCACCTTCAAAGGAAAATTCCATAAATAAGTACCTTAAATAGTGCCTTCAATTCACCTTACCAATTTACATTTCTTTCCTATATCCATTTTCATAGTTTAGTAAGATAAAATGTAGACAGAGAAGAAATTAACTTATTGCCTTATTTCCATTCTTAAAACAGTTCCTCGTTGCCAATTAAAATCTTTTTCAAAGAAGCCTTTGGGAACCATGGGACATGTAACTTCTACTCAAAGGAAGAAAGGATCACATCCAGTCAGGCTGTGGACAAAAGGCCTACCAAGAATATAGTGGTACTGTACTGAGTCAGCCATCATGAATAGCAAGTTCAACAGTGTCATCGGCATTCCATGAAGTTTAAATGCAATATTCTGTTCCCTACACCTAGATGCATGCAGTGATTTAAAAGGGAGAACAGAAGAGAAGAAGGATGAATAGTAAGACCAGACCGTTTGATTAGAAATAAAGAGTCAGCAAAATAAACGGCAAGCACTAACCAGTGAAGGTAGAGGATAATGAAGAGAGAATGAGATCCCAAAGGCCAGGTAAAAAAATTGAATTCAAAAAGTTGGGACCTATGTTCCAGACAGGCCAAATAACACAGAGGCTGAGAGTTAATCTTTGAATTTCACAATTAATCTTTGAAATCACATTTCCAAGTTATTGCTGATCTTCTCAAAAAAAAAAATTCTGATGAAATGTTGAAGGAAAGAAAGCATTTAGGAAAGAATAGGAGGAGAAATGTAGACAAAGAATATAGAGGGCTCTGTCAAGGTATTTTGTTATAGAGAAGAATGGACATCACACATTGAACAATAGTTGCTGGAGTGTGTGAGTTGAGATAATTTTTAAGATAAGGAATATCATTTTACTTGAATAATGGTGAGGATAAATGAGACATGAGAGACAGAAAATACAACCCTGATGATATAAGATATTACAGTGACAATTCTATAGGAATATTCTTGGAAAGACTAGAAGTGCTGGGATTCAGTGCACAAATAAAGAGTCCTTTATATTTCAAAGCATAGGTAATCCATTAGTTGGAAGATAAGGGATTGTGGACTGCAGGCATACAAACACAAACAGAGGAAGTAATTGTTGGTAGGAAAGTGTGGAAGTTTTTATTTGATTTCTATTACTTTTCCCAGTGAAATAGGAAATTAGATCATCAACTAAAAATGAGGAGAAAGAATGGCATGCTTAACATTTGAGGGGAAAAACAAAGTAAGAAATGGTTGTCTGAGAGAATGAAGGAGAAAATGTCATAGAAAACTGCCATAGTATTACTGGACAAACTTGAGATTCCACTTAAGTTTAATTGTCAGTAATTTAAAGTGTGGTTAATCTTTATGATTGCATTTTTTCTATAGCCATACATAGGTATGAGGGTGCAAATTAAAGATTGTAAAGCTGGATTTAATCATGGATCATATTTTTCTTATTGAGTTGAGAAATGTAAGGAAATAGAGGCTGTGTGTGTGGACATAATTGAAATAGTGGACCATTGAATCTAAGATGGGGAGTGAGGGAAGGAAGAACATGAGAATTGAAAGAGAGTTTAAAAAAATGGTTAGAACAATAAGAGCAAGTCACCTTTATATTAGATAATTGTGGGAGTTAAAGTTCTAAGAATGAGAGCTGGAGAGATAAGAGGGGTTGTCAGAGGCTAGAAAGCTTGAATGTAAGATTATGGACTGGAGAGTGATTGAGAATATTGATGTCTAGATCATGACCATTGGAGTAAGTCACTAAAGTGTTCTTTAGAAAAAGATCATTACAGAAAAGGACATCAAGAAAATAAAAGATCATGGAGGCACTAATTAAGTGGCCATAAAACCTCCGAGAATTATGACAGGAATGAATGTAAACAAGAGTGAATGTGAGTTCAATGTGGACATGGTGTTTAAAATGGTGGACTGTGGAGGCTGGCTGGGCTCTCAAAGCTCAAATGTAGTTTCCAAATGAACCTGTAGAATTTGAATAAATTACTAAAAGTTCTCTTTTCCCATATATAAAATTGAGGTAATAATAATAATGATATCTTTATTAATTAGAAAATAATAATGATACTAAAACCTCATTTGAGCATTAAATAAGTAAATATTATATCTGTAAAAAGCTGTGTAAGGAATTATTTCAGCAGTTCTCTGTTATCTAACGTTATCTTTTTCCTATACTACTATTAGCTTCAATACATGTTTTTGTTTCCTCCATTTAAAAAGCAAACTGTTCCCCTTTGGCCCACATACAACTTTACCATTATTTTTATTTCTAGTCCATCTGTATTTGTTTTTCATAGATTAGATTACTTTCATTTCTTTTTCAGGTAAAATTCCTAGAAGATCATCTATATTTATTATCTCCAAATAATTTGTCTTTTTTTAAAATCCACCTCAAATAAAGTTTTTTTTTTCTCCTTGAAACTGCTTTTGTCAAGGCCATCAATATTCTTTATGTTTCTAAATCAATGACAAAGTTTTCATCATTGTTACCTAGAAAGAGCACTTAATTCTGCTCATTAATCCTTAATCCTGTTCATTCTTTTCTTCTTCTTGAAATATTTTCTCATTTAGTGTCATAGACACCACACACTACTTATCTTCTCATTGTGGTGCTCATTCTCATGATCTTTACTGGTACCTCCTTTACTCGTTCACCTATAAATATTGGGGTGCCCCAGAATTCAGCCTGTGTTCCTCTTCCCTTCCCTATTTATACTGACATCGTTTGTGATCTGTTCTAGCCACATGTTTCATTTATTTGTTTGTTTGTTTATTTATTTATTTATTGTACTTTAAGTTCTGAGATACATGTGCAGAACGTGCTGGTTTATTACATAGTTATATATGTGCCGTGGTGGTGTGCTGCACCCATCAACCCGTCATCTACACTAGGTATTTCTCCTAATGCTATCCCTCACCTAAGCTCCTGCCCCACGACAAGCCCCAGTGTGAGATGTTCCCCTCCCTGTATCTGTGTGTCTTCATTGTTCAGTTCTCACTTATGAGTGAAAACATGTGGGGTTTGGTTTTCTGTTCCTGTGTTAGTTTTCTGAGAATGGTGGTTTTCAGCTTCATCCATGTCCCTGCAAAGAACATGAACTCATCCTTTTTAATGACTGCATAGTATTCCATCATGTATATTAGCCACGTTTTCTTTATCCAGTCTATCATTGATGGGTATTTGGGTTGATTCCAAGCTTTTGCTATTGTGAATTGTGCTGCAATAAACATACATGTGCATGTGTCTTTATCGTAGAATGATTTATAATCCTTTGTGTATATACCCAGTAATGGGATTGCTGGGTCAACTGGTATTTCTGGTTCTAGATCCTTGAGGAGTTGCCACACTGTTTTCCATAATGGTTGAACTAATTTACACTCCCATCAACAGTATACGAGTGTTCCTATTTCTCGACATCCGCTTCAGCATCTGTTGTTTCCTGACGTTTTAACGACTGCCATTCTAACTGGTGTGAGATGGTATCTCATTGTGATTTTGATTTGCATTTCTCTAATGACCAGTGATGAAGAGCTTTTTTTCATAAGTTTATTGGCTGCATAAATGTCTTCTTTTGAGAAGTATCTATTCATACCCTCCGACCACATTTCAATGGATTGTTTTTTCTTTCTTGTAAATTTGTTTAAGTTCCTTGTAGGTTCTGGATATTAGCCCTTTGTCAGATGGATAAATTTCCAAAAACTGTCTCCAGTTCTGTAGGTTGCCTGTTCACTCTGATGACAGTTACTTTTGCTGTGCAGAAGCTCTTTAGTTTAATTAGATCCCATTTGTCAATTTTGACTTTTATTGCCATTGCTTTTGGTGTTTTAGTCATGAAGTCTTTGCCCATGCCTATGTCCTGAATGATATTGCCTAGGTTTTCTTCTAGAGCTTCTGTGGTTTTAGGTCTTCCATTTAAATATTTAATAGATCTTGAGTTAATTTTTGTATAAAGTGTAAAGAAGGGGTCCAGTTTCAGTTTTCTGCATATGCTAGCCAGTTTTCCAAACACTATTTATTAAATATGGAATCCTTTCACTATTGCCTGTTTCTATCATGAGTGAACTCCCATTCACAATTGCTGCAAAGAGAATGAAATACCTAGGACTATAACTAACAAGAAATGTGAAGGGCCTCTTCAAGGAGGACTACAAACCACTGAGCAAGGAAATAAGAGAGGACACAAACATATGGGAAAACATTCCATGCTCATGGATATGAAGAATCAATATCATGAAAATGGCCATACTGCCCAAAGTAATTTACAGATTAAATGCTATCACCATCAAGCTAACACTTTCTTCACGGAATTAGAAAAAAAACTACTTTAAATTTCATATGGAACCAAAAAGAGCCCATATAGCCAAGACAATCCTAATCAAAAAGAACAAAACTGGAGTCATCACACTACCTGACTTCAGATTATACTACAAGGCTACAGTAACCAAAACATCATGGTATTGGTGTGCCAAAATAGATATATATAAGAATGGAACAGAACCGAGGCCTCAGAAATAATGCCACACATCTGTACCCATCTGACCTTTGACTAGCCACATGTTTTAAAATATTTGTATAAGTTAATGACTCTTCTATTTATGTCTCTTTTCCAGTTTCCAAAATTGATTTGGAATTTACATAATAAATTCTCTCTCAAAACTTTCAGCATGTGCTGTTTTCCCCCATCTCACTTATATGCAAATCCATTCTTTAAGTGGCTGAAACCAAAAATCTTAATATCATCTTTGACTCCTTTACTTTCTGATACTCTATCTCCAAACCAATATCAAGCCTTATTGGATTTACATTATGAATATTCCCCAAACTGGCTTCTGCCAGCTATGAAAATGTAGTTTATATCATAAAGTAACCTTTCTAGTAACAACAACTTAATAGATGATGGCTTCCTATAATAACAACTGAACACGTTATTTTAAAAAACAGAATTTACACACAAACAAACATACACAAGTAGGCATCAGAGCAAAGTAGGTCAGCTAGAATCTGAGGGAGAAGCTAAGATCCCCCCCAAAAAAGGAAACATTATATCGCATTATTTATCTTGAGGAATCTGCACGTTTGTAAACATAAAAAGCCAGTGTGTAATTCCTACGTGATCTTCACTCATTGCCATAATGGTCTTATCCACTACTCTCTTTTATCTTTTCTTGCCTCATAGTCCTGACTGGCACATGTACATGTCATGCATGCTTTACTTTTGTGTTTTAAATTTAATAGATACATAATAATTGTATGTATCTTTGAGGTACATGTGATATTTTCATACAAGCATATATTATGTAATTATCAATTTGGGTACTTGGGATATTCACAAGAATGATTATTTTGTTGTGTTGGGAATATTCCATATCTACTCTTCTAGTTATTTTGAATTTTATAATAAATTATTGATAACCACAGTTGCCCTATTTTACCACCCTAGATCGCCAAACTCCTATTCCTTACCATATACAAAAATCAAATCAAAGTGGATTAAAGTCTTAAATTTAAGATGTAAGACCTTCAAAAATACTGGAAACAAACAGTCAAGAAGTGCTTTAAGACATTAGTTTGAGAATGATTTCTTGAGTAAGACCTCAAAAGCATGGGAAATCAAATCAAAATGGACAAATTGAATCACGCCATGCTAAACAGCTTCTGCATAACAAAGGAAATAATCAAACAAGAGAAGAGGACATCTACAAAATCCAGAATAGTGGATAATATTTGCAAAGTATTCAACCGACAAGAGATGAATAACAGAATAGGAAACTCAAGCAACTCAACAGCAATGTATCTATCTATCTGCCTTTCTATCTAAATTTTAATTAAATATTGATGAGCAAAACATCTGAATAGACATTTCTCAAAAGATCACATACAAATGGCCAATGGGCATATGAAAATATGCTCACCATCACTAATCATCTGGGAAACACCATTCAAAACCATATTGACATTATCACCTCACCCCAGTTAAAGTGGCTTCAATCAAAAGGACAGAAATTAACAACTGATGGTGAGAATGCAAAACAAAAGGAACACTCAGATATTGTTGTTGGGAATGCTAATTGGTACAGCGACTATGAAAAACAATATTTAGATTCCTCAAAAAGCTATGAATAGGAAGACCTTAGGATCAGGCAATTCCACTAGACACATATCCAAAATAGAGAAAATTAGGATATTGGAGAGATATCAGTGCTGTCATGTTTACTGCATCACTGTTCACAATAACCAAGATACAAAATCAACCTAAGTCTTCACCAACGAATTAATCGATAAAGAAAATATGATACACACACACACACACACACACACACACACAAACACACAAAAATATTATCTAGCCTTAAAAAAGAATAAAATCCTGTCATTTGCAGGATGGAAATGGAAGACATTGTGTTAAATGAAATAAGACAAGCACAGAAAGAGAAATGTTACAAGTTTTCATTCCTATATGGGAGCTAAAATACTTGATCTCATGGAAGTAGTAAATAAAATGGTGGTTACTAGAAGCTGGGAAATGTAGTGGAAAGTGGGTAACAAAGAGGGATTGGTTATCGGGTACAAAATACAGTTAGATAGAATACAGTCACATTTAAGCTTTACTGCCTTAGCACTGATTTTGGCTTTACCTGGAATATTAATTCTCCATCTACATGGATGGCTCAGGTCTACATCTCTTTCAAGAGACTGAGGACACAAACAGAAAACAGCAGTTCAGAATTTGGGAGAATTTCACGAGTTTAAGAAAAGGAAGCAAAAATGTGTTTAAGGACTACCAATAAGAGACATTTTGGAAACACCACTGATTTTTATTTGAGAATCCTGAAGTACTCTAAGAGGAAACTCACATTGAAAACAGACAAATCCCAGGATATCTGAAAACCAGTCTCCAGTCATATTAAATCCTGACTGGATGAAGATGATCTGCTCTTCTCTAACTGCATAACAAACAAGCCAACAAAAATTACGTTATTTCTGGAGGAAGATAACATTTTCTTAAATCTAAAATTTTCAACCACAATGTCCGGTTTGTATTAAAAACTTCCCGGGCATGAAACATATGCATACAAACACACAAAAGAAAAATGACAACAAACCAACACAAAACAGAAACAAATGACAAAAGCCAAATGAATCAAATAGGTTTTCAGGTGATTTGAGTATTTGAATTATCACAATTGTAGTTTAAAATGATTATGATTGTACTTTTATCTTCAATAAAGTAGATGACAGGATAGAGAAGCTCACCAGAGAATAAAACCTGTACTGAAAAATAAAATGCAATATTCTAGAACAAAAAGTACAATAATTGTAGTAAGTAACTCAAAAAAATAGATTTATCCATACATTTGGCATAGTAAAATTTAGCATTTGTAAACTAGTCTTCAAGTCAGTATAAATATGTAATGTGAAACACAGTAAGAAAAAGAAGTATGAGAAACAAGTAATATGTGAGATAAGGGCAAATGTTCTAAGATATGTATGTGTAATTTCAGTCTTTGAGTGGGATAAGAGAAAGACATGAGCAATACTAGAAAAGAAACTACGAATGGTCACAACTGGCAAAACTTCATAAATAAAACTACAAATTAAGAAATCTCTATAGAAACAGGAAATGGATATGAAGAGATTTCCACTCCTGGATATATCAGCAAAACTGCTAAAAACGACAAAGTTAAAACTTAAAAGCAGCCAAAGAAAAATAAAGGAATAATACTGTTAAATAAGAAGAGTGAAACTAGAGGCTGTTTAATAGAAAGAATGGAAATCAAAAGCAATTACAGAGAGTCTTGAAAGAAAATACTCACCAACTTAGATTCTAAACTTCTTGAAAATCATTCTTCAAAAATGATAACTATGTAAAGATGTTTGCAAATTTAAAAAACCCAAAAGACTATTTTGACAGCAGACTTAATAGAAATATCTAATGGAATCAACAAAAGGAATATTATCCCAGGTGAAAATATGGCAACGCAGGAAGAGAGGAAGAGTACTGGAAAGAAGACACAAGCAAGAAGTAACATTGCCTGGACATGGTGGCTCATGCCTGTAATCCCAACACTTTGGGAGGCTGGGGCAGGTGGATCACTTAAGGTCGGGAGTTCAAGACCAGCTTGGCCAACATGACAAAAACCTGTTTCTACTGATAATACAAAAATTTGTTGGGCATGGTGCCAGGCACCTGTAATCCCAGCTACTCAGGAGGCTGAGGCTCAAGAATTGCTTGAACCCCAGAAGCAGAGGTTGCAATGAACCAAGATCATGCCACTGCACTGCAGCCTGGGAGACAGAGTGAAACTGTGCCAAAGAAAAGAAAGAAAGAATATCTATTAAAACAATAATAATGTTTTGAAAGTTTAAAATATTTGTAAAATAAAATACATAAATACATAACACAAAGGAGGTAATATATGGAATTAAATAGTTCTAAGTCCTTGTTCTGAGAAGTGAAAACACTGCTAATTAATAGTAGATTTTAATAAACTAAAGACATAAATTGTAATCTCTACTGAAATTAATACAAATAATTTAAAAGGTATAACCAGTCAACTAATTAAAGTGTAAAACGGAATGATAGTTTCTGAATGATAAAAATCTATTCAGATTTTAACTATCCCTTATTTGTTCCGCTACTACTTCCTAGGCTTGATTCATCAACAGCTCTCACCTAGACTACCACAAGTTTTTATATCCATGTTGTTTCTTTTCTATCCCGTAGTATTCTTGCTACAACAGTCACTGAATTTCTATTAAAATATGTCAGCTCATCACACTGTTCTGTTCAAAACTTCCAAATGCATTTCCTTGCTTACAGAGTAAAAGTCAAAGTCATTGCAATGACCTGAATGCCCTATGTGGTTTTCGCTCATGGCATCAGTGGTCTCAACTACTATCCTTTTCACACCCTTACTGTCTCACAGGCATGATTGACTCAAGTATATGTCAGGTACACTTTAGCTCTAGACTGTACTGACTTCGGCTTTGGCTGTGTCTGGAATACCCCTCTATTTATGTATATGAATTGGTCAGTTCCATCCTTCCTTCGAGGCTACGTTCAAATATTTCTCAGTTATCAACTGAGACAATTATGTCTTTTCAAGAATGGTATATATTGAGCAATATGTGGATACATTTACTTGTCACAACTGAGGGAAAAGGGTACTCCTGGTATACAGTAGATAGAGGCAAAGCATTCTGTAAAATAGTATAATGAACAAGATAGGTTCTCATACCCCCCCCTCAAAAAAAAAGTCAGACCCAAATTGTTGATAGTGCCAAGGCTGAAACTCCGGACTAAGATAAATTTAAATTTAAAGATTAGTAAAATTAGTTTATATTAAAATCACAACCAATATTAATTTCTATAGTGCTTTAAAGGCTTCAATGTTGTTTTACATATGCTTTCTCTCATGAGTACAGTTTCCCTTTTGAATTATGTCCACTCCAGTTTATCTTTCACAATTTGCCTAGCTATCCACTCAACAGAACTAATCTCAGTTCTTCCTATCGTCTTTTTATTTCTTCCTTTTCCATCTAGTATAATGCAACTTCTCTATAAGATTGAGCTCACCTGCCATATTGTTATTTATTTTTTCCTAAATTAGAATAAATCACTCTTCCATGATAGTAATGCAAGTAAGAGAGAAATTCCATTATATCATGCCAATTATCAGCATGACATTATTGTCTACAAAATTATAGGATCCTTGAGGAAGGATATATTTGTTATTCCATCTGCTATTGTACTCTCAATAAAGTCATTTATAAACAGTAAGAAATATAAAGTAATTAAACATAATCCTGACTTTAATATTCTTAAAAGAGATGCGGATATCTCAAGATTTAAAGATATGAAGATTGATAAATAAGAATAATTATTCTCACAATGGAATCTATATAACAAGGAAAAAGGAATAAATTATAGATACACAACAGTAGCATTTATGTATCTTAAAAATAATGAGCAAGGATTATGTCTTAAGTGTCCACATATATTTTTAATAAAGCAAACAAAAACAAGGAAAATAATATATCATCTGAGAATTTATCTTCCTGTACAGTAAAAAATAATTTGGAAAGACAAAAGTGTCATTAGAGTCAGGAGATGAATCTCCAGGATTAAGCAGGAAATGGGATAAGGATGGAGCACGCTGTTAGATATAGTACCTTGGCAGTATTTGCGTTCTAAATCTGACTGGTGAATTCACAAAAGTTCATTTTACTATTACATTTCAAAACTCACATTGTACTTTGTTTTTAATATTTACTATGTAACAAACATTCTATAAATTACCCACAATTTAAACTTTTAGAGATTCTAGAGACATGGGTTAATGTCATGAGCTGAGTTCTATACATTCAGTTAAAATAGGCCTTCAAAATTAACCTCATGTTGTCTTCAAAATATCTTCCCTGGAACACTTTTTATAAAGAAATGTACATGATAAATACAAAAAGTTACAGGACCAAATCATTTTGTGATAGAATATCCAACATATCTCCTTGTTGATTATTTTCAATACACATCTGCGTAGGCCTTAATAAGCCTGTCTGTACACAAATTTGTTTGATTATTTTACAGTAAATGTTTCTCAGACTTATTTGACTATATCATTTTCTTCCATCACTTATTATTGGAATCAGCATTCAATAAAGCATACTTCAGGAAATATTGCTGCAAAATTTACCAGGGTTGCTATAAATCTGATGGATTTGGAATCTATGAGGAAAAAATAAAATATTAAAGAAATTATGAATGATGTTAGGAACAATCTTTCAGACCAATTATGTAGATCTTCTTTATGCAGGGAGATTGTGTCTCCATTCTCTGTCCATGAAGCATAAATGTACTTTCATGGGACATTAATATTGACTCAATCATATATTATGCTTTAAATTTTCTAACTTCTTTTTTTACCCACATGAGGGCATAACACATATTAGATTTACATTACATTGCTGGATCACATATATGAAAGTTATTTCTTTTACATTCCACAAAGAAATAGGAATAAAGATCCTGATGTGTGTCCCTGCCCAAATCTCACATTGAAATGTAATCCCCAATGTTGAAGAAGGTGGGGCCTGCTGGAAGGCGATTGGATCATGGGGGTTATTTCTCATGAACTGTTTAGCACCATCCCCTTGGGACTGTTCTTGCAATAGTGAGTGAGTTCTCTTGAGATCTGGTAGTTTAAAAGTGTGTAGTACCTCCCCACTTCATTCTTTTGCTTCCATTCTGGCCATATGATGTGTCTGCTCCTGCTTTGTCTTCCACCATGATTGTAAGTTTCCTGAGGCCTCCCCAGAAGTTAAACAGATACTAGCATTACACTTGCTGTACAGCCTGCAGAACCGTGAGCCATTTAAAGATCTTTTCTTTATAAATTACTCAGTCTCCAGTATTTTTTATAGCAATGTAACAAAGTACTAACAGATTGTGAGACACACAGGGTGGGTTTTTTAAATCGATTTTTACTGTATTTCGGGCTGCCAAATTTTTATCTAGACGTATTTTCTTCTAATTCTTTTTTACTATATGATATTTTTATCCAAACCATATAATCAAAACTAAATACATAGATTTACTAATACATAGGTTTTTCTTCAAAAAATCTTTGTATTAAACTTATTAAATACACAGATTTTTCTTGAAAGTAATGTAATTCTATTTCCACGCTAATTAAAATTAATAGTGGTAATATAGAGATTACAATTTACTCAGCAAAGTATATTAGCAATTTGGGATACGTTTCATAAATAAGGGCACGGCATAATTCTATTAGTTTAATTATTATTTGCTCCAAGAAGAAAAATAAACATTCTCTAATTTTTCAATTAACCCATAAGAAATTAGATGTTTTATTTCGGTAAGCTCCTTAATACTATTTATACAATTTGTTTAAAGCTGGGAAATGCTATCGTTCTGTTTTTAATAATTTTAAGGTTATTAGCAATAAAAAAAAACTTGCTCTAAAAATATTTAAAATACAACACTATGAAAATTTATTATGGCATTTCTAGCCTTTAGTTTTATTCAGTTAAAGATATCTGTTTATGTTACTCTGAAAACTTGTGGTTTTAATACACTTAATGAGCAATTTTAATGTTTCTCCTGGAAAATATAGCAGTTCAGCAAAATCTATGTTTCCTTGAATGGTTCTTTAATTTGTTTACCCATAGTTACATGGGGAAGGACTCAAAGGTCATTAATGCTGGCATTAATATACATTAATCATTGGAGTAGACCATTTCCCAACTGGGTAACACCACATTTCCAATGGCCACCTAATTAATGACTGTCTAATTGACTCATGTGCGCATCTTGCAAGGCAATACTTTTACTAAATAAATTGAACCTGCCATTGCAAAAACTGCAAGACTGAGGGCATAATTAACTATACTGAGGCATACTTGATCTCAGAAGCCCTAGGGATAATCAATAATTAGTTTCATCAGAAATGGTTTTGTTGTAACAACCATGACACAGTGTTTCTGAATTACTGAAGTTTTGATGATTGTTGCTTATTTGGATCAGAATAGGAAAGCTGTAGCTAACTCAAGCTTTACAGCATAATAAATTTTCCAAAGTATCTTGAGATTAAAAACAATCAAAGTAAATGAAGCATCAAGTACTATTCATCTTTCCAAATATTAGTGCTTGCAAAAACAAAGAAGATCAAACTAACAAACACTCTGAATTTATCACATTTAAAGTCATATAGAAACCACATTTCATTTCATAAAAAAAGAAAATAAATTAAAAGATGTGATTGGTTGATAAATATTCTAAACTTTGTCTTCCTGGACAATTTGTGATTCAAAATTTATGATCCTCATCACTTCATTAAGAATAAAAATTCTGAGCACAGAGTCCAAAATCAGTGCAATTCATGTCGTTCAATATTTATAGGACCCATCAATTAGAAGGTGGGCAAAAGTAGTTGAACACTCTAATAGTCTAATAATAATTCCCAAACAGGAATTCTACATAAAATAAATTCATATAACTCAAAATATATGCTTAGCATATGCTATGTAAATAGGTTTTCAAATATAATTTTCTAGCATCACGACCTTATTTTGTTTTAAAAATAGCAAAAAAATGCCAAATTATTGAAGCTATGTTTCTGTTTTAATTCAGGAGATGATACTGAAGCAACTTTACCTTTCTGCTTCTCAGTTGTAACAGAGTATGTTTTATCCCCTGTGTTTTTTAGATAAGATGAAATACTCTTTCGGTGACATAGTAAGATTTTATCCTAGATTTGACGTAGATATAGCAATATAGAAAATTCACACAACAATTTTCTTAGTCATGATCACAGACAACTTGATATGAAAGGGAGTAAGCCACTGCGGTATAATTTCACCAATATACAGTAACATTTATCAGACTTTTACAAATCAGGACTGAATAGTGCTAATGCGGAGGCTTTCAAATTGTGTAACATGCAAAATTTTTACTGAAATATTAAAATGTGTAATTTATAATACTACAGTATGACTGCTGAGATATGTTACTAAACTAATAGGGAATAGGGGAAGAAGGGGAATATCGTTTTTCTGTGTCTCAGAGGACAGTTATATAGCTTGAGGACAAGCTTAAGTCATAATAGTCACGAGAAAAACATTTTTCAGAAGCTAATTAAATAATTGAGTTTTCAATTACTACAGATCTTAGTTGAAGGGTGTTCCTGTATTAACCTATTCCATTCACCTGGCTACCTAATATTCTTATGGCCACAAAGTTCCCCAGTCCAGCTGTTTTTTTTTTTTTTTTTTTTTTTGGTTGGCATGTTCGTCTCTTCACAAACTTGGGAACAATGCAAGAGAATCAGCTAGATATTCTCATATAAATCTACAAACTAGACATTTCTCTCAATCCATGCATTCTTTTTCTTTTTTTTTTTTTGAGGCGGAGTCTCGCTCTGTCGCCCAGGCTGGAGTGCAGTGGCCGGATCTCAGCTCACTGCAAGCTCCGCCTCCCGGGTTCACGCCATTCTCCTGCCTCAGCCTCCGGAGTAGCTGAGACTACAGGCGCCCGCCACCTCGCCCGGCTAGTTTTTGTATTTTTAGTAGAGACGGGGTTTCCCCGTGTTAGCCAGGATGGTCTCGATCTCCTGACCTCGTGATCCGCCCGTCTCGGCCTCCAAAAGTGCTGGGATTACAGGCTTGAGCCACCGCGCCCGGCCAATCCATGCATTCTTAATAAATAGTGAGAGAAAATTATCTCAGGGCATATCTGAAAGTCAAGAGTAGAGAGAACCTAATATAAAATCTATAAGTAGTTATACATTATAACTCTTAAGGATTATGGCTCCAGGGTCAGAATCAATGGGTTTGTAATACAAACTCCACTGTTTACTAGTTGTGTGACCCTAAACAATTTATGTAACCTTGGTTTTATCATTTGTAAAATATAATCTTGGTTTTATCATTTGCAAAACAGAGTTAGTATTAGTTCATATAATTATGAGTTCCTAAGAAAATTTACATAAATGTATAAAAAAGATAATTGCTATTTTGATTGTTCTTAAAGTTTTTCATAATGTTTAAAAATTAAAAGCAAGTAATATTAATAACTAATATTTGCTGAGCACTTACTATGTTCTAAAAGTCATGTGCATACTAAGTCATTGACTTCTTACAACTCTTCATGGGGTAAGTACAATTTCATAGAAAAGGAAACAGAAGCACAGAGAAATAAAGTAATTAGCTCAAAGTCACGTCGATAGCAGACCTGAGATGGTGGTACTCGGGATAGAATATCCTAAGACTCTGAGAGATGTAACTTGGCAACATAGAAAACCAGAATGGCTGCTACGTCCTGTCTATGAAGCCAAAATCTTCAAGCTACAGAGGCTGGAAGGAATATCTATTACTTGGGTATTGAAAATGATGCCATTTCCACAGGAAAGAACCATTCTGTGTCAGTCGGACTAGCTAATTTATAAGAAAAATAAATTTACTTCTTACGGTTCTGGAGACTGGGAAGTCCACTTTAAGGTGCTGACATCTAGCAAGGTCCTCATGCTTCATCATCGTATGGTGAAAGGTGGAAGGGCAAGAAAGCATTAGAGAGAGCAAGAGGAAGATGGCCAAACTCTTCCTTCTATCAGAAACCCACTCCTTCAAAACCTAACGCATTTTCACAATAACAGCATTAATACATTCATGTGGGCAGAGCCTTCATGACCTAATCACCTCTTTAATGTCCCACCTCCCAACACTGTCGCATTGTGGATTAAATTTCTAACACATGACATTTAGAGGACCCATTCAAAGCATATCACCCTCATATCTAAAAGAAAACAATAGCACAGTACTATATTATTATATCTGGAAAATTAGTTTTTAAAGGGGTGATATCTTATAAAATTGGATGATTGTACACAAAAGACAGAATAGAATATAAAGAGAAAAAAAATCTGTGCTTGTATCAATAGAAATTTAAGTAATTCAGTTAATATTCTTACGATTTTTTTTTTGTTTGTTTCAAGTAGAAAAAAACAACTGCCCAACTTTTGTAAAGAGTTTTACTAGATAAAATGAGATACGTACTATAAAAATGTTCTGGAGATACCAATTAATGTATTGACAAATGTAAGATATCATTAATATTAGTCAGTTGGGAAATAATGCATATGGGTACGTAATCCCAAGCTTAACTTGGGATAATTACTGTGAGATACATTCTCAGGGAGAATACATTCCAAACCTATAATTGTTTCTTTCTTTCTTTCTTTCTTTCTTCTTTCTTTCTTTCTTTCATTTTGTTTTTTTGAGATGGAGTCTCACTCTTTCACCAGGCTGGAGTTCAGTGGGGCAATCTTGGCTTACTGCAACCTCTGCCTCCTGGGTTCAAGCTATTCTTCTACTTCAGTCTCCCAAGTAGCTGGGACTACAGCAACATGACATCATGCCCAGTTAATTTGTGTTTTTTTAGTAGAGATGGGGTTTCACCATATTGGCCAGGCTGGTCTTGAAATCCTGACATCATGATCTGCCCGCCTCAGCCTCCCAAAGTGCTGGGATTACAGACGTGAGCCACCATGCCTGTCCAAAACCTATGATTTTCTAAAGCGTATTTCAAATACCCTTCAAGCAACTGCTTCTTTTTTTTTTTTACTTAATCAAAGCTCCTATCCAAGTGTTATTTGCCCTTTTCAACATAGATATTTAGAGATGGGCATCAGTTTAGATCACATGTGGAGATGACCAACAGTCCTCTTGATAGCACTGTTTTTTCATTTGAGATTCATATCCTTACACCCTATTTTCAATAACACCACATCAAAGATTTTGATGAGTGATAAAGAAACTTTTATGAGCTCTCTTTTCCTTTAAATAACAAATTTGAACTCTTGCAGAAAAGACTCTGGGCTACAACTTTCAAAGTTAACCAAATTTCTAAAGCTGTTTATATTCTATGGAAAATGAAAGAAACATATTTTTAAATCAAAATGAGGCAAAGGCCATATGAAGACAACACTATGCTGTGTTTAGCATTTCTTGAAGATTAGGCTTTGCATTTTAACACAATCTGTACTTTTCCTTTAAACAATTGCTTTCTGCCACCACTGTATTTTGTATCGGAAACTTTGAAAGCTAATTAAAGCCATATTGAATGGTTTAGCCCAAAACTAAACAATGATGAATTTTCAGAGTGGTTTATGTGTTCAAGGTTTAAAAGTCTCCACGGATAAAATGTTTTATCTTATTAAAAAACATATTTAAAAACATGTTCTAGCCTTTCTTTCTAATGTGGCAGCAATACACTAACAAAAATACTGAGGAAATAAAATCAGAAATTTAAAATATTAAAAAATAAATTTTCCAATTTTTTTAAGTGCAATTCACATTTATTTAATTAAGCATGCATAAACCACAAACATTGCGAAATGCTAGAAATAAGTGACCTAGTGAAATTTTCCAATTTTTGTGAAAGATTTTCTAAATTTTAAAGAGCTATTTTTTTTCTAAAGATACACAGGCAAGTTGTGATTTTATCTGCCTTTTGGACTCATTTAGTAAGTAGGTATTGTATGAACTTTTTAGAAAAATAATAGATAAATTAAATTTTGTATTCTTCGGTTGCAGCAAAGCAGATTTCCAAATTTCATCTAAACTAAGTAAAATAATGAGACCAGTTGTTAATATCTATAGGTACAGAATACAAAATAATGAATCACAGCTAGAATTTGTTATTAGTCCCCTACCTTAAATTATATAGTTTAACTAATTCATTCTTCTGATTTTGGTTTAAGAAACAGAGTGTCTCACATGTTGATCCAAAGCATCATGAACATAGTTTTCTACCTTGTATTTTTTCCATTTATTCTGTGCATCTCCAAACTTAATTAATCGTTGCCCAAGGCACAATAGTAGTCATTTGAAACTTAAGTCTGGAGTGGTTTAAACCATGTTTCAATCCATCTCTTGCAGATATTTAGCTCGGGTAGGGTACAGAGAAAGATGGTCAAGATGAGGTACATTCTACTTGTCCCTTGGTATATGCAGTGAAAAAAGGCTGGCCCTCCAAATATATGGATGTTGAATCCTGTAAATACTGAATTTTTGATCTGCTTTTGACTGAACAACTCTGCAAGTAACTGGACCTGCACAGTTCAAACCTTTGTTGCTCAAGGATCAACTATATATGTTTTGGAAGTTGTCCCTTACTCATCTCTTGCTTTAACCATGGGTTGGGCAACATCTCAAGTTTTGCCAACAAGTTTCCTAATGGCAAAATTGCTTGAAGAGAAAAAGATTCTGGGTGTTTTATTTATTGCTTATGAAAATAATATGTAACCACAAATATGCCATGACTTACCCTTTGTTAGTCCTCTTTCCTTTCTCTGTCTCCTTTTTCATTCTTTGCTTATCAGCTCTAAACACATAGAAAGAAAGAAAGGAAAGATTTCAAATTTTGTCTCTCTCATACGAACCTTTCAGGCTGTAGGGATCCTGTTTTAGTCATCTTGGTATCTTAAGCACATAGAATAGATCATGTTCATTGCAGGCAATCAGACATGTTTAGAAATTTTATATACAAATTTGAAGCTGTGC
>NW_012114500.1:4549688-4558281 GCF_000951035.1 Colobus angolensis palliatus | reverse complement strand
TAATATATATAATAGTATATATATATTGGCTCACTGCAATCTCAAACTCCTGGGCTCAAGCCATTCTCTTCCTGAGCTGCCTAAAGTGCTGGAATTACAGGTGTGAGCTACCACACATGTCTCTGGATTTTTTAAAAACAAGTGAATTTCTTGTTGACAGCAACTAAATGGTGTTTGTAGCATTTTTTTTTTATTTTAATAGGTTTTGAGAAGCAGGTGGTGTTTGGTTACATGAATAAGTTATTTAGTGGAGATTTCTGAAATTTTGGTGCACTCATCACCTGAGCAGTGTACACTGTACCCAATGTATAGTCTTTTATTCCTCACCCCCATCCCATCCTTTCCCTCAAGTCCCCCCAAACCATTGTATCATTCTTATGCCTTTGCACCCTTATAGCTTAGCTCTTACTTATGAGTGAAAATATACTAAGTTTAGTTTTGCATTCCTGAGCTACTTCACTTAGAAAAATGGTCTCCAATTCTATCCAGGAAGGTACAAATGTCATTATTTTATTCTTTTTATGGTAGTGCCTAAACAAGGAGGTGAAAGACCTCTACCAGGAAAACTACAAAACACTATTGAAAGAAATAGATGACACAAACAAATGGAAACACA
This sequence comes from Colobus angolensis palliatus, assembly GCF_000951035.1. Taxonomy (NCBI): domain Eukaryota; kingdom Metazoa; phylum Chordata; class Mammalia; order Primates; family Cercopithecidae; genus Colobus; species Colobus angolensis. The sequence goes on along the minus strand of NW_012114500.1, from coordinate 4,557,665 downwards.
TCTTATGCTCAAGGATGGGTAGAATCAGTATTGTGAAAATGACCATACTGCCAAAAGCAATCTACAAATGTAATGCAATTCCCATCAAAATGCCACCATCATTCTTCACATAACCAAAAAAATCCTAAAATTCATATGAAACCAGAAAGGAACCCACATAGCCAAAGCAAGACTAAGCAAAAGGAATAAATCTGGAGACATCACATTACCCAACTTCAAACTATACTATAAAGCCACAGTCACTGAAACAGTATGGTACTGGTATAAAAATAGGTGCATAGACCAATGGAACAGAATAGAGAACAGAAATAAGGCCAAATATTTCCAACTAACTGAGCATCTACAAAGCAAACCAAAATGTAAAGTGGGGGGAAAAACCCTATTCAACAAATGGTGCTAGGGTACCTGGCAAGCCACACATAAAAGAATGAAACTGAATCCTCAACTTTCACCTAAACAAAAATCAACTTAAGATGTATCAAAGACTTAAACCAAAGACCTTAAATTGTAACAATTTTAGAAGATGACATTAGAAAAATTCTCCTAGATATTGGATTAGGCAAAGATTTCATGACCAAGAACCCAAAGCAAATGCAACAAAAACAAAGATAAATAAATGGGACTTAATTAAGCTAAAAAGTTTCTATACAGCAATAGATACAATCATCAGAGTAAACAAACAACTCACAGAATAGGAGAAAATCTTCACCTGACAAATGGTTAATATCCAGAATCTACAAGGAACTCAAGCAAATGATCAAGAAAAAACAAACAATCTCACCAAAATGTAGGCTAAGGACATGACTAGACAATTCTCAAAAAAGATATACAAACAACCAACAAACATAGGGAAAAAAAAGCTCAACATCTCTAATGATCAGGAAAATGCAAATCAAAATCACAGTGCAATACCACCTTACTCCTGCAAGAACAGACATAATCAAGAAATCAGAAAATAATAGATGTTGGCATGATGTGGTGAAGAGGGAACACTTTTACCCTGCTGGTGGGAATACAAACTAGTACAACCACTATGAAAAACAGTGTGGAGATTCCTTGAAGAACTAAAAATATATCTACCATTTGATCCACAAATCCCACTACTGAGTATTTCCCCAGAGGAAAAAGATGTCCTTATACAAAAAAGATACTCGCACATGAATGTTTATAGCAGCACAATTCGCAATTGCAAAAATGTGGAACTAGTCCAAATGCCCACAGTATATAGGCATAACATTGTCTTTATCTACTCTTTGAAGATATATGTCCCATTGAATACTACTCAGTCTAGTTTTTATTCTTAATGCTGAACTTTTAAAATCTCTATGAAACTTTTGAAATCCATGAATCACCATCTTAGTCCCAAAATTTAATAGACAGTTAATATCCAAAAGTAAAGTAAATGGTCATCAAACTAAAATGTGTCCTTAAGAATAACATTCATATTATATACTTTTAACTCTTCTGTATTTTGTTTCAATTAGGACATTTTTTGATTAAAAAATAATTAAAAACATGACAAAGATTGCCAATAAATATATTTTGTATCACAAATTTAAAGGAACTTTTAAACTCTCCTCAGAAGCCGTCATCACCTTCACAATCTTTTAAAACCCTTTATATAATTGTGACAAAAAATTGTATAAGCAATTAAAATATATACAACTGAAAACTATTAGATTGTAGCATTACAGAGACTTATTTTTTATTTTTAAATTTTCTTTAGCATGATTCTCATCTAAATTAACTTTTTTTTTTTTTGATCCAGGTCTGGCTCTGTAGCCCAGACTGGAATGCAGTGACATGATCTCGGCTCACTGCAACCTCTGCCTCCTGGGTTCAAGCGATTCTCCTGCCTCAGCCATCAAAGTAGCTGGCACTATAGACATGTGACATCACACTGGGCTAATTTTTATATTTTTTGTACAGAGGGGAGGTCTCACTATGATGTCCAGGTAGGTCTTGAGCTCCAGGGCTCAAGCGACCCTCCTGACTCAAACCTCTCAAAGTCCTGTGATTACAGATATGAGCCACCTTGCCTGGTCTTACAGAGACTTTAAAAAGCAAAACTCGTTCCTGACACAGAAAAGGGTGCTCTTCTCTAGATCTGAAATTTGATCCACCTGAAAATTACAGGAAACACTTGGGTCTGTAAAACAACATGTGACGGTCTGTTGCCCACTGAACAGCTATCTTTCAAACCTCCTACACACTCCTACCCGACCAACTTCATCCAGAACCTGGAAGTTGTTCCCCTTTTTCTGAGCAGCCATTCATCCAGGGAGGTCATTTGTATTTCAAGGGAAAATCTTCATGGTCTGAGCCAATCGTAGGAGCTTTATTCCCTTTGAAAAGTAATTGCTTTACGGATAATACACATTTCTGTGGCCATGAGGGCAAGTGAATGGGGGCAGGTGAAACCTTCCTCTTATATAAAAGAAAAAAAAAAAAAATATTTCAGCCTCTTGTCATCCACCACCTGGAACCTTTGTGGTCACTTTGGAGCCATAAGGGGAGACATCAGCCACACTTGGTCAGAATGGCAATGAAAAGCAGAAGGCAGCCAGGTTTCGACGCCACTGTTCAGCTGCTGAATTAGCCAATCCAGGAACTGCCCTCCATCTAGACTCCTGGTTCTCAAGCACCTCAGTCTCAAAGATTCTACAATTGTTTTTGATTCCTAAAATAATCCAGACACATCATTTGAGGAAATAAAACATTTATTGAGATGTTTATTTAGTAACAGCAACAAATAATTTCTCAAGAAGAGGATAAACTGAAAACTCCTCTAAGGCAAAACAGTAACTTTCCATTGTTCTTAGCTTAGACCAAAACCTATACTTTTATGTTCTCCTTTAATAATTGTCAAAATACACAAAATCCTTGGAGGAAAATATTCACATTATATCAAAACATTTTAAGATAAAGAGCAGTGTAAGAGCAGTATTCTCTGCATACCACAGAATATCATGATGCCTTCCTACAGCTTTAGACCTATTGATACTCAAAATATTAATGTACTTGTGGAAAATGATTGGGAAAATTGAAATACCTGCAACTTTTTCCAGTTTCTGACTTCAGGAACAGGTGCAAACCACCATCTCCTTGATAGATCTTCTGTTACAGCATCCGTTAAAAAACATTTGTCCAGCTCTCAAATATTGATGATAATGCATGTGATGCATGTGTGCTCTGCTAAGTTTTGAACCGATAACATATTCTACAGCAATGCTCAAGCTCTGGATTATCTTTGCCTGACAAAAATAATATTCCAATATTCCCTGAAGAGATTTTATAAAAAGATTGAAAATGGCTATTTTTCACAGTCAAAGTCAATTTCCTTTATTTTTTGAGATAGAGTCTCGCTCTATCACCCAGACTGGAATGCAATGGTGCAATCTTGGCTCATTTACAGCCTCAAACTCTTGGACTCAAGTGATCCTCCTGCCTCCACTTCCTGTGTAGCTAGGACCACAAGCACATGCCACTACATCTAGCTATTATTTTTGATTGTTATGTAGAGATGGGGTCTCACTTTGTCGCCTAGACTGGTCCCAAACTTACACGTGTGAGCCACCACACCCAGCCAATTTACTTTTTAATAGAATATACACAGTTGCATTTTCTTCACATTTTTTTACAAGAGGTTGCTATAGTGTGCTGTGTATGTGAATATTCAGATCCTGTATATAAACTAAATATAATGAAAGGCTCCACATCAGTTCTTAAGTTTAATATTGAAATGTCTGATCAGGGACTCTCCAAATAGTATTCACAGTATTAATGGTGAGAGAAATTTTCTTTTTTTTTTTTTTGAGATGGAGTCTCTCTCTGTCGCCCAGACTGGAGTGCAGTGGTGAGATCTCCACTCATTGCAAGCTCCGCCTCCCGGGTTCACGCCATTCTCCTGCCTCAGCCTCCTCTGTAGCTGGGACTACAGGCGCCCGCCACCGCGCCTGGCTAATTTTTTTTTTTTTTTTTAGAGACGGGGTTTCACCCACCGTGTTAGGATGGTCTTGATCTCCTGACCTCGTGATCCACCCGTCTCGGCCTCCCAAAGTGCTGGGATTACAGGCGTAAGCCACCGCGCCCGGCAGAAATTTTCATTTCTATTTTTTCTTACCTTTACAAAGGCTTTTGTTGGAAAACTGAGTTTACAGTAAATTCTAATGAAATAGTCCCATTAAACATTTGATATTATTGGTGGATATGAGGTGATAATAAAAATTTTCTATTTAAAAGTAAGTTTGACATTTATTTGTAATCAATTTTAAACTGTTATGTCCAATATGTTATTCTGTTTTTCTCATGATTCTTTAATTGCTAGATATTTCAAAAACTTTATATTAATTTGTTGTTTTTTAAGAAAAGAATTTTCTTGTACCATTTTTAGACTTCTGTCTTAAGTTTATATAATTCAGTTTTTAAAACTTAGTTTCATGTTTAATGAATTAAGAAACAACATCAGAACAGTTTCGGCAGACTTTAATAGGCAAAAAAGGGTTGCTTTGGCAATGTATAAATGAGTAACTGTTATAATACAATTCATTATTTAATCTACTTTTATTAAATATTAAAATGCAAAAAAGAATAATATTCATATATTTTCAAAAATTTTTATAAAATGTTCTAAGATTAGTAGTAAAAATATATTTTCTCATTTATGTTAGCAAAAAAGCAAGAACATTTTTATAACTTGTTAAATGATATTAAAACAAAAATGCATAGTATTTTATATTTTTGCAATGATTACCTGCAAAAAGTATCCATGATATAGAATATAATTTCTAGCCAACACAAACTTGAAAATAAAATTTTAGATGCTCTAATAAAATTATATTTAATTATGAACTTATAAGGCAAGTAGATTCAATTTTACTGCTCTTAAATAAGTCTCTCTCTGCTCATTTCAGTCTTCATAATCTTTCAATTTATAAGTAATATATCATCAGTAATTCTTCTCTAACATTGTTTCAACATACTTCATTGTGATTATTACCATTATACTATAATTTGTATCAACAATGGACACAAGCAGTTTTAAAAGAAACCTGGAATACGTGAATTATTTGGAATATTCCCTCTAATATGTTAGAAAGAAAACATGTTTTGAACATTTTTAATACCAATTTGTAAGTCAGAACTTCCCATTATCCTTTATTTCTATTTTAGTCTGTGTCTTCTGAAAAGTCTGAAATAAAAATGCTAATGTATTTTTAAAGGTTAATAGTTGCCTAAGTGGTCCATAAAATGGAAACTTAAACATAGCAGCTTGCAAAATTTAATGAGAGGGCAAACACAAGTTCACCTTGTCTTTTTATCTTCCTTAGCTGTGTCGTCTGGAGACCTGTAAGTGTCTGAAAATGATTATATCAACTACAGGATTAGGCGACGTAGGCTCAGAGTAGATTAAATGGTTCAATGTCTATGCACTTGGGGGTTCTCATGGCAGAGTGTGTAGGCTTCATTCAGAGGGCAAACACATATTCCTGATGTCTGTGCTATCATGAGAATAGCTATCAGGTTCTGAATTTCATCCATCATTTTTATATCTGAAGAAAGCCTGCCTCTAGCCTAATGAGTGCTGCAGAAAACTGAAGTCACTGGAGCCACTTGTCTTCTCAGTTATCAAAGTACTAAATTACTCAGGAATTGAATCCACATAATGAAACTAAGTGGTACATTTTGTTTTATTTTCCATTATTACAGATGTTTGAACTTACCAAAATAATGATATTGGTGGTAACAATAATCCATTTAGCTAAAAGCTTTAACACATGACTATATCAAAATTATGCCTAAAATGCTTTATTTTACCTTCTAAAATGATTCTAAATTAGTAGTTCTCAATTTAGAGCAACTGTGCTCCATGCCCCCAACTCAAGTAGAATTGGCAGGTTTAATATAGAAATATAGAAGACTTTGTTAAATTTTAATTTCTAACAAACAACTTATTTAGTATAATTGACCCATACAATATTTGGGATTATACACATGTACACACACAGTCATGTGTGTTGCTTTTCTGAAATTCAAATTGAGGGGATATTCTGCATTTTTTCTGGCAATCTTTGAGCCACAGGGGGCATGTCACAATGCCTTGATACATTTTTTATTTTCACACAAAAAGGGTGGTGGTGCTACTGGCACCTAGTGGATAGAAGCCAGGGATACTTTTAAACATTCTACAATGAAAAATGTAGTCTTCTACAACAGAGACTAATGGATAATAGTCTCCATTATGTAGTCTAAATATCAACAATATTCAGTTTGAGAAACCCTGTCTTAGATTACAACAGGAAATGTATTACATTACCATCCAGGCTACTTCCTGCTCTATTTTGGCCTTTTGTTGCTCTGCTCTTAGGATAGATTCCAGTTACTGGATAGCAAGTGCTTATAAAGATACTGATGGATAAGTGATCAATGGTATAGAGGAAAAATAAACCATTGATGAAGCTGTCAAATGTTTGGTGAAAGGGTTGGTAAGCTTGGAGAGATGAATAAAATTAAACTGTACCTTCTGAAAGCATTCTGCAGCATTTCAGAGTGGATTGGTGGCAGAAAAAAATCTTGACTGTTTTCCTTCTTTAGGAATTAAATGTTAATACTATTGAGATCACAGAAAAAAATTAACACAAAATGTGTGGGATTATCAGAAGATTACTTATTTCGTTACTACCTAGATTTATTTCTATAATAGTGAATTAAGTTTTGGTTGATGGTAAAAAAAAAAAAAGATAAAAGCAGTTTAGGGTTATGATATTTTTAATTTATGAGAAAAATGAATAAGCATATTGTCAATGGAAATCAATACTTAAAATAGGGCATGAAGGTCACCTAGCAGTAGGTAACACATAGAAAAAATTCAAAGGATATAATCAAACTGTAAAGATGAAAAAGAATTTAGGTATTTCCTTGTTTAGATCTCAAATTTACAGATTGAAAACTTAAAGCCCTTCAAGATCAAATGATTCATTTAAGTATATCCAGGACAAAGAAACAGAAGTATCCAAAAACGTAAATCATAAAACTTACTATTTTAAATAATCAAAGTCACACCAATGCCACTATTCATTAGAAGTACTATTATGTATATAGAACATATAATCCTTACTTATCTTTTAAAAAATTTTAAATAGCAAACTCTTTCTGAAATCTCTACTGATGTCTCCAACCATACATTTATTGTTATATTTCTCTATAATCCCTTCTCACGTACACACAACTCTGCAGGAAATACATCTCACCCAAACTGGAATGCCCAGCACAGTGCTTAGTACAAAATGAGGCCTCATTCATTTTCTATGTCTCATTTTACAGTTATATCTATTCACGAACTTCACCCAATCCTTGAATTTAAGGAGTGTTCTAATATACGTTTTAAAATATCTAACTATTCCTCTAGGCAACACATTTCTTCACAATAAGAATAGTACAATTAAGAGTTGCAAACATGGTCAGCCACATATTTTGCACATAGTAGGGGAAACACTCAATAAATATGAATTTAAATAAAGATTTTTCATTTCACAGTAAAAACCCATGATAAGGGGAGTCTGAAGCGCAATAGGTAAAGGACTCTCCTTAAATTCAACAAGCTTTTATGTAAATTTTTTCCTATTTTCATGAAAATATAGATATCTCTTTTGCAATATTTATCAATATTTACACACAATTTCATGTAAGTTTCTTGATATTTTAAGAATATTTAAGGCCGGCCGCGGTGGCTCACGACTGTAATCCCAGCACTTTGAGAGGCCAAGGCGGGCAGATCACGAGGTCAGGAGATCGAGACCATCCTGGCCTACATGGTGAAACCCCGTCTCTACTAAAAATACAAAAAAAAAGTAGCCGGGCGAGGTGGCAGGTGCCTGTAGCCCCAGCTACTGGGGAGGCTGAGGCAGGAGAATGGCGTGAACCCGGGAGGCAGAGCTTGCAGTGAGCCGAGATCGCGCCACTGCACTCCAGCCTGGG
>NW_012114500.1:4541105-4549638 GCF_000951035.1 Colobus angolensis palliatus | reverse complement strand
CCGGGAGGCAGAGCTTGCAGTGAGCCGAGATCGCGCCACTGCACTCCAGCCTGGGCGACAGAGCGAGACTCCGTCTCAAAAAAAAAAAAAAAAAAGAATATTTAAATGAAAGCCCCAGCGTACATAACTGAATGTTAACTCGGTGATAAATATAGTGATTGGTGTTTTGCGAAATCAATAAAGGCCCATAGCAATTTGCTGATTTTAATAATGGAAATAATTTGAGATCCTCTTGCTGAATTTATTAATATGTCATAAATTATTTTTCAATCATCTGGGAAAGTAATAAATATCATAGTTTTTCTTTTGCTTATAACGTAAGAAAAAAAGTAGTTAGAATTTTCCAGCGCAGAGAATTCTAAATTTTAGCAAAAGGAACTATTGTTTAATTACCAAAAGGAATGTCATCACAATGATGAGGTTGAAAGAACTGAAAATGAGATCTCAGACCACAAATATGAGGCTTTGACAGTGAAATCCACGGAGGGAGCTTGAGAGAGAGAGAGATTTTTGAGACACTGAGACTTATTTTAGGGAAGAAGAAAATCTCGGTTAATTATGAAAAAGGTTTAGACTTTAGAAGCAGCCTGGTCTGTCAAGAAAACTTATAGTGTCTAAACCCTGATATATTTTCCCTACTTTAGCTTTGCATATTACTAACTTTTCCAATGTGTAGAAGCCTTCCTTAATCATAATGGTTTTATTATCAGTGTGATTTGCTAGGGTGTGAGAAACTGTAACAGCTACTAAATCTTGAATATGTAATTGTGCTAAGTTCTGAAATATTCAGGACAGTCAAAAAGATACAATACATTCAGTGCTGCACCCCTTATTTTAAGAAAGTGGTACTCTCTTTAAGTGCTTTCATCTCCCTTGCATTTCTTTTTCTTGCCAGACCCACATTTGTTAAATGAATCACTTTTCACTGAGATATAGCTTCATCACCCATCTTTCCTACTCACATTCACCATTTACAGCAGCCTCATTGAATTTGTTTTTACTTCAAAATTCTCAATGCCTCTGCCAAAATACTCAACCCCTTTTCTCAAGGACAAATGCTACTCTTTATGCAAAGTATTAATTCACCATTTTGTAACATCTTGTCGAAATTCCTGCTGGGGACCCATGTATCATGTTTTCTTGCTATAAATCAGTCTTCTCCACTAAACGGTATGATCTTCAAAGGAAAAGATAATGTATTTTTGTTATATTTGTGACAGGTAGTCAAAATAATTTGAATACATGATTTAATAAATAAATTGTTAAAAATATCTAATTGTTATATAAATATATATAAGCAGATAAATATATCTTGGCCAACAGGGTTTCAAGTGTCCTTTACTTCTTGAGTACACAATTAATTTAGATTTAGGACCTAGATTCTAGATGTGGTAGCTGGTAACCATGTACCATAACCAGAAATCACCAAATAAAAAAATAAAATAAGAACAAATTACATATATGACAAAGTATAAGACCAAAGTTAATAAAGGAATTCATTAGTTAATTAAAAAAATATAAGTTAATGAATAGAAAAAAAATTAAACAGGCTTCAATTATAAAATATAAAGTTAGGTCATTGAAAATAAAAATAAAAGTACCAAACATTGCAAGTCCAATTGTGAAAATTGAGGGGAAGAAAACTCAAGAAAAACTAAAACAAATAAACAAAAATCTTAAAAGAACAATTCCATTATATTTTCTACTTCACTCTCTGGCCTTCTTCCTTTAGCCTCCTGAGTAGCTGAGATTACAGGTGTGCACCACCATGCCCAGCTAATTTTTTTTTTTTTTTTTTTTGGATGGAGTCTTACTCTTCCACCCAGACTGGAGTGTAGTGGTACAATCACTTCTCTCAGCAACCTCCGCTTCCTGGGTTCAAGTGATTCTCCTGTCTCAGCCTTCCACGTAGCTGGAATTACTGGCATACACCATCACACTCAGCTAATCCTTTTGTATTTTTAGTAGAGGCAAGGTTTCACCATGTTGATCAGGCTGATCTTGAACTCTTGACTCAAATGATCCACCCCCCCTCAGCCTCCCAAAGTGCTGGGATTACAGGTGTGAGTCACCCTGCCCGGCCATGATTAACTATTGTTTATTGGAAAATGTTATCAACACCTCTAGCTTCAAATGCCACTGATAATTCCTAAATATGTATACATTCAGAATTTTCTTCTGGAATACAGATTAATGGTTCACTAAAATTTAAGGCATATCAAATGCCATGTAACTAAAACTAGTCAATGTTCAATCTCAAATTAGTTATTGTCAGTATTTTACTCACTTACTCTCTTCTCTCTAAATCACTTTCTTCCCTTGATTTTCAGGACATCACACACTACTGTTTCTTCTTCTGCCCACATAACTGCTCCTCAGATCCTTTTCTGTTTTTCCTCATTTTCCAGACTTAAAAGCATTATAGTTACATAAAGCTTAGTTCTTGAAACTCTTCCCTTTGTACCTACTTTTAAGTGAACTCACCGAGTCTCAGGGATTTGAATATGTTATTTATATTGGTGTCTCCACAATTTATTCAAATCAGGTACATTCAGTAGACTCTTAACCGGCATATCTATTTGCCTCCCCTTTACATTATCACTTAGATGTTTTGAGAGTATCTAAAAGTTAGCATGTTCAAAATTGACTCTTCACAACTGAACTCTCATGCAGAAGATTCCTTTTACAGTTTTACCCAACTCAGTTGATAGATATTCCATTCTTCTAATTCTTCAAGCAACATTTTACCCACATACGTTATCTGTTTCTTTACTTCACATTTCAAATTCTTTTGCCTGTGATTTTGAAATATTTTCAGCAACTAGCAACTTCCTATTATCTTTACTTCTATCAGTGTAGCCAAAACTACAATAATCTCTTGAGTAAATGATTGCAAATGTCTAAAAATTTATCTCTTTGCTTCTACCATGTGCCCTTTTGGTTCCCAACAATGTTCTTTAAAAAATTATATCATTCTTCTATTCAAAATTCTGATGGCATCTCATCTCATTCAAAAGTCAACATCCTTATGTTGGCCCACAAAATACTAGGTGATCCATTAACTCCAGCCTCTCAAACATTCTCTTTTGCTACTACTGTATGTCTTGCTCACTTGGCTGCAGTCATAGTAGCTTCCTTGATAATCCACAAACATGCTGGGCATGTTCTCATGGCAGGGCCTCTAAATGGCTGCTCCCTCAACCTAGAGTTTTGCCTCCCACTTCCATCTCAAATAGCCTCAAACTTATTCCTTTAGCTACCTTGGGTTTTCCTCAAGTATTTTGTTTATTAATGAAGTCTCCTGGCTGTATCACATACAATGGCATCCTATTTCACATTTTTTTTGCTCCCTAAAATCCTAACTGTAGCTACTGCACTTATCACTATTAACCACCACCCCCGCCAACCAACACACACACACAATTTCTATATTGCCTTTGTCTCCCATTAGAAAGTATCCTCTTAATGGATAGGGTTTCTGTCATAGTAAAGACTCAATACATTTCTGCTAAATAAATATACTAACCAAAATTACCATGTTATCTCCATATATGTTTTTCTTTCTTAGTGTCTTATATTGGTAAATGGAGATTCCATGTGGCAGTCACTTATGTCAGAAAATTGTTCCCTCTACCTGATCTCACACTTTCAATTAATCACAAACCTTTTTCAATTTTACCTTCTGAATCCCCCTCATATCTCCTCACTACTTTCTCTTTTTTAACCTGAGAACTAAAAATTTACTATCTATAATACTGATGATCATTCTACTTGCAGTCTAACTTGCCTCAGATAACCACAAATTATTTTCTAGAGGACACTTTCTACTGATCTTGTCACCCCTTGATTAAAATCAGCCTCCATTTGTCTTTCTAAACTCTGTAGAATGACATTTAAGACATTTTACTTTATGGTCTCTATCTTTCTATTTTAACCTGCTGATACTGTTTCAGACATACTAAATGATTTGGACACAATTTGCAAAGCATAAATTACATTCTCTTGACGGCAGCACATGCTGGTTCTTTTCTATTCAATGTCAATTCTGCCTCTTCATCTGGCAAAGTTATATGTTTTCCAATAATCAGCTCACTTACTTACCCTGTGTGTGGAAAAACAAACAAACAAACATACAAAAACTCAATAAATATTTCTTGAATGATACCTCATTTAATCTCCCAGGCGGTTTCATGTGAACTTGCTATGTATCCCCATAGCACTTGGTGCATACATTTATATTAGTGCATATTACACTGTATTTATTTGCCTCTCTACTACCTGCTACTCCCAGAAATAAGAAGTTTGTAAAGGAAGACACCATGTCTTTCATCCGTGTATTCCCTAATGCCCAGATCAGTGCCTGAGGGTAGATACTTTAAAAGTATTTGTTGGTAGAGTAAGTAAAAACCTGCACAAAATGCTATTATTAGTAGAGAGACAAAAGGAAAACAAAATGTTATCCTCATTAGGAATAATTACCATGATGACCATGCTTATGATTATGTAAGTCATGAAGAGAATTATTGAGCTGCAAGATGTTCAAATATAATGTAAACCTGCTTTGATGTCAGAACTGGCTTAGAGACTCAAGTAATCAAAGAGCCTGGACCTGCAAAGGATGCTTCATGATTTATAGAATATGTTTTTTGGACTAAATTTTCCAGAGGCTGTTTTATCTCTTTGTAAAAATAAGTGAGATCAACATAATTAAATAAACAAAAAGGAAAATAAATAAGCTCTTGTGCTTATTTTATGCACCCCCATCAGTGTCTGACCTAGATTTAATCCTCTATAAATACATATTGACTAAAACATTTGTTTTTAAATAATTTACATGATAAATTATTGAAGCTTTGAGTTATGATTTCTCATCCTATTCTTTCTTATCCTGAAGTTATAACAGAAAGAGAAAACATTCCTTCTTGAATTAAGAGCAAACTATCAGATAAAGCAGATCTTTTTTTGACCTACTACTTATTTTTAAGTTTACAGTTAGATAGGGATTTAATTAACTCCTGTAGCTATAAACATAAATTTGATTTGCAAAGACTTTCTTTTAAGAATTGAGACAGCAAACAATGAGAAAACATAGAAACTGTTCACACACCACAAAATTAATTGAAAAAAATAAGTATTTTTTTAAAAAAGATAAATTTAGTTATTCGAAGAAAATAGAAAGTCTGTATAGAGTAATATGTCAGACCCTCTTCTAGCAATTTACAAATGCCAACATTATAAGATGATTATCTGCTACTACTATAACTATTTTATAAATAGAAAAGCTGAGAACAAAGATCTAAATAATTTTTACTTTGCAAATATTAAGTAAATTTACAAATTCAAATTCACTCAAAGTTAAAACTGTAGAGATGGAATATACCTAATAAAATATTAAGACAGTGTTGAATTAAATCTATGAATATAGTTATCCCACTTTCTTCATGGGGGATTGGTTCCTGGACCCTACACAGGTACCAAAAGGCATAAGCGCTCAATTGTGTTATAGAAAATGGTGTAGTATTTGCATATAACATAGGCACATCCTCCTGTATGCTTTAAATTATCTCTGTGTTACTTATAATATCTAATGCAATGCAAATGTTATGAAAATATTTGTTATGCTGTATTGCTTAGGGAATGACAAGAAAAAAACTTTGCACATGTTCAGTACAGATACAGACACAACTATCCATTTTTTAATAATTTCTTTTTAATTTTTAGTTTTATTTTTTAATTTTTGTGAATATATAATAGGTACTTTATGAAATGCATGAGACATTTTGGTACAGATATGCATACAATGCATAATATCAGTCACCACTGATATTCACTTAAAGCCCAGAGGTTCTTTTTTCAGCTTGTGGTGAATGCTGTCAAGCCTGGGACTCACAGTTCAGGGCAGCCTGCTCCTCTTTGGGTGTAGGACAGATCCAGAAGTGTTCTCCAAGAGCCTAGGCCTGGACTCAGTGATCACCAACCTATTTGCTGCTATACCTCACTGTGGCCAAGCTGGTATCTAAGGTGCAAGACAAAGTCCCTTTTACTTTTTCCTTAAACCAAGGGAGTCTTTCGTCATTGCCACCACAGCTGGGAATGTGCTGGGTCACTCCCGAAGCCACACATCTCAGAGTCCTAGACTCACAGCATACTACCTGGGTATTGCTACTGGCTATTCAGCACCCAAGGGCACTTTAGACAGAAAGTGATGAATTATGCCAGGTCTATTTCCTTCCCTTCAAGGAAACTGGTTCCCCTTTGGCCCATGGTGTGCCTAGAAATGTTGCTGAGAAGCTAAGGTCTGGAATGGAAGCCCCATGAATCAGCCTGGTACCCTATCCTACTGTGCCTGAGCTGGTATCCAAGATGCAAGACAAAGTCATCTTTAATCCTCACTTTTCTCTCCTGAAGCAGAAGGAAAGGATCACTTTTGTTTCTGCAAGCTGCACTGCCTGGGGTTTGGGGAGGGATGGTACAAACTCCCTTAGCCGGTCAGCTGGTATTTCCGTAAGTCATGTACCGCTGTAATCTACTGCCTCTAGGTCAACCCTAGCAGTAGGAGTTGGCGAGGAATTGCAGTCCTTGTGTTCTAGACTGCTTTCCTTGTTCACCTAGGACCAAACTATTGGGGAGGCCTGCCCCTTATAATTCAACATGGGTTCTTTTCTATTTCCCTAAATTTCAGCCAGTCTGAGAAATAAAGGGAAAAAATACAAAGAGAGAGATTTTTAAAGGTGGGTGTCCAGGGGAGACATCACATGTCGGCAGGTTCCGTGACGCCTCCCAAGCCACAAAACCAGAAAGTTTTTATTAGTGATTTTCAAAAGGGGTGGGAGTGTACAAATAAGGTGTGAGTCACAGAGGTCACATGCTTCACAAGGTAATAAAATATTATGAGATAAATGGAGGCAGGGGGAGATCACAGGACCGGGGTGAAATTAAAATTGCTAATGAAGTTTCCTGCAAGCATTGTCATTGATAACATCTTATCAGGAGACAGGGTCTGAGAGCAAACAATGGTCTGACCAAAATTTATTAAGCAAGAATTTCCTCATCAGGCCTGGGAGCACTATGGGAGACCAGGCTTATTCCATCTCTTATCTGCAACTGTAAAACACAGATTTCCCCAGAGTGGCCATTTTAGAGACCTCCCCCTAGGAACGCATTCTCTTTCTCAGGGATGTTGCTTGCTGAGAAAAATAATTCAGCGTTATTTCTCCTATTTGCTTTTGAAAGAAGAGAAATATGAGTCTGTTCTGCCTGACTCTCAAGCAGCCAGACCTAATGGTTATCTCCCTTGTTTCCTGAACATGGCTGTTATCCTGTTCTTTTTTCAAGGTGCCCCGATTTCACATTGTTTAAACAATTTGTGCAGTTAACACAATCATCACAGGGTCCTGAGGTGACATATATCCTCAGCTTACAAAGATGACAGGATTAAGAGTTTAAAATAAAGACAGGCATAGGAAATCACAAGAGTATTGATTGGGGAAGTGATAAGCATCCATGAAATCTTCACAATTTATGTCCAGAGATTGCAGTAACGGGCCTAAAAAATTATAAAAGTATTAATTTGTGGAACTAATACATGCCCATGACATCGTCACAATTTATGTTCTTCTGCCATGGCTTCAGCTGGTGCCTCCATTCAGGGTCCCTGACTTCCCACAATGCCAAACTGAATTTCAACTCAGGGTGGCCACTGGGATGGGCAAGTCCCCTCTGGTTAGAGCACACACAAATGCTCCCTCCATACATGGGTGACAGCCAAGATCAGTATGGCTTTATTCTCAGCTATGACAGGGCAGCACTGACTTCAATATAAAGTCCTTCAGTCACTGCATCCTCCCTCCCCAAATACCCAGATTGTCTCTCCATGTCACTGCTGGGGGATGGGAGAGGGGTGGCATCGCCATCCAGACTGTCTCTCTTGCCCTCCTCAATTCCTCATTCAGAGAAATGAAGTTAAAAACAGGTACTGTGATTGCTTACCTGATTTTTGGTTCTTGTGGTGATGCTTTTCTGTGTGCAGATAAATGTTAAGATTTGGTGTTCCAGCAGGGGAGAGAAACAATGTATGCTTCTATTCCACCATCTTGCTCTGCCCTTTTTCCAAATATTTTCAATACAAGATTGGTTGAATCTACAGATGTGGAACCCATGGATACAGTGTCAGACTGTGTATAAGTATATGTATACGTGTGTGAGACACAAATACCTCTAAATCTATATACATGTATACATTAAAATGTAGATAAATAGTCTTACTCTGTCACCCAATCTGGAGTGCTGTGGCACAATCTTGGCTCACTGCAAGCTCCGCCTCCCAGGTTCATGCCATTCTCCTGCCTCAGCCTCCTGAGTAGCTGGGACTACAGGCCCCCACTACCACGCCCAGCTAATTTTCTGTATTTTTAGTAGAGATGGGGTTTCACCATGTGAGCCAGGATGATCTCGATCTCCTAGTCTCGATCTCCTAACCTTGAAAAAGCACTGATTTTATCAGAGCTCATATTAGTGAACTAGAGTCACATAG
>NW_012114500.1:4480225-4539925 GCF_000951035.1 Colobus angolensis palliatus | reverse complement strand
TTTTTTTTTTTTTTTTTATGTCAATGCTTCACTCTGGTCACTCAGGCTGGAGTGCAATGACACAATCTCTGCTCACTGCAAAGATAGTTTTGCTGGATATTAGGAATTAGGTTGAAACTGGTTTGTTTGTTTGTTTTTCAACACTTTAAAGATTTACTGTCTTATGACTTTCATTGAAATCACTTGACCTCTGCCTCCTGGGGTCAAGTGATTCTCCTGCCTCAGCCTCCCAAGTAGCTGGGACTACAGGAGCATACTGCTGCACTCAACTAATTTTTGTATTTTTCTGTAGAAAAATACATAGTTTCACCATGTTGCCCAGGCTAGTCCCAAACTCTTGAGATCAAGCCATCCACCTGCCTGGGCCTCCCTATGTGCTGAGATTGCAGGCATGAGCCACAGAGGCCAGCGCAAATTTTTGTTTTAAATTGTCAGTTCTCTTGTTTTAAAATCATGTAAAAGTATTTACTAACACATTTTCCTTTTTTGGTACTTTTTACTCATTTCTTTGTTGCTGAAAATTACCTTCATGGCCGTGTCCTTTCTGCTTAAAAAAAGTATTTTTAGGCCAGGCATTGTGGCTCACACACGTAATCACAGCACTTTCAGAGGCCAAGGCGGGTGGATTGCCTGAGCTCAGGAGTTTGAGACCATCCTGAGAAACATAATGAAGCCCCATCTCTACTAAAATACAAACAATTAGCCAGATGTGCTGGCGGACACCTGTAGTTCCAGCTACTCGGGAAGCTGAGGCATGAGAATTGCTTGAAATCGGGAGGCAGAGGTTGCAGTGAGCTGAGATTGTGCCACTGCACTCCAGCCTGGGCAACAGAGTGAGATGTCTCCGAATAAAAAACAAAACAAACAAACAAACAAACAGAAACTATTTTTGTCTTTCTTTAGGGACAGATTTCCTGGTCCTGAATTATTTCAACTATAACTTACCTGAAAATGTCTCTGTTCAACCTTTATTTTTTGAAAGATAGTTTTGCTGGATGTTAGGAATTAGGTTGAAACTGGTTTGTTTGTTTATTTTTCAACACTTTAAAAATTTAATATCTTATGACTTTCATTGAAATCATCCATTGTCATTTGTGACATTGTTCCCAAGTTTAAATATATTCTATTTTTCTGATCTCCTTCAAGGGTTTTCTCTTCATCTTTAAACAACTAAAGTATGATATGCCTATGTGTGGTTTTCTTTTTTTTTTTACTAGTGAGGTGGGACGGAGTCTTGCTCTGTCCCCCAGACTGGAGTGCAGTGGTGGGATCTGGGCTCACTGCAAGCTCCTCCTCCCGGGTTCATGCCATTCTCCTGCCTCCCGATTAGCTGGGACTACAGGCACCCACCATCATGCCCAGCTATTTTTTTTTTTTTTTTTGTATTTTTAGTACAGACGGGGTTTCACACTGTTAGCCAGGATGGTCTCCATCTCCTGACTTCGTGATCTCCCCGCCTCGGCCTCCCAAAGTGCTGGGATTACAGGCTTGAGCCACCGCGCCCGGCCGTGGTTTTCTATTTACTTAGAATTTGCTAAACTTCTTGGCTTTATAAAGCCATGCTTTTCACTAAAATCGGTTTCTTTTCTTTTTTTTTTTTTTTTGAGATGGAGTCCCACTCTGTCACCCAGGCTGGAGTTCAGTGTGGTGCGATCTCAGCTCACTGCTGCAACCTCCACCTCCCGGGTTCAAGTGATTCTCCTGCCTCATCCTCCTGAACACGCACCCTCCACCATGCCTGACTATAATTTTGTATTTTTGAGAGGGACGGGATTTCGCCATGTTGGCCAGGCTGAATTGGGCACATTTTTAGTCTTTCTTTTCTGAATATATGTGTGTGTGTGTGTGTGTGCGCGCACGCGCACTATACATATGTATAACATATGTGCTATACATATGTATGTATATTATATATACTCATATATGTATTATATATGTATATGTGTGTATATATAAGTATATATGAATATTATATATACATATATGCATTATATATACGTATATATACACATATGCATATATAATATACATGTATATGTATTTTTTTTTCTATTCTTTCTCTTTTGTCTTTCTGGGACTGGAATTATACAGATGTTAGACCATTGCTCTTTTCCCAGAAGTTATTTGATCTCTTCAAGTTCACCGTCCCTGTATTCTGTCATCTCTAGCATTCCGTAAAGCACACTAAATACATTTTTTTATTTCAGACTTTGTACTTTTAAATTGTAGAAATGCTATTTGTTTATTTTTGTTTCAGTAGATCCCAGTTTTATTCCAAGATTCTCCATTGGTTTCCTTAATGTGTCCATCTTTTAATTTAAGCCTTGAACATAATTAATTTAGCTAACTTGAAGTTCTTTATCTGCTATTTCAGTATCTGTGTCAGATGTAGCTATGTATCTTTTGATTGCTTTTCTTTTACATATGAAAATTTAGTTTCTTTTATTTAAAATAATTTTTATTTCATATTACATATTGTGAATAAAATGCTTTAAAATTCTAGGTTATAATATCTCTTTCTGAAGATATTATAATCAATTATATTAATGAATGATCACCTTTAACTTTCGATTGTGTCAGTTTGGGGAGAGTCCAATATTTTAACCAAGCTCTTTTAACAAGAGAACTCAAATTCCAAACAGCCTCCTTTTGATGGAGAGAACTGAAATTTCTTCTAAGGATTTTCTGCTTTCCAAATATTTTTTCCATCAGTTTCCTCAGTCTTCCTCATTCCTGTGAAACCCAGGGTTACTAAAGCTTTTAAGGTGAATTTACATGCAGGCACTGGTGCTCTCTCTCTCTTTGGTTTCCTCCTTGCATCATTCCTTAACCTTCCATTTCTAGCGCACCAGACAACCCCAATGCTTATCTTTGACTTCAGTCAAAAGTATTGTGTTTTACTTGAGTTCTAGCTACCAATTGCTTACAGATTGAACCGGGCCCTCAGGAAGAAAATTACATAAAGGAGAATATCGCCCAGTATGTTTTTGTTTGTTTGTTTGTTTTTAATAGATTGGATCCTCTTCCATTTCAACCTGCTTTTGTTCACTAACTACTGCCTACAAAGAAAATGTTTCTTATATTTCACAAGTTTTATTCATGGAAAAACTCATGTTTTAAAACAATTTCTTCATTTCCATAAGATACTTTGTATTGCATATTTCAATAACAATACTGTCAGGGGCAGCTAATATCTGAGTTACCAGTAGCGAATCTGTACAGGTCTGCAGCAACCTCAATTCTTGCCTCCTTACAAGAAAATGTTGGCTTGAGGGGCATAAGGCAAAAAAAAAAAGAGACTAAGACAAGTTTAAGAACAGGTGTGGAAGTTTATTAAAAAGCTTTACAGAGGGAAAGAAAGGAGGGTACGCTTGGAAGAGACCCAAGCGAGTACCCTCAAGATTAAATGCCCCATTTAATCTTAAACCCAGGACCTTATAAACTGGTCCACTTCCGGCATCTTGCCCCCTTTCCTTTCATTCTTCCCTTAGGGAGAGCTGCCTGCATGTGCAGTGCCCTCCTTGTGCTTGGGAGTGAGGCTGCGGTGTGTTTCAGAAGTTGTATGTAAGATCACCTGAGTCTTTCTTCCCTTTTCCGTTAGAATGCTCCCAGAAGGTCATACTCCACCATTTTGTCTCAATGAGCATGCACTAGCCCACTGGCCTAATTCCTGAGTTTTTATTGAAGGTTGTCAATAACCAATTTCAAGTGTCTTCATCTATTGGGAAATTGCCTCTCCCTGGTGCCAGCTGTGGCCAGTTATCATTTTAGTGTAACAACTGCCAGACCATCAGGAAACTGCCTCCCCCTGGTGCCGGCTACAACCAATTACCATTTTAGAGAGACTATTGGACTATTATCTGATGGATGCCTGACATTCCTGGTGGATGCGGTGAACTCTCTTCGGCCCCACTAATGCCTGACTAGCTACCTACTGTAACAATACCTCTTGAAGTTGTATTTTATCTCAGTTCTCAATTTGCTTTTGTGTTTATTTAAAAAATTATTATTTGGATGTTCATGTAATTGAACTGTTTTTTAATTGCACAGTGTACTGAATTAATTTCAATTGCTGAACCCAATTTTGTAAGTTTTCACTGATGATCAGAATTATTTCTAGTAACCAAATACATTAGTAATTAATCTGCTTGAAATTAAAATATCAGATGATGTCTTTTACTATGGGCGATACATTTTAATAAATTTAAAGGTTCACTATTTTCATATTAGGGATGTCTATGAAAATAACTGCATATCATTAATATAACATTAAAAGAAAATACTATTTATCTGATTTTGAATATCAGTCCCACATTCTTCTGTGTGTAACAGAAACTCGTGATACAATTTATGTTCAAGAGTATGAGCACTGAACACTTTGAATGTTCTAGAAACCAAATATTCAAAATCACAAGCAGTGGAATACTTTACAGAATGAAATCTTAATAGTCCCTGGATTAACATACAGTTTTTAATTGATGATATGAGATATTTAACTTTCTTTTCAGTTAAATGTATCATGCATTGAAAAAAAAAATCACTGAGTTTAACTCTCATGCATGGCAGTAGAAATGAAATAAGGAAAATGTCTGCTGCATCCATTCACTATTTTGAATCTTCCATGCTCAGCAGAAAGTCAGGATGATCATACTCTCTGCTATTAAAGTTCATAAACCTCAGAGACTTTAAATTTTCAGATAATCTGAAAGCTATTCAACTTTAATGTAGTCAATCATCTATATCAAATAATTTGGTTTATAGCAATATATTTCATTTCTTCTTCCAGAAATTTAACTTTCATCATACTATGCGGTGTGCTCCATAATGCATCTAGAAATTCTCTAATCTTTTTCTGCACATAAATGACAGAATCCAAAATGAATGGTTACTAGTTCTTTTCTATTTTCCTATAGTCTACCCAATTATGAAGAAAATTAATGTGGTAACTATAGGCTTAGCCCTCCCCAGGCTGACAGCCAAGAACAGCCCAGTGTAGAGTACAGATTAGTAGGAACCAGAAATAATTTACTGTCATAAGACCAAGTGTAAACACAGATGCCTATCGACTTTGCATGAGCCTAGAGATAAGCTCATTTTCCAAACCTCCCACAGAGAAAGGGCAAGGTCAATCTGAATAATTGCCTATAAAGCACTAATTCCCACTCTATTTGCATATTAGCGTTGGAGTCCTGCAGAGTATACCAGAGAGACTGCGTATAGCTTAATTCCTATGTGTAGTTTCTAGTACTGTAAAGTGCATAAGGTGCTAAAGCCTGTTTCCAGTGTTACTGTCAACATAAGTTGCATTTTACCAATAACCAATAATGTATTAAAGATCTTGATACTTACAACTCATCCTTCCTTCAATCTCCATCTCTTAGAGTCTACTTAGACTACCTGGATGATACTTCTAGTTCTCTAAGAACTAAATTTGCCATCTTCTAAGGTTATTCTCCAGTAGTAAGTCATGCAGTTTCAGATAGTTATCCAGTCCCTGTGTAGCACTGGCCTCTCCCTCCTTCCCTTTGGTAGCTCTTGGGTTTATTGTTGTTCTGCACATATCTTATGCCAGTAACGATTGTAGATATTTTAATTGTTGTCTCATTTAACACATAATTTCATAAAGATAGTACAGTAATACCCTTTTTTCTTTTCTTTTCTTTCTTTCTTTCTTTTTTGTTTTTTTTTGAGACCGAATCTCTCTCTGTCTCCTAGGCTGGAGTGCAGTGGCGCGATCTCGGCTCACTTCAAGCTCTGCCTCCCGCGTTCACACCATTCTCCTGCTCAGCCTCCCGAGTAGCTGGGAGTACAGGCGCCCACCACCATGCCTTGCTAGTTTTTTTTGTATTTTTAGTAGAGACAGGATTTCACCGTGTTAGCCAGGATTATCTCGATCTCCTGACCTCGTGATCTGCCCATCTTGGACTCCCAATGTACAGTAATCCTCTTAAATGACAGATGAAAGCACTGAGAGTATAGAGCTTCAATATTGTTTCTAGTTATGCCAGTTATGAAATAGTTGTTCAGATTTGAACCCAGTCTGTCTCATTCCACAACATGCTTTTGCTCTATATCATGCAACCTCCTATAACTCTTGTAGCTCAAAGCTGATATTAGATCTCAGTCTCATATTAGCCAAAGACATGAGTTGAAGAAGTTTTACTAAAGAGAGATAGCACAGATATTAACAATAAATTAGCCCATAGAGTTTAAGTCAAAGCAAACGAACTTGAATGTGTCAAGGTTGAAAAAAATCATACATTTTGTAATTAAATATATCTATATTTAAATTCTAATGCAAACTACCTCTATGCCTTTGGTTAAGATGCTTAGCTTCACATAAAAGGTTGTGTGTGTATGTGTATGTGTGTGTGTGTGTGTGTTTGGTATTCTTTATTTATAAATTCATGATAATAATATTGTCTACCTCATAGAATTTTTATGAATTAAAAATGCAAGTTTAAACAGGTAGAGAAGTTAGGCGGTCTGTTCATTATAATCTTTTATTATCCTGAGAAGAGACACTACGACAGTTAAAGTTAAATATAGACCTAAAGGCCCATGTACTTAAATAAATACTAGAAATCTAGTTTGAAGAGAGATTAAGGTTCCTTACATGGCTAACAGAAGCACTAACATAAAAAGATCACCAATTCTTATTTCTTCTGAAAGAATAAAAAATAAATGAAAGTTGACATATTTCATGCACTCTTATTAAGTAATAAACTATTATTGCAGAAACATATAATTTTATCTTAGAAATATTCCTTTTCCCATTATAACTGAGGTATGAGGGTTGCCATTGCAAGATCACCAAGTTGGTGTTCTTTCAGCAATGTGGAGGTTGCCAGTATGAGAAAACTAAGCCGACATGTAGAAAGAAGAATGATCTAGGAGTTCTTAATTTCTATTCTTTCTCATAAGCAGTTATGATCCAGTCCATCACTCCCTCCTCCTCTAAACTTGGCTACAAGGACATCATCTATTCCCATCTGCTTATTTCTGAGTCTGCCTACTGATTCTTCCTCATCTCTGTAACGTCTAAACATGGATCTGCAGGGTTCATTTTAAACATTTATTTTCCTCTCCATCTAAATTCACTCCACAAGCAATCTCATCTAGGCACTTTAAATATGCTATCTATGCTAACTTCCAAACTTAAATATCTCACCCAGACCTAGTCTCTGAAGTCTACACTTATGTACCTTACTCACCATAAACACTTAGATATTTAATAGACATCTCAAGTTTAACATGAACAGAACTGAATTTCTAATCTCTTCTCCACTCCAAATTGGTTCTTTTCTTTTCTGGATCAAAGTAAATAGCAAATCTATTCTTCCAGTTCCTCAGGCCAAAAGCCTAGGAACCAACTGATTCATCTCTTTATACTACACCCATTCCTACATTACAGCCCACTGGCTCTACAGCCAATGAATAGCCAGGCTCCAAAGCACTTCACATCTATGCTGTGACTCTCGTCCAAGTCATATTCATGTCTCTTCTGAATTAATTCAGTAATTTTCTAACATGGCTTCTGCCATTTCCTGCTTTTGGACTAGTCCCAATAGCTTAAGCACAGCGACCATGTTACAACATGAATCAAGTATTGTCATTCTTTGTGGAATAGCTCCAACAACTTTCCATCTCACTTAGAGAAAAAGGCTGTTCAGTTACATGCTGCCTCAGTCATGTTGGTCTTGATTTTCCTGGAATCTGAGTAAAGAACTAAAGAAAAGCCATCTTGTTATCTTCCAGAGAAACATTTTAAGCTGAAGAAATGGCAAATGCAGAGTCTTTGAGATGCAAACATGCATTGCAGCTTAAAAAATCCATAGCACCAGCATGGAATTTGGACTCATGTAAGCCTAGTGTTCAAATTATGTTTCTGCAACTCACTGAGTCTAACTTTAAGTAAAACTATAGATGAGGCAAATGATCAGGCGGTCAACTGACACTGGGATGCTGTGTCCGAGTTCCCTCAATAATAAATCATATTCAGTACCTTCTATGAAGCTGTTTTAGTTAACAAAAAATAAACTTCTTGTCATCTTTGAGTCCATATGCCTGTAGTAGTGAGTAAGGAGGGTAGGACAAGTTGGGTGGGACTTGTTCCCTGTGTGAAGCACTGCGGGTTCCTTTTGCATTCCTTGCACCCTCGTGAGTCAGCACCTAACTCTTTTGCAAGATATGTGGTCCTACAGTACACCAGCCCATCGCTATTTGCTTACATTAAGGCCTGAGAAAGAGAACAATGCCCCTTATTCATGTTGTAGCTTCCCTAATCTCCAGCCAATCAGCACCGAAAGCTAAAGAAGCTATGAGATACAAATTTCTGCCTTCTCAGGCATGCACAGCTAGATTCAAAGTTTACTTTCCAGTACATTTTTCTCATTTTAGTACTAAAAAACACACCTCTCAGTGGAGATTTTACATGTTAACGATACATGCAATGTGTATTAGAGCATGTAGAGCTAAGTGCATGCACCAACAGCAGGTTCACCTTTGCATAGTTGACATCCCTAGTATTTTATGAATATGTATGTACAGTCTCCTTAAGGCACTAGGCGCTATCTTTCTCTTTGAGAAGGTTGTTCACCTCTCAGAGTGTACTTTTGCTTTGCAATAAACTTCTTTGCCTACTCTTACTTTGGATTAACTCAAAATGTTTTATGCAGCAAGGTCAAGAATCTGAAATAGCCCATGGACAGCAATGGGGGAGACAGACATTAGACAAATAAAGTGAATAATGCAGGATAGTGGGAGCTGAACAGTATGGGGGGTGTTTTCTGTGGTGATTACAGTTTGAGATAGAGATAGCATTTTTATCCAGGCTCATGTAAGTCTAAATTCTGTAGTTTTTAACCTTGTGATATTGCTCTTTTCTTGACATCCTTGACATCTTCAAAAATGTTCAGAACACAGTAAGGTAGTGGTTGGTCAAGCACTTACTCCTTAAATAAAGCTGCATTCTGCCATAAATATTGAAGGATTAGAGATGGAAGAAGAGAGGAACTGGAGAGCTGACTTTGCCTTATGAATTGATATAAAGCTACCACTGGCAGCTCTTAAACATAAATGAAGGAAATCTAATCATGCCTTGCCTGAAAAACTGACTATTCCCAACAGAAATAGCTGTGACTTTTGCTTCCTTTCCATGACTTTGGCTACTATAGAGTCTTGATTAAAAGTTAAATGCAGATGTCTCATGCTGGTAAACCATGTTTTATTTTTTAAAGTAATATCTTGCATTTTATTTTCACACATATTGATTCAAGCAATATTGTGGTAACATTAGAGAAATAAAATATTTTATGCAAAGTCCTACCATCTTACTTAAACAAATGTTTACAATTTTACAGGTAAAATTTAAATAATGTGCATTTGTATTTTAATTAACATATATTCATAGTGACATGGTTGTTGTCATAGTATATGAAACATTTTCTGTACTGCGTGTATTGTCCCATTTTTTAAAATCAATTAATAGGTATACAAGAATCCATGGACTAATTCTATCATAGTGACATCTGCACTTTAGATTTGTTTATTTGAAGATTTAGGCACCTCTCAATGTCAGCTCTCCTACCCAGTTCTATTGCAATTATAAATCAATATTGCCCAACACTGGCTGCAGAGAGATTTTAAATATAAATAAAATCACATGAGACTCACTACCAAAGAGTGATTAAATTGATCAGGATTGGACTTAAGCACTGGGATTTTTAAGACTTCTCCAGGTGTTTCAAATATACAGGCCAAATTGAGAATCACTATGAAAAATGAGCAAATGTCTCGTTTAACATTGTAATTACACTTCTTCAGCTCCTTGTCTTGCTCATACCTACACTTGGTCACCAATACCTCATGTATCAACTCCACAATCCTAACAATAATTTTGTAACCTTCCAGACGTAATTTCTTATTGCTATTACACCTTTCTCAGAGACTCTCAATGGAATCTTCTCAGTTAAAGAAGGAATCTGGATTCACACCTTCCCCCCTTAGTGTGTACTTCTCTCTTTTATTTATACCATATTGTGCAGTTATAAGTTTCTAAATACTGTACTTGGTCAGTTTTATTAAACAGAGCCACCAAATGTAACATGTGTCTTCTTTTGTCTTAGAACAGTTGGTCTTCATCTTTTTCCTATTTAGTAACTGGGATTTCTTCATTATTGATACTTTTTTATTTATAGTGTCAATTAACCTACATACAGCAGTTAACATACAATATTTTCTCCTGACAGAATCCAATGTGTGCATTTAAACAGACAGGGTTTTGTAAACTCACATTTCCTTTGAAGACAGGAGACAAAACTTTATCTTCATAGTCCTAAAAGCATAAATTAATTACATAGGCTAAAAAAATGACTGTAATCTTACCACCTGGTTTTCCTTATTCAAATTCCCCTCTGTTATATGACACATATACACACATACACAAATTGAATTCTGCTCAGTTTTTTTCTGAATAATATTGATGCAATAGGACACCTTACTTGTTTATTACAATTTTTTATCTGTGTATTTAGAAGATTTCCTCAGACTGAATACTAGATTTAATAATATTGTAAGTATGCTGGGAAAATCACAGTGAAGCAAATTTGCAGGAAAAGATATAAATCACTTCTGAGTTTAAAAAGAACAACAAAGTCAGATGGGAATGATGACTTACGCTTATAATCCTAGCAGTTTGGGAGGCTGAGGTGGGCAGATCACTTGAGGTCAAGAGTTCAAAACCAGACTGGCCAACATGGTGAAACCCCCATCTCTACTAAAAATGCAAAAAAATTAGCCGGGTGTGGTGGCGCTTGCCTGTAGTCCCAGCTACTTTGGAGGCTGACGCAGGAGAATTACTTGAACCCAGGAGGTGGAGGCTGCAGTGAACCAAGATTGCTCTACTGCATTCCAGTCTGGGAAACACAGTGAGACTCTGTCTCAAAACAAACAAACAAACAAAAAACAAAGTCAATTGTTCAGAAAATTTTGATAATTTAAGGTAATCTTGCTAAATAAAAACAAATAATCTACTGTCATGAGAAATTTAATAAGTGAAACTCATTAACAGGAAGGCTTAATTTAGATTCTGTGGATCTAATCTTTGGATTCCATAGTTTAAGTGAGATTTTTACATTTTTTGATATCATCAAAGCATCCTTTCTTACAGCTGTTACTTTGAAGAAATAATTCAACCAATGAAACTAAAACGAAATTTTTTATATCTAGATTGTATAATGTCATTATTCATTTTCTTATGTGAAATAAACAAATCTGGCCCTAACATACAAAAAAGACATATGAATCCCAGATTTTTTTCTTTTTACTTTTCTTTTTTATTTGGCAGAGTTTCCCTCTGTCACCCAGGCTGGAATACAGGGATGGGATCTCGACTCACTTCAACCTCTGCCTCCCAGGTTCAAGAGGTTTTCATGCCTCATCCTCCCAAGTAGATGGAATTACAGATGCGAGTCACCACATCCGGCTAAGTTTTATATTTTTATTAGAGATGGGGTTTCACCACGTTGGACAGGTTAGTCTCAAACTCCTGAGGTCAAGTGATCCACCCGCCTTAGTCTCCCAAAGTGCTGGGATTCTGGCATGGTATTAGTTCCATGTGATAGACATGTGTGTTTTCTTAAAGACTTTTGCACATATTAAGATTAATAGATTATTTTAAATCCACTATGTATTATATGGTAGTTCTATGTTTTAGTTTTTGAAGAACCTCCATCCTGTTTTCCAAAGTTTCTGTATTAATTTGTATTTCCACCACCAATGTACAAGCAGTCCCCTTTCTGTGCATCCTCCCCAGGTTTTTTTTCTTAATCCTCTATTTTTTTTTTCTTAATCATAACCATTTTAATGAGACTGAAATAATATCTAATTGTGATTTTGATTTGCCCTTCCCAGGTGATTAGTGATGTTGAGCATTTTATATATATATACCTGATAATCAATTGTATGTCTTCTTTTGAGAAATTTCTATTCTGATCTTTTGCCCAACTTTAAACAGAATTATTTGTTTGTTTGTTTTTGCCACTGAGTTGTTTGAGTTTCTCATACATTCTGGTAATTAATCCCTTGCTTGATGGATAGCTTGCAAATATTTTCTCCCATTTTGTAGGTTGTTTCTTCACTTTGTTGATATTTTCCTTGGCTATGCATATTCAAAAGAAAAGAAATCAGTATATCAAAGAGATAGCTGCACTTCCGTGTTTACTGTAACATCATTCACAATAACCAAGACGTGAACTCAACTTAAGTATTCATCAACAAATGAATGAATAAGGAAAATATGGTATATATACACAATGAAATATTATCTAGTCATAAAAAAGAATGAAATTTTGTCATTTGCAGCAACATGGATAGAACAGAACATTATGATAAGTCAGTAAACCAAATACAGCATATTCTCACGCAAATGAGGGAGCTAAAAGAGTGGACTTCATGGAGATAGTGTGTTGCATAGTGGTTACCAGAGGCTAGGAAGCTTAAGGGGGAGTAATATGAAGTGAGGTTGGTTCTTGAGTATGAAAATACAGTTAGAAGGGATAAGTTCTACTGTTCAATAGCACAGTGGGTGACTATGGTTAACAAGAATGTACAGTATATTTCAAAATAGCTAGAAAATTTGAAATGTTCTCAATACAAATAAATCAATTGTTTGAGATAATAGTTGTACCAATAACCCTTATTTGATCATTATACTTTGTATGCATGCATTCAAATATCACATGTACCCCATAAATATGTATAAATTGTATGTATTCATTTTAAAAGCCAGAACATACATATTAGTACTATACTGATTAACATAATAATCGTAATAATATTATAGTAGCAATAATAGTAAGAGTGATAATGAGTAGTATACCATAATTAACAGAAATTTCAAATTTATAATTTTTAAGTTAGTATAACCTCAGTTCTGTTACTTTACTACTGCCAGTAAGCCTAAGAAATGCATTTCTTTTTTAGAAACACCCTCTAAAACCATAGGTCTAAGCTGTACCATTTTTTTTTTTTTTTCTGGAGACGGAGTCTAGCTCTGTCGCCCAGGCTGGAGTGCAGTGGCGCGATCTCGGCTCACTGCAAGCTCCGCCTCCCGGGTTTACGCCATTCTCTTGCCTCAGCCTCCCTAGTAGCTGGGACTACAGGCGCCCGCCATCTCGCCCGGCTAATTTTTTGTATTTTTTTTAGTAGAGACGGGGTTTCACCG
Organism: Colobus angolensis palliatus; assembly: GCF_000951035.1. NCBI lineage: Eukaryota > Metazoa > Chordata > Mammalia > Primates > Cercopithecidae > Colobus > Colobus angolensis. The sequence goes on along the minus strand of NW_012114500.1, from coordinate 4,526,700 downwards.
TGTAGCTCAGGATGGTCTCGATCTCCTGACCTCGTGATCCACCCGTCTCGGCCTCCCAAAGTACTGGGATTACAGGCTTGAGCCACCGCGCCCGGCCGCTGTATCATTCTTAAACCTGGCAGTGTCTAAGGGACCTGCTGTGGTCCACTTCTGGAACTTCTACTTCTCCTGGAGAAAAAGTCACAGGGCTAAAGGACATGTCAACCTGGATCCCTTGCCCTGCCTTTCTAGACTATGACCTAGGAAATTAAGACCCCAAAATTCTTCACCCAAACAACCCCAAAGCTTCCAATGTTCAAATCATTATGCATGAGGCCTGAAAAGGAGTAGCTACTTGCATGAGTATTGACAGAGCTTGGACTGAAGAAACATGGTAGCCATGCCCATCTACAAGAGAATGAATATGTATATTGTGGTCAAGATAAAGTGAGGAGCTAGCAGAGAAGAAGGGTAGAGCATGGGCCAGGGAACTGACTCCCACTGTGCTATCACATTCGGGTGAGAAAACACTCAGCAGTGTGAAATACTACATTTTAACCTGGCCTTTTTTTTCTAGGTGTTATGAATATCTATTTGTCAAGTTTAGAAGATTAGATCTTTTCAACATTTGAAATATGGGATGTGGAACTATATTTGCACTCTTATCATGAGCCCTACAAACATAAGTCTGGAATCTGGCTGTAATTGGAGGGTCACAAATTGTGAGGCTATTGTTCACATTTTGGGAAACCAATGGGAACAGAAATGGCCAAACAGTGAGGTGGATGTCTGAATCGTGGAGTATTTCTTAGCCAGTCACACAAAGCTCAGGCATCACGATTTCTATAGAAGCTTCATTGAACAGAACAAATGCCTCCTATTTGCTGTCTGCTTCTGATGAAAATCTACTGCCTTTTAAATGAAAAACAATATATTTTGTCATTCTAATGATTTGAATTATGTCACATATGATCATTTCATAAGTTAAGATACTACTAGTCTATCATCAAATTAAAATAAATAGGAAGAGTTCATCATGTGCAAGGCTTGTTGGAGAAGGAAATATAGATTTAGGACTATAGGAGCTGGAATTCTTTTTGTTGGTAATTAAATTTCTACTCCACAGTCACTGTGTGTGGAGATATAATTTTGTTATGAACATTTTGTTTTGAAACGTGTTTTTGTGTGTTTAAAATATTTAGTTAAAAGGTATTTATCTTCATTAGAATGCACAGGTTATGTCTGTAAATACAGGCAGGAGAGAGCTATGAAGCTGAAAAAAGGTTTTGGGATTCTGCCAATGTTCCTAAAACTCATGTCTTCATAAGCTGACTTCTGGAAACTAAGAATTTAACAGGCACAGACTTAAGAAACATGAGGAACCCAAGTTATCCTGCTCATAATATAAATCGTGTGTCCCCTTATTTATTTCATGTACTTACACCTTCTCCATCTGTGGTCCCAGAGCTCTCCTGTACCAGGCAGTCATATTCCCCAGGGCTCCATTACATTTTGTACTTGTTGAACTGTCTTTTATTCTCAAAACATTTCTCAGAGTTTTTGTGTTAATTGCTCAACATAGAATCTTGGTGCCATGAAACTCCTGATGATCTCCTGAGAATCTCAAGTTTTAAAATGTAGAAACAGAGTCGGTAGCCTATACAAGATTATCGTCATGTCCAAAGTCAGAAATCACCGACATATTTTCTCAGAAGCTGTCAATGGCTTAATCTGGCCCCGCTTTAACTTTTGCAGGCTGCTGGTGTTGTTGCTTTCCTTCCTCATTATATCGAACACCAGAAGCAATTATGTAACAAGTAGGAAATGAAATGTCGCTCATTCAATCTCTTGGTATTATGTAGTACTAGATTTGGTTGTTAAGCAGGGCTGGCACCATGAGATTTCAAAAGTTGTATTGAACAATTAAGTAGTGTTATTCTGAGATTAGTTTATGTATATTTTTTAAAGTGTTAATATCTTTAGTGCTTTGATATTTTATTATCAAATTAATCCTGTGTAAATTACATACCTACAAAATTGCTTTATGAAGTGCTATATACTTGCAGAAGGTGAGCCACTCATTTGACTCTAAGCTTTGTATTAACTAACAGAACTGATATGAGATCATTGTGAACCACAGACAAAAGTGTATCCAAAAACAAACCTAATATTCAAGTCTGTTTTCTTTGCAGTCATACTCTTTCTATACGCAAAACAAAGTAATTAAAATTTATCATTGCCCATGCAGTACTATTATCAATGTTTAAGATGACTAGAGGAAAAGATGGTGATGAATAAACTTTTGTTGGCTTTTTAAGGTTAAATTAAGCAACTAAGAGGTCTTCAGTCTTCTTAGTTGCTTCAACCAAATTAAGCAATGCTGCTCCATGATTACTTTCAACTCCCAAATTTAGGAATTGTCATGGTCCTCTATTCTTGAAGTATGGAAAAGAAAATAATCTTAATTAAATGCTTGAAATATATATACATAAAATCAAGCCACTCCTTTGTTCCAAATAATGTGTTCACTTCCTGTCCAAATTTCTTATAAGCGTCTACACCATCTGGCTCCTGCTTACTTCTGTCATCTTGATTTCTATCCCACCATGACCATTTCACAAATTAAGATACTGTCTATTATTTTCTTCAACTAGGATCATCTATTAATCATTTCTTTATTAATTTATGTATCCAATAAACACTAAATGAGTATCTACAGGAATAGCATAGATATAAGTACACAAAATAAAAACTCCTCCCCGCATAGGGTTTACATTCTAAATGTGTGGTGATCAGCAGAGATGAGGCTGAAATGCATCACAAACCCATAAGTGAAATGTACAGTATATAGTAATAAATAGTATTACTAAAAAGAAAGAAACCACAGAAAATAAGTGTGGAGTGCTGAAATTTGAAATACTCCGATCAGGGAAGGCCTTATAGAGAAGGCAATATTTGAGTAAATATTTGAAACAGGACAAAGGACTAAGAATAGAGCAAGCAAATGCATAACAATGGGAGAGGTAAGATCAAAGAAGTGAGAGAGAGCCAGATAGCTTAGACCAGTGTAAGAACTTTGGTACTAAATGGGAAATATATCACTGGATAATTTTGAGCAAGGGAGTAATATGATTTTATGTGTTTCAAAAACAAAATTATAGGGTTGCTGTGCTGAAAACAGACTGAACTGGGAAGCAAGGTACAAAGTGGAAGACCAGCTAGAATATTACCACAATAATCAGAGTGAGGAACAATTGTACCTTGGACCAGATGATATCAATAGAAGGGTGAACAATGATCCAACTGACAAGATTTTCAGATGATCTATCAACAGATGTGTTGGTAAGTAGGAGATAAAATCGATGACTTTAGGATTCTGGACAAGAGAAATATAGAGGGGAAAAGTTGTGGGATGTTTCCAAATCAAGTTGAGAACAATTGCAGGAGCAGCAGGTAGTACCAGGAGGGTGCATAGAAGGAAGGTGCCATGTTTGAGATACCCATTGGACATGAAAGTAGAGAAGTCAAATAGGCCACAAAGTGTACAGGTGTGGCGTGCAGGAGGTAAATCTAGGTTGAAGATAAAATTTGGAGGTTCACAGCATATTATCGGTGTTTACAGCTAAGAAGCCAGATGACATCACCAGGAAAGGGTATAAAACAAAAACAGAAGAGTTTGGTGACTGTAGCAAGGAACTAAGAAGAATAAAATGTAAAAAAGACATGAGAATAGAACTATAAACGAAAATATGGGCTCCAGAAAGCAGACTGGTGAGATTGCTTTAATGGAGGAGGTCATTAATGCTGCTGATTAATGCTTCTAAGAGATCCAATGAATGAAGACTTAAAACTGACCATAAGATTGAATATCATGGAGATTATTGGTGAGCTTTTAAAGAACCATTACACTGAAAGAATAGGAGTAAAGAACCTCATTAAAGTCGTTTCAAGAAAAAATGAGAGAAGGGTAAAATGGAGACCTTGTCCAATTCTGAGGTGGTCATTGTCAAGAAAATCAAATAATTGAGATGTAGAAGATATGTCATAAAGAGATGATTGTCTTTAGCTTACACGAAATTTAAGCGTGCTTGAATGCTGATATAAACAGCAAGTAGAAGTAACAGTAGATGATGCGATGTCCCTGAATAGACAAGAGATGTGCACAAGTGAAGCTGTTGGCCTTAGGTAGCTACTCAAGCAGTCTGACGTCAGTAACAGGAATGCAGAGTGTATAGATGTTGTCACAGGTAAGTAGATGTGACAGTGGATGCTTGTGAAGGCCTTTTTAAAATTGCTTCTATTGTAACTCTGAAACAAGATGTAGGGAATCAGCTGGAAGTAATGGGAGAGTAGATACTGGAGGACTGAGTGGAAATGTAAAACTGTGACAGAGTAATTGGAGAGAATAGGAGAGTGAATGGATTAAAGCAAAGCACATTTGAAGTTAGTGATCTTAATATAAAGAAAGAATAATCAGATTGTTGTGTGATTTTTTTTGTTTTTGTCTTTGCCTCAAGCTACATTCGTTTGTCATGGTACAGGCACAGAGTGGGTAGAAGCTGTATTTTTTCCCCCTAGTATTGAGGTTTTGCCAGGAAAGTTAGTGTAATGGAGTGAGTAGTAATAGCTTTGAGAGTATAGTAATTTAAACTGGCAAAGAAGCGCAAGAAAAGTCCTAAGATATGAGGAATAATGAAAGGATAAATTGTATGCCCTAGGCAGACTCAAACAACTGGTGAAGTCAGTGGTTAAGAAGTCACCTAGCAATATAATAGATGGAAATCTGCAAGCTAGAAATTGAGTTTATGGAGGAGATGAAATTATTGTTAATGACAAATCTCAGACCTCATTATAGATAAGACTGAGATATTCAATATGAGTAGATTACTAGGCATTCAGGAAGAAAGTCAAAGAACTGTTAGAACAAGCCCTAATAAGAACAATGCATCTGGATATTGAAATCAAGTAATGTGGCAGGGAGGATGTTGAAGATCAACATGGAGACAGCTGCTAAAATCTTCAAGGAATGAGAGGGAAGACCTATGCATGGAGTCAGTAGAAAAATGCTAAAGGAAGAGTAAGTGGGAGACGTAGTCTGGGCATGAGATTTAAGCTGAAGTGACTTCTTTTTCCATCATGAAAAACAGGTTCACAAAAGAGAATTAGAGAGCCTTGTGGGGATTAGAAAACTAAGTATTTTGTAATAACTAAAGTACCTGGGAAAAAATACTGCAATCACCGAGGCAAAAATGATGAGGTCTGGAGTTCCATAAATAAAAGCAAGAATAAAGAAAATATAATAATAATAATAATATACTTAAAAATATACTTGACAGAATTAGGTGGCAGAATGCATATAGTGAATAGAGGATGATGAATAATGTTTGGCCTGGAAGATGTGATGTTTGAGATGCCTGTAGTACATCCACAGGCTGACATCCAGTGCACAGCCTGAAGCCTGTGTCTAAAGCTCAAGCCAAGTGATACAATATTGGAAGTCACTGGTAATAACTGAAACCATAGAAACTCATGAAAAATTCAAAGTGAAGCACAGTATTTGAGACTGTAAACAGGAAAAGTCCCAATAAAAAGTCTATCCAATTAATTCTTTATATTAAAATGAGCAGCTGTAGTGATGATATGGATTTAAAGGTAGCTAGAGCTAGTAGGAGTAGTGGTAAAAATGAAACACTACTTACAAAGAAGAGAGTGAAGTCAAGGTCTATTTTTCCACAGGTTTATTAAAGGTCATGGACTTTCAGAAAAATGAGGAAAAGAATTAAACCTCTTGGACAAGGTCATCCAGAATTAGAGTTACAAAGTAACTAGAAATGTAGAGGCAATTAGCCAGATACTATCTTCACTCTACTTCCTTTTTATTCTTTCACTTCTTTCTTTTCAAAATTACCTCATAGTCTACAGGAGAAGCAGAGAGACACCATATTGTGCAAAGCATTTTCCTCCTTTCCCCAACTCCTACTACACATGATGGGCCTTTCCTTCCATAAAAGCTTCCCTAACCTCTTCAAAATTTTCAAACTACCTCTGAATTATCAAATTAGCACCATGGGAAAACTGATCATTGAGTGACTATCTCTATTTATATGTTTATTATTATATAACATAACCACAGTGTAACGTTATTAAAGGCAAAGACTATATTTTATTCAATAGTGTTCATCTTAAGCACATTTCCTGACCTAAAACAGGCATGCTGTGCAAGTGTTGAGTGAAAAAAAAATCTGAATATTTCACGTAAAACAGTCTGATCAAACCTGTGACTTACTGAAAGAGCTTGATGAAATTCAACCATATTTTACCCCAACTTTGGTCCCCACATTTTGTCATTTTGTGCTTAGAGTATCTCAGAGATCTATCTGCAAGTCAGATATTCCCTATTTTATTGTAGCCAACTATTAGACATTCAGCATCACATCAAGGTAACTGGACAAAAAGGTTAATATGAAAACAATTAGCATAAAAATGAAACCATTTCCATTTTCTCATTGTAACAGTTTTGACTAAACAAGCCATGTACCTAAAGTTTTTCTGGGGATTTGTTCCGTTCCTTTTCCCTCATGCCACATCTTCACACTTATGTGAAATTCCTCTAGTGAATACAGGTTAGGTTCAAAGTAAAGCCACTAACACACTAATTTTGCAGACAGGAAAAGATGAGATTTAGAATTATTACTATAAGGAAACAGGGAACTAATGCATTGTAGAACTTTGATTTTCAGTTATACTTACTGACCCCCAAGCCCAAGCCCTATCCATGGAATATATATCATTTACAACTAAAAAAATTCTTAAAATATAACTAATTTATAGAAACAACATTTTACTGATTTCTTCTCAAATCATAGACCTAACAATCCTGTTGGCAAAAATAGAATTAAATATTAAAGAATATAAACAAATGCAAATTATCTATGTTTCACAATATATATTTTAGAAATGCTGCATTTCTGGAATTGGATTTGTTGTACAAATTATGCTCATAAAATGATGTAATTGAGTTGACACTCATGATTACAAAAAGAGAATTTTTGTCAGTGGTTTGTTTTCTCATTGTTTATAAAATATTATGTGACTGCCAAAATTCTAAATTAGATGTAAACTATGTTAAAGTTCTATTTCATTATACCTTAAAATTGTACTCTGCCAAAATATATTAGTGTATGTGTGTGTGTTTGTGTGTGTGCATATGAGGATGCTTTTGTAACTATTGATAAAAGCATACTTATCAGAGTTTATTTTTAAGAAACTATTAAGAGCAGTGTTAACTGAAGAATATTTATATAATTTTTTAATTTAGAGATATCTGACAAAAGTAAATGCCATTCATTATAACAACATTTAATAAATATGCACTAATATATAAAACAAAGTTTACTATCCATCTGGAATTTGTTTGACAATTGGTCTTAAAATTCATGGAAAGAATCTCTAAGCCTTTTCCATGTAACAAAATTCTGCTCCAAACAGCATTGTTTTGATTCCAATAAATTATTATGTAATTTACTAAAACTTAGAGAAAAATGCTCAAGGGGATTACACAAAATCAGTGCTACCTACATTTAATAATAGACAAATAGTAAATAAGTTCCATTTTATTCATTCACTAAATTTAGTTAATTTTCTGATACCACATTTTAAAAGTTTCTGCTTTATGGCTTGTATCATGCCAATCCGTAATCTAATCTTCCCAAAAAGGTGTTTAAGACTAATGGGTTACAAATGGATGGGTTATAAGATAAAATGGGGGGGGGGAGATCTAAAAGGATCTCAAATTTGATGGTTATTGGAATGAAAACACATTTAAAATCTGAAATATGCAGACACTTGGTTAAACGGAGCAGATTTAATAAATGGGTGTGGCATTGTGATTGAGCATTATGTGGGAAACATTGTATTATTTTTATCATCATCTTTATTAAAAGAAAAATAACAAAGGTTGTTACTCAGATAGAATGTATCACACATAGGTGCCTCTAAGTTTTTTAACTTGATAAGGGGAAAAAAGAACATGTGAGTAATGAAATGAATCTTTATCTTTGGAAATAAAGGTAAATTTGGTGCTTTGAATGAACAGACACCTTGTTTGAGTAGAAATGATCATGATTCCAATTTCTTGTCAAACATGTTAGTTTCTTGCTGTCAGGGAATGCTGTTCCATTTCTGATATTTCAGCATCGGTCTTTTGCTATTACAAAACCAATGCCGTTGGCTGTCAGGGCTTTACAGTTTCAATTGGCAGACTTATCTGTCTTCAGCAGGATTAGACAGAAATACTTCTTATTCAGAGGCTGCTCCTGTGGAAGACGGCAGCAGCCCCAGGAAATCTGAGTATATTAGCTTCAAAGGAACTGTCTGCCACCTTTCTGACAGTACACCCTGCAAAGAACCTTCCTATCTCCTGTTCCCTGGGTGGTTTTCTCTGCATCTTAAATATGTATTTTCGGCATTACATACAAACTTCAGCAAGTTCTATGTTTTAATATTAATTTACATAAGTACAAAAACAAGCTATAGATTTTCATGCAATTGGTACTAGCCCTTTCTGGTAAATGATATTAAAACCATGAGGAGAGATGGGAGACAATGAGTCTAAGATAAAATTGTCAGTAGAAAAAATGAAAACAACAGAACAAACGAGAATCTTTACCAATTGCTTATAACGTTAAAATAGTACTCTTCTTTTAAAAACGTTAAATAATAGTTTCAAGTATTATTTAACAATAATAATAAAGGAGATCTCAGAGAAAGTAGTTATTTGCCAAAAAAAACCTGTAATTATTTCTGTACTTCTGAAAGTGTGCAAACTGCTTTAAAAGACCCCATCTGCATTCTCCTTTTCTATTTTGTATTTTCTCCCTCCTCGCTGCCCCCTTTCACTCCTTCCCCCATCAAAAAAAGACAAACAAAGGTGCTGTAAGTCTAGAATGTGCGTGTGTGTGTGTGTGTGTGTGTGTGTGTGTGTGTGTTTCCTTTTTTCCCAAGAGACTACATCTCTCAGTATTTATATGCCTCTAAAATTTTATCAAGTGCTTTATAATCCATTCATTGAATATTTTATTACTCCATAAAATCTGCAAACATGTCTACTTAGAAAATCCCAACCCTCTCTCTAGCATGGGAAAATGGCCCATAACAATGAAAAATGTCAGTGACCACAGTCAAGTATGACTTTATTTTTGTAGAGACAGAAATAAAACCTATATGGAATATTTCTTTAATTACCATTTTAACATGTTATATTGGTAAATCATGGATCTGTTTGGTCTATGTCACTGTCTTTGTTATCATTGTGAGGTTTTATTTATTTATTTTTATGCCACCACTCTTTCAGAAGGATCTCAACTGATGAATACGTAGCATGTTTCACTGACTTATTCGGTGTCTTTGAAAGAAACAGTATAGTGTGTTATTTTCTTAACTGGATAAATTTTAAGTAGTTTTTTAAGGCCTAGCAATAAAATTCAGTTCATGGAATAATGATAATCAGAAGCCTTTATGGTGAAAAAAAATAGATCATTTTACATCTTATGTCGCTTTGCTGCAAAAAAGTAAAATATTGCCTTGATAATTAACCATAAGTTTAGTAACTTAAAATACATGACAATCAATAGCTTTAGAGTTCAAAATATTTATTTGAAACCTAACAAACAACTGCTTAAATTGATCAATAAAAATAACTTTACTGCCTAATTGTTATTTAATACTGATTTACTTTTCACCAAGGCCCCGAAAATCATACAATGTAAACACGTGGCACTGTCTCTTTAGGGCTGACTTCACAATTACAGATTTGATTATCATTAAATACCTTGTACTCATACACATTTGCAGTTATATCCACTAAAACACAGTTGACTCATTACATTAGTTTTTTCTCATAGAAATTTTGTTTTCAATTTTATAATTTTCATCAGTGCATTTCTCTGGCAAAGTGTTCCACATCTCAGTCAAACTACAAAATCTAAATTAAGAACAGCATAGTGATGCCATTAGCTTATGGTCCAATTTCAAGTTCCCATATCTCCATTACATGGCACTGATCTAGTCAAGTGACCATTATGAATTACGCATCATGAAAGCACAGAGGATTTCCCTGAAAGTGTTTGCAAAGATTTCAGAGAAAATATTAATTTATCCCCTCTCATACTGAACATTAATTTAGTGTCTACTGTGTGAGAAGTACTGACTAAGCATAAAACTGCTCCTTTAGGGAAAAAATACCAGTGAATTTTAAAAGGAATTTCATCTTTGTTCGAGTATAATTTTCAAAAACAAAGCTCCTATTTTTCTGATTGTGTGTGCGTGTACGTGTTTGTATGTAACAGAAAGTATTATTGGACAAGGAATCAAGGTAAATTATGTTTTTCTTTATGGATCATAAATGGCAGTTTATATAGTTAGTATTATAAGGAGAAAAACACTAGACTGAGGCTTTGGCACACCTTTTTGTATCTATGAAAATAAAATAATTGAGGGATCACTTGTCTATCCAGTAAAAGGGACAGCAGGAATTAATAATACATTAAATGTTCTAAAAGTTTTACCCAACTACTTCATTTATGTGTCCCTGCATCCATTACAAATACATTTACTTATAGTTATCAAGAAAAAAACAAATGAATGACATGTGTTCCACTTGTATGCTGTGTCTACCTCAATGTTCTAAGCCTGAAAATAAATAAGTTCTAATTAAAAAAAAAAAATATTTATCAGCCTGAAAATAATAATGTGTATTTTGCTAAGCTTGCTACCTCTTTCCCTATTGATGCTTATTGCCTTTGGTTTATATAATTCTAATATGTCTATTTTAGAAATCAACATTGAAGTGAAATGCAGTCTTTAGAAAAGAGCAAAGGCTGAAAAGAGGCACGGTTTTAATATTACAGAAAATGATCTGTTTTCATTATGACATGATGATTCATTTTTTCCCTAAATGTGACTCTTCAAATAGAGAAGAGACTTATTTTCTAATATTTATTTCCTCTCTAAGTTGTTTTTTATTAGAAATGGTATTGCTTCAAGCTGACATTTTTCTAATATTGGTATGGTTTTTCCTACATTTTATGTCATTAAAAATTATGCATGGCTCAAAAACAGCATATCCCAATTGAGTCATATCAACGTAAATAAAAATGCAAAGAGGCGAAGTCGATAATATTACCAAAAAATTGGTGTTTAGGGTATAATATGGAGATTCATACTGCACAGATGTTCAGCAGAAATAAGATCTGCACTTCAATTGAGCAAGAGTATTACCTGTTTTATTGCTCTGTATATGTACAGCAGGCAAGGGTAGAGAGACTGTGACCTTGAATGCATCACAGAAGAGCATGCTGCTTTAGAAAAAAGAAAAAAAAAAAATCACTACTCAAAGGTATGTTCAAACAGTTGAAAAATAGTAATAATAAAAAAGTTAAAATTATAAAAACATTAAACCAACAAACATGACAATATCTAGTGTTTACATTTCGGGTGGAAGCTGTGAATGCATAATTTTAGACACAATAAAAAATGGAAAAAGGGAAGCTATTTTATTTTCTCATTTAGACAGGGGATTCAAAGAATGAATTACATTCCTACATTGTATATAACCAGATAATTAAGGGCTATCATTTGCAACATGATTATTGTGTATTTTGTCTGGGAAGGTTCCACCCGAGTATTCCCTTTGGTGGACTTTGGAACTAACTCATTTTCCTTCTCATTGTGTTGTGTATACATACATTTTTATAATTAATTAATTAAAAATTTAGTTATCCCCATTCCTAATGCTAATAGTCAGAAGCAAGAGTTACCCATGAACTTCAAAGGGGAAAGGTCATTTCTAATAAAATTTGAGCATCATCATGAAAAGATAAAACAAAACAAAACCAAAAAACTAACTCTAGCCTTTCCCTAAATCAATGTAGTTCAACTTCCTAAACCCCTTCCCTTAGTTTAGCTTGACCTTCCAACCAACAGTTACCTGAGGGAATTGCAGCATTGATTGGGTCTTAAACAGTAGTATTTCCTGAATTTTGTCATTTCCTTCACTAGCAGACATAACCAAAAAACATAATTAATATTTTCATATCTGTCACCAATAGACATAGCAATAATTTTATATCACAGTAGAGATATATCTCCTCAAAATGAAGATCTAAATCCATATTTCCTCAAACAAAAATCAGAATTTTTCTTCTACTCAGCAAAAATTGTCTTAACAACCATAATGGTTCAAGAAAATTTTAGCAAGTATCTTCACCAAGCTAGAGACATTGGTTTATTCATCCCTGGATCCTCAAGGCTCAGTCCTGGGTAAGAATAAATTTGTTAAAGCAACTTTTCTTTTTTTTAAAGAGACAGATCTTTTGCTACTGTAAGGAAGCATTTAAACTGCCTTACAATAAATAACTATTAACCATCCTTCACAATATTTAATTTTATATATAAATTTTCCTTTATAAAAATTTAATTCAAAATGTTATTTTGAATTATTATCAAAAATTTTGAATTATTATCAAAAATTAATTCAAAATGTTATTATTGGGATCACATAGAAATTAACCATGTCAGTCTTCATAGAGTAGGAGACACTTAGATTAGTGATTAAAACATAAGTATTTTTTCAAAAACTAGAGATGAAATGGTCAAAAAGCTAAAGTCTATCTATCAGAGAATTTATATATAAGGTCATAGAATGCAAGATTTTGGAGACAAAGTTGGAACAAGTCAACAGAAAACAACAGGATAATCAGAGAAAATATGCAATCCATGTATCTCTATGCAAAGTAATTATCTGGTGCTTATAAGTAGAATTTATTAATTGGGAAAATGCAGAGATACCAAGTAAGAAGGGTTCCAGAAGGGCTGTCTGTGATAAGTGGAGGACTCTTGACTATGGAAATGGCTGAAATTCTGTCTTTCTCACCTGAGGAGCTCCATTTGGGTGTTCTTAGCACCATGTTTGAATAGTACTATGGAAATAGTAAAAATCACAGATATACTGAGGACTCCAATTTGAAACTATTTTTATCCATTCTGTCATTCCTATGATGTAAGTTGAGAGTTAGTAGTTAAAACTGAGAGAACATAGGAGATATCACGAAGATAGCATAGAATGGAAAGAGAAAAGGAAAGAAGATAAAATATAATGCCTTAGATAATCTGTGTGTGTGTGTGTGATTATAAAACAACACAAATAATGAGAGAGATTTCTGCTTTGAGCCAAGATGGAAAAACAGAGACTGGATTTATTCTCCCACTTGACCAAAAACAGGGGTAAGATACACAAAACAATGAGTTTCTCTTTTTTTCAAGTTCTGTTTCTTTCCAGAGGAAAGGATTCTTGTGATGTCACATGTAATGGTAAATATAAAAATGGCTTTTGATGGCCAGGAGCGGTGGCTCACACCTGTAATCCAAGCACTTTGGGAGGCTGAGGCGGGTGGATCACGAAGGAGATCGAGACCATCCTGGCTAACATGGTGAAACCCCATCTCTACTAAAAATATAAAAAATGAGCCAGGCATGGTGGTGGGCGCCTGTAGTCCCAGCTACTCGGGAGGCTGAGGCAGGAGAATGGCGTGAACCCCAGAGGTGGAGCTTGCACTGAGCCAAGATCAAGCCATTGCACTCCAGCCTGGGTCACAGAGTGAGATTCGGGGGGGGGGGGGAACCTTCAGAAATACTTATCTTGAAGAAACAGAGTATTTATATAACATTGAAGTATCTCTCCCAAAGTAGTTGTTATTTACTGAGGTGATTTTATTTTAACTATTTAGACATTATACAAAAATTAATTCAAGATGGACTAAAGACTTAAATGTAAAACCCAAAACCATAAAAACTCTGGAAGAAAACCTATGTAATACCATTCAGGACATAGGCATGGGCAAAGACTTCATGATGAAAACATCAAAAGCAATTGCAACAAAAGACAAAATTGACAAATGGAATCGAATTAAACTAAAGAGCTTTTGCCCAACAAAAGAAACTTCATCAGAGTGAACAGGCAACATACAGAATGGCAGAAAAATTTTGCAATCTACCCATCTAACAACAGTCTAATATCCAGAATCTCCAAGGAACTTAAACAAATTTATAAGAAAAACAACAACAACAACAAATAACCCATCAAAAAATGGGCAAAGCATATGAACAGACACTTCTCAAAAGAAGACATTTATGTGGCCAAGAAACATAAAAAAAAGCTCAACATCATTGATCATTAGAGAAATGCAAATCAAAACCACAATGATATATCATCTCACAACAGTCAGAATGGTGATTATTAAAAAGTCAGAAAACCATAGATGCTGGTGAGGCTATGGAGAAATAGAAATGCTTTACACTGTTAGTGGGAAAGGAGTGTAAATTATTTCAACCATTATGGAAGACAGTGTGGCAATTCCTCAAGGATCTAGAACTAGGAATACCGTTTGACCCAGCAATCCCATTACTGGGTATATATTCAAAAAAATATAAATGATTCTGTTATAAAGACATATACACATGTATGTTTACTGCAGCACTATTTACAATAGCAAAGACGTGGAAACAACCCAAATGGCCATCAAAGAGAGACTGGATAAAGAAAATGTGGTATATATACACTGTGGAATACTATGCAGCCATAAAAGGAATGAGATCATGTCCTTTGCAGGTAATAGATGAAGTTGGAAGCCATCATCCTCAGCAAAGTAACACAGAAACAGAAAACCAAACACCACATTTTCCCACTCATAAGTGGAAGTTGTACAGTAAGAACATATGGACACAGGGAGGGGAACAACACACACTAGGGCCAGTCGGGGGTGGGGGTTAAGGGGAGGGAGAGCATTAGGACAAATAGCTAATGCATGTGGGGCTTATAACCTAGATGATGGCTTGATAGGTGGAGCAAATCATTATGGCATACATATAACTGTATAACAAACCTACACATCGTGCGTTTGTATCCCAGAATTTAAAGTAAAATTTTTAAAAATACTTTTTTTAAAAAAATTATTTCAATAGGTTTTTGGGGGACAGGTGGTATTTGTTTACATGGATAAGTTCTTTAGTGGTGATATTTGAGATTTTGATGCACCCATCATCCAAGCAGTGTACACTGTACCCAATGGGTAGTCTTCTATCCCTCACCCTACCCTCACCCATGTCTCCAAGTCTCCAAAACCCATTGTGTCATTCTTATGCCTTTACATTCTTATAGCTTAGCTCCCAGTTATAAGTGAGAACACATGATGTTTGGTTTTCCATTCCTGATTTACTTCACTTAGAATAATAGTTTCCAACTCCATCCTTGCTGGAAATGATATTATTCCGTTCTTTTCATGGCTGAGTAGTGAGTAGTATTCCATGGTTTGTATGTGTGTGTGTATGTGTGTGTGTGTGTGTGTATCACATTTTCTTTATCCACTCATTGTTTGTTTGGGCTGGTTCCATATTTTTGCAATTGCAAATTGTGCTGCTAAACATACGCATGTACAAGTCTTTTTCATATGACTTCTTTTCCTCTGGGTAGATGCTGGATCAAGTGGTAGATCTACTTTTAGTTCTTACGTTCAATGTCATGCAATAAACAATGGTTCCTTGAGAGAAGCAATCTTGGAGAAACGTGTAATTGCAATTGCACCGGCTCACTGCCTGAGAGAATATTCAAGCCATACCACAAGGAGAAGCAACCCAGTTGGAACCCAATGAACTCCTTGGATAAAGGATATGGAGCGAGGTGTCTGAGGATACCCAGGCAGTAGGCAGAGTAGATCAAGGCTAGTAGAAGGGAGTAACAAAGAGGAGAGAGCTACACAGAAAGAGAACTCTGAAGGTATGCCAAGGGCTCCTCTCAAATATTTTGCAGAGTGCTTGTCAGTCCAGACATGTAGAACACCATAGGCTGGGGGAAACATTCACCACTACTCTTAAAACAAAAGCTTGATAAATCAGATTTTATTAAAACCAAGCCACATGCTTGAAGAAGGTATTTACAGTACTTATACTATTAAGAACTGTATCCAGAATATACAAAAATTGCTGTAAATCAATAGAAAGAGCTCTGCCAATTCAATTTTAAAATAGTTTATATATTAGAACAAGTACTTTATGAAAAAATACACCAAAATGGCCAATATACATATAGAAAGTTTTTCAAATTCATTTATCATATAAGAAATGCAAATTAGAATGACAATGAGGAAACTCTAAAAAACCAACAGAATATCTAACATCAGAATGACTGAAAATACCAAGTGTTGGACAGAAGGCGGAGATAGCAGAATGCATATATTACCATGTGGAGTATAAGTTGGTACAATGACTTAAAAAAAAATGCTTTACAGTGTGGCCTGGCGTGGTGGCTCAAGCCTGTAATCCCAGCACTTTGAGAGGCCAAGGAGGGTGCATCACCTGAGGCCAGGAGTTCGAGACCAGCCTGACCAACATGGTGAAACTCTGTCTCACTAAAAATACAAAAATTAGCCAGGCATGGTGGCGCATACCTGTAATCCCAGCTACTCACAAGGCTAACGCAGGAGAATCTCTCCCAGCTACTCAGGAGGCTGAGGCAGGAGAATCACTTGAACCCGGGAGGCAGAGGTTGCAGTGAGCCGGAATCATGCCACTGCACTCCAGCCTGGATGACAGAGTAAGATTCCATCTGAAAAAAGAGGAAAAAAAAAAAAGAGAAAAGCTTGGCACTATCAGCTGAAGTCCACACATACTTATCATATGACTCAGCAATTTAGCTGCTAGATATTTTCCCAACATAGTTGAATACTTAAATTCACCAAAAGGCATATGGACAAATGTGTACAGAAGGTTTAATTTTAAACGTACTAAACTGGAAACAATCCAAAACCCATCAAGAGCAAAATTCCTACTGAAAACAAAAGTGTATTCATTCAGTGGAGTGATGTTCAAATTAAAAAAAAATCTCTGCAGCTGTATGCAACAACATGCAATATTCTGACAGATAAACAAAAGTGCATTCTGAGATTCCATTCACATGCAGTTCAAGAGATTTATTTTTTGAGTTTTAAATCTAATATTGAATTTGTTGTTTCAACGTTAAGCCTCAACAGTTATTTAAAAAATCACAATAATTATTCTATTAGAGCAGGTAGTGATTAAGAAAATAAAGGTAATCATAAACAATTAACCTGTGATCATCACTAACTAGTGATGAAAATAGAATGTTGTTGAATAAGTGTCCCTGGGTCTATAGCGAAATTTACTGCAAAGCAGGAGATTTCTGGGTAACAGAAGAAAAAGGAGGGAGAGGAGAAAGGAAAGGGGAAAGTAAAGGTGAGGGAGAGGAAAGGGAAAAAAGAAAGATGAGAAAGAGGAGAAAGAGAGAGAGAGAGAAGTAGAGAAGTAAATAAAGAAATGAGAGAGAGAAAAGGAAAACTCAAAACACTTAATTATTTAAAGAAACCTGACTTCATAGCATGTTCTTCTGATTATAAAATACAGATTTCAAATTCTATATTTTGAATACCTACCTTCATTTTCCAGTCTCGTCAAAAATTCAGACAATGACTTTCCTTTCTTTGGAAGCCTTACATATGATTTTTTTTATTATTCATCTTTATACACAGATATTAATATTTTTATTTTTAGAATTTATGATGTTAAAATATATTAGTTACTTGTGGTTTGGAAATTGCAACTATCTGGACATTTTCTTGAAATTCCTATGATCAACAACTGTAACACTGCAGCTAGAAAGGAAAAATCATACCACATTTTAAATAAATCATAAGGTTTGTCAACAAAATAGTCTAAGAACAAAACATTAACATTGTGCTGAACAGTCTGCTGTGTAGCCACAAATAAAACATCAGAGACAAGCTTATATGCATTTGAAATCGGATTATTGTTTGCCTAAATAACACCTGCACACAAATGCATTTTTAAAACTTCAATCCCTTAGCTGTTGCTGTCTCCTTGTACCTTGAATGCCTTTCATGTCCTTTTCATCATACTGAATTTCTATTCATACTCCAATGTTTAGTTCAAATGCTATCATTTTTATGAAGTCCTCACAGATCCTCCTGTCAAAATGAATTTGTCTTTCCTCTGACTTCACTCAGCATCATACTTGTGCTATGGTTTAGCATTTATTTTAATTTGACTTTTAATTAATTAATTAATATCATTTTATCTATGGTTTATAAATTGAAAGATAGTAGGATTTATCAAATATGCCTACCTTATCGCTCTTATCCACATAACATCCAAAATTAATATTTTCAATATACAATTATGTAACGATACTTCTCTCCTTCAAACTCTTCATGATTTCTCATCTCACTTGAATAATATCTGAGAACATTGTCATCAGTCATGGATTAACATGTTGTTTTTTCTGCTCACCCCCATCACAGCCTCTTATTATTCAATATTTGATGTCTAGGTTTCATTAACACCACCTACATTCCAATCATCAAATATATCAATATCTTATGCACTCTGTATCAACTACACAGATAAACCACTCAATCTAGCATACCACTTTCCTAGACACATTCAATTGTATCACTATTGTATTTCCTACAGCATTTATCACTAAGTGATATTTTGCTGTCTTTTTTTTTTTTTTAACTGACCTCAATCACTAACAGATAATCTCAATTAAGCAGAAATCTTTCCTCTCTTTATTGCTTTATCTCTGTGCCTGGAACGGACACAAAAGAATATTTGCTAATAAATTACTTATAATATCACCATGACAGGCTGATTTAATTAATGGCTTTATTTTGTCTTTCCTCCGTCTATCTATATCCTTTAATGTTAATTGTTCTCAATAGTGAGACAAAGTTTATTTCCCTCTGTTTCGTTTTGGACTGACATTTAACTTGCTTTGACAGACAGAATATAGGAGAAATAACTATGTCAATTCTAAATATTGACCTCTGGAAGCCTTCTGAATTTTTATTTGACTGCTCTTGCACAATATAGCTTTGTCATATGAACATGCCCAGGTTAGGCAGCCATAGGATGAATTACATGGAGCAGAGATATGTCGAGACAATTGTGCAGCTGAGGCCATCTTAGAATAACCAACAACCACTTGATCACCAGACATGTATATGCAGGTGACTACAGAGACATGAATGAGCCCCCATCAACACTAAAAGAACCACTCACCACAGATTTGTGCATTAAATTAATGATTGTTTTAAGCCACTGAATTTTGAGTGATTTGTTATGTAGAATTATTGTGGCAAAAGATAATTCACATGCTGTAGTATCTTGCAAATCATAAAGTCTCAATGTGTGTTAGTTGGAATGTCTTCAAATTAAATATATCTCTACACTAAACTTCTTCTTTGAGCTAAAATTTTACATCTCCAACTGCCTGGTATATTTCTAAACTAAATGGAACAGTTGCATCAAATTCTGCCTCCTTTCTCCATGACCTAGGCATGAGGTTCCAAACTTTATATCAGCATTGGCTACTTTTTTTTTTTTATCTCCGTATTCACTGTTACTATGGGAAACATTTCAATCCATACTTCCTTGTCTAATTTTATTGGCACCATGCTAGTCCAGCAATTCCAGAAGTCAACCAAATAGATGGAGAATAGTAACTTATATTGTGCAGTGTTTTACAGTGTTCAAAACATTTTCACACTGCATTCTATTTAATGGCTACAACAACCTTGGGTCATTCTACATAGACCTTCCTATCTTCACCTAAACATTGATGAAACTGAAACTCTGAGAAGATAAGTAAAAGCTTTCTAACTTCTAGTTCAGAGTCCTCTTCACTACACTATGTCTGACTAACTTAGCAGCCTCCTAGTTTATTTACCTAGTTTCAGTTTCTACTCATTCTGCCCACAAAATGGTAAAAAATGAACATTCCTCAGACTATCCTTCCATTTCCCTGTTCAACAACTTAAATATTTATTATTTGGAGCATTAAGTTTACATTTGCCAAAATTTAAGGTTTTCATTATGTTTTTATTTTTTTCTGGTGACCTTCAAGACCTCAAAAATCATTATACTAAAATATATTTTCTACTTTATACGACACATTTTACTGAACCCTATCAACACCTCTTAATAGTTACTTTATCAACGCTTCTTTAGTTCAGTAATCTGGAATACATCCTGCTTTGAATTATAAAATAATCCATGAATATGAGAAACTATTATGAATCCCTAAAATTTTTTAAATAAAAGTTTTAAATGCAATGTCTCTGGTCCCAGCCTAATAAGTTTACCTTAAATGTTCTATTTTTACTTTCTCTTATGGCCCTACTCTAAAAATATATTTAAGTGGAACAAACCACATATTAAGGGATTCGTCACAAAATTATAAAGATGGTGCATTGTTTCATGCCAGGGCCCCAACATACTGTCAGAGAAGTCTCTTCAGTTCCCATTTTTTATTGAAGAAGTTCACATATATTTGGTTGAGAACTCAAGTCTGGAGAAAAGAAAGTATTGTGAAGCATCAGGATTAATAGGTCTTAAAATGTAACAGCAAGCTAGAAAGCCTGGGTGGTAGAGTATGTAGGTTGCAAATTCCCTGGGCACAGAGTAGGAAGAGACGGATGAATGACACATCATAGAAGTAAATGTAAAATATGCAGACCAATTTAACATTTTTGCTATGTGGTGTCACTTTTTCTTTGCTTTCAGCTAAATAAATTATCTTCTTAAACATAAAGACGATAGAAGACCTTTCAGCCACTATGTCATCCCAGGTGATGCCAATCCAGTCCTACTCCCACATGGAACTTTAACCACTACTCATGCTATCTACACATGGTAAGAAAGAAAGGGAGTGAAGGAAATTGATAATTGATTAATATGAAATATGCATACATGTCACAGCCCAGACTTCTGCAGTTTTTTTGAGGCCGGGGTAACAATGATAAGGTCCTTCTTCCATCACATTCTAGGCTCCTGAAACAGCAATTTACTACCTAGGGTTCTTTACCATATAGATTAACCCAAATTCTTCAAAGATGCCTTCTTTCTGGAGTAGCTTAAATTGAGACCCTTGGTCTGACGTGATGTTGAATAGAATATCATGACAGTGATGAGGCACTGTTAGTCCACTCATGGTGGTACTGGCAAACTCACTGTAGACAGGGAAAGAAAATGAATTTTATAAATATATGCCTGTTATGATGAAGATAAATTATTACCTTCTTGATGAAAAATGTCCATTGCAATCATCCTGAGAAGTAATTTGCTGGTCTTCCCCAGGAATCATGCACATTGTTGGCTTGTGATAGTATTAATAGTAGCTTGAGCACTCAGCAGATTTAATAGCCAAATTAGCCATGAAGCTGAGGTTTTGGAATGCATATATATTTCTGTTGCCATGGCCATTCTGTATATAAGTGTTTTAATCAAACTCTGTTGATCAAGGAAAGAGGCTGGTTGAAACCTACAAAACAGCTGCCGACCAGCGTTAGCTCCC
Organism: Colobus angolensis palliatus; assembly: GCF_000951035.1. Classification (NCBI taxonomy): domain Eukaryota; kingdom Metazoa; phylum Chordata; class Mammalia; order Primates; family Cercopithecidae; genus Colobus; species Colobus angolensis. Next base: position 4,505,279 of record NW_012114500.1, on the reverse strand, counting down.
TTTGTATCAGATGCTCTCTGGTGTGCATTCACATTGAACCAGATATCTTCACTTTATTCCAAGAGGTCTTTCTATATTACTTTCTCACAGACATCCTTATCTCATTCTTTTAAAATCCCAAAAATCATCATGCAGAGAAACCCAGGTCATATAGTGCACAGAAGCCAGTTTTTCCAGGCACAGAACAAGCCAGAGAAGAAGGATAGATTGGGGATTGGGAATTTGGAGGTGGCTGGGGAATTTTAAACAAGAACATAAAAAGTGATTGCATTTTTCTCTACCCCAAGGTTAATCTCAAGTTCTGCCTAGTTCAGGCTATACTAAATTATATTGCAGTATGACTAATAAGGTAGAAAATCAGCCAAGTTTATGCCCTTCTTGCTACAAGCTTAGTGGTCCTTTTAATTTCTCTCATGTAGTGACTCATCACCAAAAACTTAGAGAGTTTCTCTCTAAGTAACTCAGCACCAGAACACTTTAGATATCAATCTATACATTTATTCATAGCAGCATCACGCTATTACCTTTGGTTCATAATTTTATTTCTGGATCGTAACATTTTTGATTTTTCAGAAAGGGTTTTTGGAAAAATATAATCTGTATTTTTTTCAAACGATAAAAATTAGTAGTATCTTCGCTGAAGTATTCACTCTTATGTGTATTTACTATTTTTTGGTAATATTATCCACTAAGGATATTTCTCATATTCCTACAGTAACATAAAGCTACATATGTCAATGAAGAGATTTTTGGATGTAAATTTTTCCTCCTGGGACTTTGATTACTTTTACAGGAGTGGTACTCAACCAGGACTGTACATTGGAAGAATCTGAGTAGAACAAACAAATAAACAAAAACTGATTAAATGAAATAAAATAAGGAATCTGTGTTATTTTGTTTGTTTGTTGTGTGTTTGTGTGTGTGTGTGTGTGTGTGTGTGTGTGTGCGCGCTAGCTCTGTCGCCCAGGCTGGAGTGCAGTGGCGCGATCTCGGCTCACTGAAAGCTCCGCCTCCCGGGTTCACGCCATTCTCCTGCCTCAGCCCCCCTAGTAGTTGGGACTGCAGGCGCCCACCACCACGCCTGGGTAATTTGTTGTATTTTTAGTAGAGACGGGGTTTCACCATGTCAGCCAGGATGGTCTCGATCTCCTGACCTTGTGATTCGCATGCCTTAGCCTCCCAAAATGCTGAGATTACAAGCGTGAGCCACCGAGGGATCAGTATTTTAATAACTACCTTGGATATTTTAATGTTTGAAAATTACTGATTTACTTAAAGACTTTCACATTCTCTAGTTCTTAAGTTAGCCTTCTCAATTCACAAAATTATTTAGTATTTGTTTTCTATAAAGTTACATTGTTATTTCTAAATTATATCCTTTATTGTATCATATAGATCACTGAATCTTTAATTTTACAAGCGGAGCTTTCCACTTGCATAAACTCTGATATCATTTCTATAAATGAAAATAACACCAGTTATAAGAAAATGATAACATGTGACAGTGGTATTTAAATTTCTTTAAGTAAATCTGTTGAGTGTCCTTTTCATTGCAATTCATGGAAAGGACAATTATAAAATTGAAATAAAACATATATCATGGACAGATTATTTTCTTCAGATGTATTAAAAATCAAAAGTTCTAAAGCTATTAAATGATACAGCTAAAAAGCAAAGGAGCTTTATTTTTAGTTTAAATACTTTTGTAAGTTCAACAACTTTCGCTACTGTTTTTATTATAAATATAATGTTAAGTAGAAAAAATGAGCAATGGAAAGCAGAGAAGCACCCACACAAAAATCACCCCCAAATACTCAGATTAAAGAGAAATAATTTATAAAGTTTAGCCTACATTCTTGCAGTATGTTTAATGATAAAGTTTCTAAAGACTCTAACAATTTTCAGACAAGTACTTGTTAGGAAATTATAAATATTTTAATAAATACAGCCCATAACAAAACCACTTCCTCATGTCATCTGAAATAACATTCACTATCTCTTTTCGCAGTTATCATTGACATCTCTCTAGCCCTATTCCATCAGTGTCACTGATTGTTTTATTTTATTATTTATTTTACTTTATTTTATTGAGACAGAGTCTTGCTCTGTCATCCAGGCTGGAGTGCAATGGTGCAATCTTGGCTCATCACTACCTCCACCTCCCTGACTCGAGCGATTATCGAGCCTCAGTCTCCTGTGTAGCTGGGATAACAGGTGTCTGCCACCACGCCCAACTAAATTTTGTATTTTTAGTACAGACGAGGTTTCACCATGTTGCGCAGTCTGGTCTCAAACTCCTGACCTCAAGTGATCCCCCCGCCTCAGCCTCCCAAAATACTGGGATTACAGGTATGAGCTACGGTGCTTAATCTCACTGGTTATTTTAATAACTGCATAAATTATTTCTTAAAACACTGGTCTGTCAAATATTTATATTCTTCCAGTAAACATTTCTCACTCCTCCTTATCTACTCACTCCTATCTACTCCCTGCTATTGCCATATATTAAACCTGATTTTTAACACTAACTATTAATACCACCCCTTCAACATATCAGTCTGAAAATAAGAGCACATCTGCAATTTTCTATCTTGTACCTTCTGGTGAAACAGCGTCATTGTCTGGAGTAAATAAATAGTCAAGGTCAGTCATCTCATGCCAGGCAAGTCAAAGGCACAGACACTCAAGAAGTGTGTTTAAGAGTGGAAGTTTAACAGGCAAAATAAAGAGAAAGGAAAACAGCTCTCTCTCTCTCCTGTAGAGAAAGAGGGAGGAACATGAGCAGGTCTTCTGGTTTCATGGTCAATTGCATGGGGCTTTGTAGCAGAGCTTGAAGAGGCGGTGTCTGAGTTGCACTGAGCCTCAGAGATTGGTTGGACCAGGTGTGACATTTGCATAGTGCGCTAAGAAGCTGGCCATGTGCCCTAACCTTTTATTATGCAGATGAATTCTCTACCTAGCCAGCAACATATTATCCGTTCCTTATCGTACACGTGGTTGACAAAGAGAAGGGAAGATGGAGCCACCATGTTTAACAAGCCTAGTCCCCAGGTAGCCTTTTCCTACTGGCACAGCTGCCGGCATTCACCCGTGCAAGCTTCCAGCTGCTTATTTATGCCTGTAGTTCCATTTCACAGGCTGTTCTTTGTTAGAAAAAACAATGATTTGGGGACTTTTTTTTGTTAAAAGGAAACCTTACTTAGGACTTCCTTACCCTCATTAATTAATTTCTATAGAACCCCTATATCATTAGCATTCTAGCTTCAACAGTCCTTCAACCTTACTAGGATCTATGTTCCATGGATCTACCATTTTTTTATTTTATTTATTTATTTGATTTATTTTTCTATTTTTCTGTTTTTTGCCTACTTTGTTTCTTTGTGAAAATAATTTTAACTTTTAGATTCAGGAGGTACCTGTGCACGTTTGTTATGTGGGTGTATTGCATAACGCTGAGGTTTGGACTACAAAGGATCCCATCACCCAGGTAGTCAGCATAGTACACAATAGATTTTTCAGGGATTGTCCCCTTCCTTCTCTCCTCCAACTAGAGGTCCCCAGTGTCTATTGTTTCCATCGTTGCCTCCCACTTTGTTTCTTACACTGAAGCATCTGTCCTCAACTACTGCACCCTTTCCACCTCTTAGTGTTAACTTGACAGAACCCAGCTTGATTAAGTAACTTTTCTTCACACTCACGCTTATGCAGTTAAACATGCCTGGGGAGAAAAACAAAATGCAAGCAAGCTGATTGCTCTTACTTTAAATACATGAAGATCTAACCTCAAATTTTTCTTCAAGATTGGCTGGCAGCTCAATGTTTCCTCATTTTATTCACACTTCTACTCTCTCCTAGAGGGTGATTTCAAATGACGTATCTCTTCAAATATCCTATGCTTCACCCTTAACCTCATTTTTCTTAGTTTACTAAGAAATCAGAAGAATTAAGAGAGAACATGTACAACTTCATTCTAACACACTTATTTATCTGTCTGTGTGTACCACCTGCATCCTGTTAATGTACGTTAATTTTTCTTGATCTTACCTAAGACCATATTCCTGCCTTTGTTCTAGATCCGTGCTATATCATGTTTAAGAGAGATTTGTTCTCAAAATTTTCCTCACACTTCAGTGAATCATCTACTTTTATGTCTTTCCTCTGATTATTATCATCAGTAGTCAAGCATGTTGTTACTATCTTATCTCTAAAAATTCTGACTTGGCTCCACTTCCCCCTCAGTTACCAGTCAATTGTTTTACTGTCCTTCATGCCCACACACACACACACACACACACACACACACACACACACAGAGAGACAGTTTTTGTCTGTACCTCCAATTACTAATATTTTTACCCTCTTTTCTCTTGAATCATAACAGCCTGGCCTTTACTTTTCCCTTAATTAACATTGCATCTGTCAAGTTTACAATTATAGCCACTACTAAATCCAGCAATGTTCAGTGCTTATATTACAGAGGCAAGAAAGACTTCATTCAAAATGACTGCAGAGGAGAGAGAAACTTAATTCAACTCTGTTGAAACAAAAAGTGGGAAGGTTTGTAAGCATTGGGGTGAGATAAAAACCCTGAGGCACGGAGGAGGGAGGTGGACCAATGAGACATGTCAACTACATTGAACTATTCCTGAGTTTGCAAATGTGTTTGTGTCTGTAATTATGCCCTCTGTATCTGCTAATTGACTTCCATTGACATTAGGTTTCTACTGTCCCACAGAGATTGGGAGAAAAAAGATGCTATCTCCTTAGATGTTTATGTTTCAAAGAGAAGGTTGCCAGGTCTTTGAGAAAGATATTTCCTGGGTTGTAAATCTGGGAGAACACTGACATATATTTCCAGGAGGGGCAGAAAGATAACTTATCATTGTAACTTTTTTTAAAAGTAAATGTTCTAAGAAAAAAGAAGACTGGGGAGTTATAGTCAGAAATAAATCTGTAAAGTTTAATCAACCTGAGGGATATGTGTTACAATCTGAATACTGGTGTCCCTCCAAAATTCAAATGTCAAAAATCTAAGTGCCATCAAAATTAAAGTATGAAAAACCTAGCACCTAATTTAATAGTATTCAGAGATGAGGCCTTTGAGAAGTGACTAAGCCCTGAGGAGAATCACTTGAACCCAGGAAGTGGAGGCTGCAGTGGGCTGAGATCACACCACTGCTCTGCAGGCTGGGCAACTGAACAAGAGTCTTATCTCAAAAGAAAAAAAGAAAAAGAAAAGGCACAAGGGAATTTCCTTTCGTCTTCCACCATGTGAGGATGCAACAACAAGGTGTCTACCATGAAGCAGAAAGTTTGTTAGAACTTATCTCAGAACTTACCACAACTTACTTAAGAACTAAGTCTGTCAGCCCCTTGGTCTGAAAATTTACAGCCTCCAGAACTGTAGGCAATACATTTATGTTGTTTATAAATTACCCATTCTAAGATATTTTGTTATAGCAGCAAAGATTGACTAAGAATGTTAAAGCCATCTTGGTCATTTGTTATTATGTAATGAGCACAAGGAGGAGTAGTTTTGTACTATGGCAACCCATTGAGCTTATTTTGATATTCTCTGGCTCAATTTTGATAGTGAAAGGACAGTTGAAAGATCTCAGATCTTTCAGGGGTGGAGGTCTGACTAATGTCACTATATACATTATTTATTATAGAACAGCAGAGATGAGAACATGACAGGAATCTAGCATGAATAAGAGAGGATAATAATTAATTTTTGTTGTTGCAGTCAAGAAAAACTGTAGAACAAGAATTGGAATTTGTCTTACAAATTTTTATGTAATAGAATTCCAGGAAGAGAGGCTAACATGTACTTTGGAGAATCTGTACTAAAAAGTTTAATGAAGAATGGATCTATGCAGCTCCAGAAGTGGACAATAATGGATGTTATGCTCTGCCACTCTCATCTCCTTTTCAGAGCCAAAGCACTTATTCCACAAGCTGCTGGAAGTGCTGCTGATCGACAGCCCTCAGATCTCAGCTCATCTTGTATATTGTCCTTACCTTAAGAGGTCCACTTTACACAAACTTGTGCCCTATATCAGGGCTAACATATATCCAATATCCAATCTACACAGAAGAATTAAGTCCCAACCCCCTCACATCAACTTGATATAATTCTGAAAGGATGAAATCTTGTGATTTCATTACAGACAATTGCTCTATCCCTCTTTCTCTCCTTTCCATATGAGTGACAATTCTGAAAATACTGTCCAATAAATTTTCTGCATGCAGAGTACCATTTTGGAGTCTATATTACAGGTATCTCAGCTAGCAACATTGCTAGATTTTTACTGTTGTTGTTTTTTCCACAGGTCCATTTCTTCCAACATTCTTCACATAATAGATAAAAGAATATGCATCAGAATACCATTTGATTGTAGCTTTCCCTTTTTAATTATTTAGATTGATTCTCCATTGTTTATAACACCGTGTTCAAATTCCTTAGCTAAAGGAAGTCCTCAGATTCCGGTGCTAATTTTCAAAGCCAGTTTCAACACCCACCATTCTATGACAAAACCTTCTACTTCTACTTTCTTCTTTAAGTTTCACCATCTATACTTATATGTCATAGCTATGCCTCCTATACACTGTGACTTTGTTTATGATGATCACTTGGAATAACTTACTCTTAAACCTACACATTTCCAGACCCTATCTATCTTATAAAAGCTTTCTCAAGTCTCTTATTAACCCTCAGATTTGTACTAGCAAATAGTCACTCTCATCCTACTCACTATTCATAATTATCATCTTTATTATGCAAAAAATCACCGTGAGAAATGATTGAGCATCTTATATACAGCTACTGTTTGTATAAAACATAAAAATAGCCCAATCAAGAAATATAAAAAACTTAAAGATAGCACAATTTTGCTATTAAAATTTTTAATTAACTTATGGCTTGTATTGTGTCACTTTCTTTCCTAATATTTATGTAAATTTTAGATTTTACAATATGTTAATAATTAATATGAGTACTTAAACACAGTAAAGAATATGATTTTTTATATCTGTCTCTATCTCTGCCCCCCTTATTCTCTTCACCTTTATGAAATTAAAATGATTCAAAAATTGCTTGTTGAACTGATAGATATAAATTAGTTTGGATAATATAGGTATGCTTTATTAGTAAAGAGTGAAATAATCTCATAAAATAGTCTGAGAACTTTTTACATATTCAAAAATTAAAATTAAAAATAATCTATAAAGAATAAGTGTAAAAGTTCCTTTATGTTACAAAGTTAAAAAATAAGAACTAAGTCAATGTAAAACCAATAAAAACATTATTTTTAAATTTGGAATGCATAGAACAAAATGATGATCACTAAAGATGAATACCACTTTGTACACTGGATAAAATTTCTTAGAATGCTATATGACATTTAAAATTTTATCTTTAATAAAAAATGTACAAGTATGTGTCAACAATAAATTATGTTCTATAAACCACCACAGAGCAGTGTAAAATGAAATGACGTAAAGTAACAACAGCAATAAAAAAGACTGCCTTAGTGCTAACTTCACAATTCATCATTCATGTTTAATATGAAGTCACTAAATTATGAAACAAACATTATTTATTTTCTTACCACTTCTGCCATGTCAGTATGAAAAAAATATCAAGTTCATTATTAAAAAAAAAAAAAAACTAAAAAAAGAAGAAAAGGGAGAAAGACAAGATAAAGAAAGAGAGAAAGAAGGGGAGAATTAAGGGAGGAAGGGAGGAAGGAAGGGGAAAAAGAGAAGCAGAACATAAAAGGGAAAAAGAAGGAAGGAAGAAAGGAATGAAAGAGGGGAGAAAAGGAAGTCCCTAGCAGACAGTTGAACAGTACTGAAATGTCCCTGGTACTGCCAGGAATATTATTTAACTTGGTCAATGTACTTGATGAAATAAAAGTACTATTTTAGAGTAATTTCCTAAAATGAATATGAGAAAGTGCCAAAGAAATTCACATTTCTTTTTTGCTGTATCATAAAGAGACTGACTCCATTTTTTGGATATATGACTACTGATAGCCGTGTTTTGTGTTTTGTGTTTTGTATCTTGTGTTTTGTATCTGGATAAACTCAGAGTCCAGGCACTGTCTTTACAACTGGAGGTGAGTAGATAATCAAACTATGCAAACTGTATACTGTACACAACCTTCCACCCTCTAAGTAAATTAAAAATCCAGACCAGTCTCCTAACCATGCTTGTTTAAACCATTTTGAACCTTCTTAAAAGACCTGCCTTGCTTGTTCTCAGAGACCTCAATTATGTAAATAAGAAACTTTTTCATACACTCTGGGTGTGTGGGCTATTGTGTAATCCTCTCAACCAAACCTCAAGTAGGGGTCCATTTGCCTCTACAGGTGATTATGACATGCTACCACAAATAAAGTTATATTTTTCTTGGCAGAATTTAAGGCAAATGTGCTCAAAGTTTAACAGTATGCTCACAGTTTGTAATAAATGAAAATGAAGGACCAGAAGAGGTGACTCACACCTGTAATCTTAGCATTTTGGGAGGCCAAGGTTGACAGCTTGCTCAAGCAACATGGCAAAACTCCATCTCTACAAAAAAATACAGAATTTATCTGGGGGAGGTGGCAGTGACTCCCTGTATTCCCAGCTACAGAGGAGGCTGAGATTGGAGCATTGCTTGAGCTTGGGAGATTGGGGCTGCAGTGCAGTGAGCCATGATCACACCACTGCACTCAAGCCTGGGCAACAATACAGCAAGACCCTGTCTTAAAATAAAAGAAAGAAAGAAAAAGACAAAAATAAAATAAAATGAAGACACTCTGTTGCCAGAAAGACATTAGAAATTTGCAAATTATAAACTTTATTTGCTCTGAATAATTAATGATCTATATACTACTTGCTATTTGTTTTTGCTTGTTTAGTAATAACAGCTAACAATGTTGAGACACTATGTGACAAGCTGTGCTAAGAATTATGCATCTATTATCTCAGTTAATCCCCATAATATTCCTATATGGTATGTATTATTATTATATTCGTTTCCTGATGAAGAACTGAATGTGAAATAAGTTAAGAATCTGCCTGCAATATACCCTCATGAGAAATTATGAAAGTCACCCACATTTACAAAGCTGGTTTAAAATATGCTTCCTGACTTCAATCTTCATGCTTTTAATCACTATACTTTATTTCTACACCATGATCAATAAAGACAATTTGATAAAAATCCAGCAATACAGAGTTCTAGAAAAATTTATGAGGCCAAACATTCATGTAAAGAGTTGATGTATTTCTCAAAAATAATCAAAGGCTAAATGCAGTCTTGAATTAATAATAATGTAATTGAAATGTTGTCAAAAGAAAAAAATTAAAAATTAACAGATATGGCCGGGCGCGGTGGCTCACGCCTGTAATCCCAGCACTTTGGGAGGCCGAGGCGGGTGGATCACGAGGTCAGGAGATGGAGACCATCCTATCCTGCCTAACACGGTGAAACCCCTTCTTTACTACAAATACAAAGAATTAGCCGGGCGCGTTGGCGGACGCCTGTACTACCAGCTACTCGGGAGGCTGAGGCAGGAGAATGGCGTGAACTCGGGAGGCGGAGCTTGCAGTGAGCCAAGATGCCCCACTGCACTCCAGCCTGGGCGACAGAGCGAAACTCCGTCTCAAAAACAAACTAACAAAAAATTTAACAGATATATCAATGCCTAACCTATATTTTAAGTTTTCAAAGACTCACTAAATTGGGGGATCGTCATAGTGATCATCCTGTCAAAAAGAAAAAAAATTGTTACAAGAAATTCCAACAAATCTAGATCCTTTTACTAATTTGATTACATGAATTCCTTGCCTTTGATGTAGTCAATAATATGAATTCCAGTTTTTTAGGTGAAGAACATTCTTTAAAATAACATAATTTTCAGGAGATGTTTTTCCTTAAGGAAATAAAGTTAATATTTACTTAGCAACTATTATGTGTAATCACATTAATGTTTTAAATGTAATATTTTGTTGAATTTGTAAATTGAAAAAACATTTTACTCACAATAAGAATATGTTTTATTAATAATGCATATTTGGTAATGGGTATTGGGATATGTCTTACCACTGTGGAATTTATTTAGCTGTGTTTTAAAGTCACATTTTTATACAGGTAAGGAATTCCAACTTTCTCCATATTTCTTCACAGATGTGTTTAAATTTTGATTTAGATATAATTTAGGCACATTTGAACATCATGTAAATAGTTTAAATTTATTTTTATAGTTACACTGGGTTTTGTCACCAATTATATTTATGTATGTACATATTATAATTCAAGTTATGCATATCCTTTAATGCAAGAAAACCAGAAGTCAGAACTGATTACAATGTGAAGATTATATCAAGGTGACTATATTTGTACCTGTTATGAATTGTTATGTGATACTTTCTTTTTTCAGCATTTGCCATTTTGCTTATTCAATTATTGAATACCACATTTTCTCCTCTATCACTTGCATCTGCAGTAATCTCTGTCTTATGCTTGCATAGTTTGTTCTCTTGCTGTGCCTTTGCATAAAAAAACACAATTTTTCAAATCAGGCAGAAATTAAATTCAGAAATAACATTTGTGACTACACATTTAAAAAGCTTTATTAGACATTTGAAAACATGCTTTTCTTTGGACTAAAAAAATAAACCTAGAGAATTCTCATGCATTTGCAAATATTTCTACATTATTTTAAGCTAATCAAAAGCCTTATTATTAAGAAAAGAAACTTTGCAAAAGGAATATAATCTGGATCCACTTTTCAAGAATAGCCCATAAAACATGTATTAGGGGGCATTAAGTTAGTTATAATTTTATTTTAATATTTAATATTATAGTTTATACAAGTTTAAATACAACCTCATTATATAAATCAATATTTGGTTTTGTTTTTAAAAATCAGTATGTCAAACCTTAATAATTTAAAACCAAATCTTATTAATCTGTATATATTTTATGAATTGTTTCACATATACCCTCTATAATATGTATGTATGTAACTCCAATTGATAAAAAGCACAAATTTCATTTATGTGTGTGGATATGTTTGTGCATATGTTTGTGTTTATAGGCACATTTGTACATATATGTGTATGTGTCACAGAGAAAAAAAGGATACATACATACTTGCAAGTGGAAAACTAACATCATTCACTTTCTCATCAGAAACTGCAGACAAGGATGGCCTCTGACTAGTATTACTCAATTTGTAGAAGTATTAATTTAAAAACTCTGGTCCCAGCACTTTGGAGGCTGAGGCAGGCAAATCACTTGAGGTCAAGAATTCAAGATCTGTCTGGCCCAAAATGGTGAAACCCTGTCTCTATTAAAAATACAAAACTTAGCTGGATGTGGTGGTGGGGCCTGCAATCTCAGCTACTTGGGAGGCTGTGGCAAGAGAACCGCTTGGACCTGGGAGGCAGAGGTTGCAGTGCACCAAGATCACGCCACTGCACTACAGCCTGGGCAACAGAGTGAGACTCCGTCTTACACACACACACACACACACACACACACACACACACACATACCTCCGACCTTTGTAACTAAAAAGGAAGTTATTAGAAATTAACTAGACTCAACAATGGGTGTGTATTTTCTTTTCTCTGGCATACATTTAAGGACAAAATTTGAAAGCAGAAGTGGAGGTTTTAAAATATTAATTAAGTAAATGAGGACTTTTGGTCAGCCCAGCTGCAACTCCATTTAAAAGCTACCTCATGATCTAGCCATCTCAATTCCATCCATCGAGTGGAGCTGACTCCGCTTATCCTGCTCCAAGACTGGGCATAAAAAAAAAAAAAAGAACTGTGTAATCTAGAGGTCAGGGTCCAGATACAGATACAGTGATTAGTTCAAAAATGCTGTGTAATCCAGGTAGGAATAATAATGAATATTCTCACGATTTTTTCTGGGCTATAAAAAACCAAACCACTAACTCCTCACTGCCCCATTCGTTGGGTAATTTTCTTTGCTTGTTTTGTTACGGTTTATTTAATACACTGACCTGTAAAGATGAACTCCCCACCCCAAAAAATAAACAAATAGAGAGAGACAATCTTAACGGCATTTGTTTAGAGCTACATCTTGCCATTTTTTATCATCTCTATCATTTGGATTTCCCAATCTTGTATACATACATAGAATTAGGTAAGTAGATACATAGACAGATGATAGAGTTTAAACCAATCTTTTAGTTATCTATCATTTACAAAGTCCTAATTAATAAAAAAATTAAATGAACTAAATAACTGCTTAGTAATTCTCTCGCTGGGAAAAGGTAGGGTTACAAAAAATTGGAAAAGTGTTTCCTACAACTGTAGGGATTTAGGCAAGACTGTCTCAAAGTTAGTATTTGTCCTTGGGAAATACATGATGTGAGATATTCTTAACTTTTTAATGTAATGGATAACTAGGAAAATAACAGAACAAAACTGCCATTCACCTAGAAAGGAAGTGTAGAAGGGCAAAGGACTCAGGACACCTACAGCTATTTTGATATGTGGTGCAAGACCTGGAGCTCCTAGACTGCTCTGTATAGCTGGACCTTTTACAAACAGTCGTGGGCAATCCTATTCAGGGCATTATTCTGCACTCAATATCTCCTATTTAGAAAAGTACACATTACAGGGAGAAAATTGAAATTTTGGCTAGGCTAAATATGTGGATATTAAATAGGGTTTTCTAAAGTGGATGCAACAGATACAATGTTTAAAGTAGGCACTTTTGATAAGATTTGTGCACTTGAGGTAAGATGACAAAGTTAGGATCTGGAGTGTACACTACAGGGAATATTCTGTTGGCCTTTACAGGGAAAAAATTCTGTGCCCTCTTTCATATGTCCATACACATAAATACCCAGATATTCTTGTCTCTGATCCTCTAGTCTTTCTATCTGCAGATCCCTTCTCTGCCATGGCCCATGGCCGATCGTCCAAGCCACTGCCCATTGCCCCCAAAAATGTATATATTCCCACAATGGGCCAATGCTTCTTCTAAACCAAGCAGATGTCCATATGCACTGCTTTCAGCTCCATCTAGGGAGATTTTTATTTCTCTGCAGTGCCTTTCAAGGCTTTCACTAAGTGCATCTGTAATATTCAACCATGAGCCGTTTTTCACCTTTGGCTTAAAGCTGCATACCAAACTGACCTATTCATAAATAATCTTGGGCTTTTACTTCCCTTCAGTTTACTATTTTCTTAGAAAGCTAAAAGCATTCTAATCACATTATTATTAATGTATTGATTGCATTCCATTTTTTATTATAGTAAGTTTTATATGTATCTTACCTTCTCTAACTAAATATTATCTCAAATAATTTTGGAAACTATGACCTAGTGATAGACGTTAGAATAAGGTTTGGATACAAACCCCAACTCTGCTCCTTTCTCAGCATTAAAGTTGAACATCCCTTTTTTCATTTGTAAAAAGTGACCTATGATAAGCAGCTTCTAAAATGACTTATAATGATCCTGCCTCTTGGTATACACTAGTGTAACCGCCTGGTGGCATCTACTGACTTGCTGCTAAGAAATAGAATATGGAAAAATAACAGGATATCACTTCTGAGAATAGGTTGTAAGTGACTATGACTTCCACCTTGTTTGTCCTCTCGTCCTCTCTTCCTCACTAGCACTGAGGGAAGCCAGATGCTCCGTGTGAACTGCCTTAGAGAAGGCCAGGCGGCAAGTAGATGCCTCTGTCCAACAGCCAGCAAAGACCCAAGACCGACCAATATCCACAGAAGTGATCTTGGAAGTCAGTTTTTCTCTGTAGTTGAGCTTTGAGATGACTGCAGCTCTGAGTGACACCTTTACTGCAAGTCATTGAAAGACCCTCATTCAGAGGATATATAACTAAGCCGTGCCCAGTTTCCAGGCCCATAGAAACTGTGATACAATAAAGTGAATTGTTTAAACTGCCATGCTTGTGGTAATTTGTTACGCAGCATCATTAGATAATTAATACTATACCTATCAAATAAATTGTTGAAATTAGTAAATGAGTAACTTCTATAGCATAATATAATTTCATTGCTTTGATCATTTTAACAGTTTTTTTTATTGTAAGCATGATATTTGATATGAAAAGAGCTTTGAGTAATTTGTTATCCTCAAAATCCAATTAAAATTATTTTATTCTCAAAATAATGATATTGCTACTTTAATAATTTAGTTACAAACATTTAATATACCTTAAAATTCTTCTGAATGTTTTTCTGAGACCCATATTGCAACCACCCTGAATTAGAATAAAATAATTTGTTAACATTTTTGTCAAACTTTTATGAATAAGTCCAAGAAAAATATTTATTCCATATGTGCAATAATGTGTCTTTAGAGATGTTTTCCAAAACATGTGCATAACAATTGAAAAGGCATTAAAAAAATGTTGACTCTTCCAAAGTGCTTTGTTTTCTTCACCATGACTGGCCGTGACCTTACATAAATTATCTCTCTGTGTATCCATTTTATCATCCATAAAATAGATATAATAATTACACTTTATATTGTTTCAAAAATTAAATGAAAAGATACCTGTAAAATGTTTTGAATAGTACTTGAATGTATAATGAAGCCAGTTGCTACAGTTGCTGTTAAGAAAGGAACAGAAAACTTTTGTTAATGAATATAAATATAAAATCTTTCAAACAAGTCTCCTGCTAAAAGTAAAAAATCATATGTCAATTGAAAATATATGTTGAATTTGTTCAATTTCCTAAATGATTGATTTGTTATTTATTTTTGATTCTAAAATAAATACAAATATATTGTGGAAAAAATCAAATCTTTCAAACAGGTCTCATGTGACAAAAATAATCATATGCCAATTGAAAATGTGCTGATTTTGTTTGATTTCCTAACTGATCGATTTGTTTTTTTCTTTCTTATTATAAAACAAATACAAAGATATTGTGGGAAAAATGAAATGCATAGAAAAATATGAAGAAAAACGTTAAAATATTACATTATAATACTATATACCAATGTGTGATGGTGATATTTTTAACATTTTCTTCCAAATGTGTTAGTCTTAAATATATGATTCCAGAACATGTGTACTGATCTCCCTATAAGAATAATACATGTGTCTGTTATACATTATATATTTATAAGTAAATGCAATTTTAATAAAAATGTAGCCATCTGTTTAGAATATTTGGCTGGTAAAAACAGGAGCTGCTTATTTTATGTATTGCATAGAACGCATGAACTGAGGACAAGTAAACCTTCTAATTCACAGCATCTAGCTTTAAAATTCTGCATAAATTTAAATGAAAACAATAAATTATTACCTATTGTGAAAATAAAAAAAAACTGTTTTTGAAAACCTTGTATCTTTAAGAAAAAAATACTACTGTTTCAAATATTTACAAGTCGATGTTGAAAGTGTTTTGAGTGTGTACTCAATTGGCATGGATTGTTATTTTCCAAGTACTAGTGAAAGACACAACAATTGTGTGCTTCTTATTAAATATACCCAAATAAGAATTCTTTACATAAACACAAAATGCCAGATGTTTGAAGAGGCTAATAATCCCTCAAAAAGTAAACATTAAATTATGAAAAGTCATTAAAGTTATCTTCTTGGGAGTGATTCTGGATTTTCTCTTCTTATTTTACTTTGATAATTGTTTTTGAATTCAAATTTGTTATGTGAGGTAGACATTAATGCTCCAATGTGCTTTGTAAAATATACCTTTTATAGGAGTATAAGTAATTTCAAGCAAGATCACTGGTTATTTCAAAGCAAAATTGAAGTTATTTACATTCGTTTTGACAACTGGGCTATGCTATATGATCAATATGCCACCAAACACCACAGTAAACAGTGTGTCCCGTGTCCACCTATTCAAACAATACTGAATTGATATTACTTTTAAGTGTATTATCTGGAACTTTAAGGAATTGGAGGAAGAGGAATGCAGGGGGATTTTCCAAACATTTTCATTCATGCTGTATCTGGTAACTTTATTATGAATGGTCTAAGTCTATCCTTTTACAAGGTGACCTTGAACTCCTCCTACCAGTAGGTGAAGTCTTTTTTGTCAAGCCCTGAGTCTGAGCTGACCTTGTGACTTACTTTGTCCAATAGAAAACAGTAGACAACATAGTGTGACATTTCTGAATTTGAACCTCGAGAGGATTAATGAGATTTCACTTTTTCTTGAAACTTGACATCTGGCATGAGAAAAAGATTGAGGCTAATCTACTGGCATCAGACTTCATGCAGCAGAGACAACTTGATCTGGCTATGCCAGCCATGGCCCCAGACATGTGAGATGGGCTAACCAAGACCAACAGAAGTGCCCAGAAGATTTGCAGCTGACTGCAGATAAAGTGTGCCTCTTGATGTTTGCCTAGTTCATCTTCTTGCAGTGAACACCTAGCCAAGTAGTAGACTTGTGAGCTAAGTAGATGTTTATTACTTTAGACACTTAAATAAATGCTTATTTTTTATTGGGATGGTTTGTTACACAATGCTTGATACAAGCATTTCATATAAAATGTTTTATCTTAAAAAAATTTAAATAGAGTCCATTTTCTTATTTTTATTTTTTACTATTGTGATTTCTCTTCAGAGGCAAACTGCAATGTTCAGAAAATTTTTTCATGCATTAGTAGGCTTAGCAATAACTTTTGATTTTACAGTATTTTAAAAACAATTTGTCTATTGCATGACATATAAACAACGAAGTCTTATGTTTAGATCTCCCCTTCAAAAGAAAGTATATTGTTTGTCAAACATTCAAGACATTATTGAGAAAAATAGCAGCCAGTGAGCTACAAGTTATAAAAAGTGCCCAGAAATGTAAATGAATTAAACAACATGATGAACAGACACCGCAGTGATTTCTAGCTTTCTCTAGATCAGTGGGTCTCAGTGAGGGGAAGCGTGCAATTTTCTTCCCCCAGAGGACATTTGACAATGTCTACAGACATTTTTCATTTTCTCAATAGGGGCAAAGCCAAGAGATGCCACTAAACATTCTACAATGCAGAGAACAAAAACGAGACCAGGTAGCTGGAAGAGAATAACCATATGTAACAAACCTGCACGTTGTGCACATGTACCCTGGAACATAAAGCATAATAAAAAAAGAAAGAATGAGTAAGTGATAAAGTCAGAGATTCAATTGATGATAAAGGGACTTGTTGTGTAAGGCCCTTAGAAGGATTTTGGATTGAATCTGAGATAAGAAAGAGAGCCATTGGTGGGTATTAAACAGAAAGACAACATGACATGATTTCTGTTCAAATAGCATCATTATGTTAGTTCTATTAAAAGTAAATTATCAGTTAGACAAACTTTTAAGAGGAAATTTTCATTGTCCAGGTTAAAGATGATGGTGGTTTATACCAGGGTGGAGTCAGCAGATCTTGTGGGAAATGATGAGTTATTTTTTTGAGTGTGAAACCAACAGAATTTTCTATCAGATTAAATATCGAGTCAAAGAAAGACAGTAATTAAGAATAATTCCAAGATGATAAAATCAAGGAAAATGTAATTTTCAAGTAACCCTTTGAAACACAATAAACTAAATTTATAAGCAGTATAAACATTTTCTTCCTATGTATATTCATGTGGCAGCTATAGGTAGCAGTCTGTGTGAAAGTAGAATACGTATAGCTGGAAGCTAAGCAGTGCTTGTAGAATTTACTTTATTCTTGGAATGGGGGATATTTTTCTATAGTCCCCTAGGCAGACTGGCATTGTAACGATGCTAAATTTAATAACAGACTTAGAGAAATTAATGGATACAATAAACCCTAAAAAGTAATTTCTATTGAAAATCTAGCAGCAGCATAGAAATTAATTTTTATTACGCATATATTTTATCTGAATCAATTTTTCTAACCAAAGTTTGGATTCCTGAGGAGACCAATGCATGCCTATTTTGCACACTCAACGAATATACTTATGATTTTATAGGTACCATTCTTTATTTTTACATTGGAAGTTTATTCAGATGTATTTAAATATTCTCAAATTAAATTATTTATATTTATTGATATCATAATTTCTGAATTTAATGGACAGCTGTTGTCACCTTCTTATTCATGATTTGAAGTCATCTGACTGATCTCATTGTAGCAATGAATGCACTGTGTCCTGACCCACCTACGTATTTTATTTAAATTGCACAATTATATAATCTGTTTTCCTAAAGAAAGCAAAGGTTTTATTTACTGAGTGATAGTTTAAATGATATATATAAATGATATATATATACACATATGATATATGTATTAAATGACATTATTAATCAGGAAAAAGTCAGAAATAAAAGAAAACATGTCTTTTATGAAAGTTTATTGTGGAACAATATAAAAAGTGGTATGGATGTTAATGATAAATATATAATGTGCCATAAAGGGTTTAGGTTTCATTTTGAATTTTTTAGAGTATTTGTATGTAAAATTTCAATTCACTGCACCCATATCCATGCTGTTCATTTAAATATACTAACTATAACTTTCTTTAGTTTTAAAAGTCAAGATGAAAGAGAGAATATCAAAGTTAAGTAAGTAACTTAGAACTAAGTTACGTTTTGTTGGTTAGAGATAGAGCATTCCACTCTTTATTAAAATAGGTACCACAGAAGTATGGAGCATTCCATCAGGGTTTACTTCTCTATGCTGTGTCTCAAAAAGACAGCTCTGATGTTGCAATTATTTGCACAGACCAACTGCATATCATGTAGACACCACACACTTTACATATATGTAAGTACTGAAGCCATATAAAATATATATAAATTACAATGAAAAAGAGCAAATATTGAATTTTAAAAACACTGAATCCTACCACTCTTAGAATTCTGAATAATGACACTATTTTCCATATTTGTAACATCTTATTAACCCAAGCCATGGCTAATAAAAAGAAGTTAATACTTACATATGGTTCTGTATCAGAAACTAAATATAGTGCAAAATTAAATATAGTTTCCTCCAAATGTAATAAAGAGAAGTTAATTTTAAGATTAATAAAATGTGAATTAACTTTTGCATTATTTCAAGTAATGTGCTAATGATTTCCCCTTATTTTGTGTTTGTATATTTGGAATTCCTCTGTATGCATACAACTGTCAACTTTCGTGTTACTAAAAGTGTAGGTTATAACTCAAAATATTGAATAAGTATTTTCATCATTCTCATTTCATTGAGAAATTTGTAGATTTTTATGTCTTTTTTATGTGACTATTTTTGTTTGTTTGTTTTTGAGATGGAGTATCGCTGTGTCACCCAGGCTAAACTGCAAGATATCAGCTCACTACAACCTCTGCCTCTGAGGTTCAAGTGATTCTCATGCCTCAGCCTCCCAAGTAGCTGAGATTACAGGCATTCACCACCACACTCCACTAATTTTTGTATTTTTAGTAGAGACAGAGTTTTGCCATATTGGCCAAGCTGGTCTCAAACTCCTGGCCTCAAGTGATACGCCTACCTTATCTTCCGAAAGTGCTGGGATTACTGGTGTGAGCCACTGTACCTGGCCTATATGACCGTTATATCTGACTAATATTTTGTTGGATATGCTAAGAAAATATTATTATTATAACTATCACTTATTGAACACCTTAATACGCCAGGTTCTTCACCAGGTATTTAAACAAGTATTTAAAAATTTATTAATTTATTTTGAAAAATAAAATTTGTATTATAAAAGCATCATGTAATCACAACAATAAAATTAAATTGGCATAGTGTTGAAAGTTTTGTGTACTGTAAAAATCTTATGTACTATTAAGATCCTTTTTGAAGTCCATCCAAAGAAGTATGCTACTGAAATTACTGAATAGGCACTTTATATAGCAACTATCTCACTTCTAGCATGAATGAATATTAACAATACACCTATTAATAATTAGGTGTGTAAAACACACAGACTTCACTAACAATGATATAACTACAGGAAGAATGTAATTTAAGACATGCTACATGAAGATAGATGCAAATTTAAACTACTTTGAAGCAGCAATAGAAGAAAAAAATATATGTTTAAGTCTATAGACACTAGAGAGAAGGCTGAGATCGTTTTGTTTTGTTTTGTTTTGTTTTGCTTTCCAATAGAATTTTGACATTTCCACCATTATAATAAAAACTGCATGGAGGTTAAAGTTTTTCATGTTTTCTGTCCTTTCTCTAATAGTTGCACAAATATGTAATGGTATTTTACACAGTTGGGTTTTGTAAGGTGTGATTCTTTTATTACTATAGCTTTATTTTTTATTTTTATTTCCATAGCTTTTGGGACACAAGTGGTTTTTGTTACATGGATGAATTATATAGCAGTGAATTCTGAGATTTCAGTACATCTGTCACTCAAACAGTGAACACTGTACCTAATGTGTAGTTTTTTATCCCTAGCTTCCCTCCTACCCTCCCCCTTCTTAGTCTCTGAAGTCCATTTTATCACTCTGCATGCCTTTACATACTCATAACTTAGCTCCCACTTATAAGTGAGAACATATGGTTTTTGGTTTTCCACTCCTGTGTTACTTCACTTAGAATAATTGCCTCTAGCTCCATCCAAGTTGCTGCAAAAGATAACATTTTGTTCCTTTTAATGGTTGAATAGTTTTCCATGCTGTATGCATACCACTTTTTCTCTATCTACTCATTAGTTGATGGGCACTTAGGTGGTTCCATTTGTGGAACCAGTTGAGGGTAGGTTTCTTTCACAATTTGAGTTGCAATTGTGAATTGTTCTATGCATGCTCATTTTTATGTGTTTATAAAAATATGAAACTTTCATTGTCCAAGATCTTTTGAAAGTAGAAAGATAAATTTCTAATCTGTCCAATTTACCTTCCTATGCAAAATGTAGATGATGCAATTGCTATTGTTAATCCTTCTTTCAGTAATCTAGGAAGAATACACTCAGTGTTAAAATAAATTCTCAGCCAAGATTTAATCCTATCAAAGATTTTTAAAATGGGAAATTACAGAAATTGCTGTCATGAAGTTTGGGGCTTGCTTGTCACAACATGACAAACCTGCCTCTGTCCTAATGTCTTTCTTCACAACCCTCTCCAGGTCACCTTCCCTGAGTGCCCTACTTAACCTCACAACTCATTCCCCGGCTGCCTCCATCCCGCCTCCCAACTTTAGCTTTTTCCTTAGAACTTTTCACCATCTGAAATATGTTTACTTAATAGATTTGTTATCTCTCCCCAACTACCAGAATTAGGTTCTATAAGAGCAGATATATCATCTGTTTACTTTAGAATCTCCCAGAACTGTACCTGGCACACAATTACTGCATTATTTTAAAAGGTTGATGGTTCAAGGAAATGGTTCCAGTAGTTTTGTTGTTATTATTATTTTTTGAGACAGAGTCTTCCTCTGTCATCCAGGCAGTGGTGCAGTGAAAAGTCCACTCCTTTAACTCCTGAGCTCAAGTGATTCCCTGCTTCAGCCTCCCAAAGTGCCGGGATTACAGGAGTGAGCCACCATGCTCAGCCACTCCAGCAATATTTTTTTTCTCTCTTACATTTTTCAAATCCCTTCTATGTTATTTCCATCCGTATACAACATATGCCAATTAATTTAAATTCAGTATGTTCCCACATAACAAACACCACACACACTGCTGACCTTACATCCTCCTAGAGCTATATTATTTCCTTATTTTCCCATTTTTATCCAATAAAATTATTTAACAGATTTGTCTACATTTATTATCTATAAGTCCTTTTACCACCTTCACTATCATTCCTGGTTTAATAACCATTTTTTATATCCTGTACTCCTTTAATGATCTCGTAGGTTATCTTACTATTTCAAACCTTGCTTCCTTGCTGTGGTCTCCTCACAACAGCCAAAGCAGCCCTAGTATGCCCTTAAAAACAGAAGTCAAATTTCAAAAGTTCTTTTATCTAATTCTAAATAAAATCAAACCATCTTCTCTTTTGTGGCATAAATATTTTGGCCACCCATTTATCACCGTGGTTGAAACAAGCAAGCAGCCACGGGGGCTTAGAAGCTGACAGGCTTAAAACACAAGAAGCATAGATGGCTAGTGAAATAAAAAGTCAGCTTAGTACAGAAAACAACTAATTGCAAAATTTAACTTTTGCTTAGCCAGAAAAGTCCCCAGCCTCAAGCAGGCATGCAATTACAAAGGCTTACCTTTAAAGTCACCTTTCCACATTTTAATGCTAAAAATCATGCTGAGGGGTGGATATTTAAGATGCTAATAACACATGGCTAGTATGAAAAAGCATGTTAAACCACAGCATATGCTTCAGAAACACCCCTCTAAGTGCCCCGACCGTAGTTCCCCTTACTTTCCCTTACTCTAGAGCCCCATAAAGGAAACTCATCCCCTAAGTTTCCAGAGCAGCCCACTTCCTTTTTTGGGGCTTGCTCCCTTGTGTGCACAGCTTTCATAAATACTTTCTTCTTACTAGTTCTTGTTGTAATTTCTCTGGACTTTTATCCTGGGGGATCAGAAGAGCCCACAGACAATGACAATAATGGCTACCCCTTTCTAGGCCCATTGGACTCATTTGCAATTTTTCAGATGAGATTTTTCCCACTTCAAGATATATGTTACTTCCTTTCCCTCTGCCAAGTAAATACTCCTGTGTCTTTCACCTCATTCAGGGCTCTGTTCAAATGCGACTGTATCAAAAGATTTTCTCTGAATACTTGATATAACATAACATCTTCTTCCAATACACACTATCTCTTTCTTTATCTCCATTATGCTTTAATTTTTCTTCAAATCATCACTGACTGATTTGTTTGCTGTCTGTATTCCCCTAGCGGAATACTAGATTATAGATTATGAATTGCATAAAAACAAAAAGTCTCTCCCTGCCCTCCCACCTCCTCTCCAGTTTCATAATGGATATTCAGTAATTAGTTACTGGAAAAACAAAAGGCTGTAGAGTAATTATTTCTGCTAAATCTCTTTGAACTAATCAGATGAGCATAAATGTACAACCCATAGACAGATAAATGCTTTGTTTTTCTAGCTATCTCCCTCCTTAACTATGTGGTGTCCTTGTTTATCTTCTTCGTTTTTGGAAGATTGAATTATACTGTGTGTTTAGTGACCTTATATTCTTTTATTTCAAGTTTCTCTTTCACCCTGCATTGCTGATTTTACTCATACCCTTCTGGTTAATCTCCTTTTCAGACTTTTCTTCAGCTGCTTAAAGAGAAAACAATTCTTTTAGGCATTGTCTTCTATTCAGTTGCTTACCATACACCAATGGCTCTAAAAACAATATGCCCAGTTCATAGTTCTTTTCTGACTCCAGACCTATCTATTCATTAAATATTTCTACTGGAGTTTCTGAAGGCTGCCTGAAATTAAACACACATAACATCACAGCCAGTCCTTGGTCCCCCAACACCCTCTAATTATCCTCCATTGATCAAAATCTCAATAAATATAATGCATCTAAGTGAGATTGGAAACTATAACTATTTCAGTTTAAATTTTACTAACTAAAGATGTGTCAATTTTGTTGTCTTCTCTCCCACAGTTTTCTTTTCAACATAACACCTTTTGAATGTATTAGTTCATAACTTCCAATACAGACTTTCCATAGCCTCCCTGCCGCTCTCCAATTTGTTTGTAACTCTGCAACCATATATGCTTACTTTATTCTTACAATAAAGACCAAAATATTTAACAAGACCTACAATGACTCTCATGATCAGACCCCCACCCAGTGTTGAAATTGCTACTGGGTGGCACGCTCTCAGGAAACTAGAAAGCGTCAGCGCCAAAAATCACTGTTTAAGTAGCCATATTTCCAAAAATGCATATGTAAAACTAGTCTTCCAATGATAATTACAACTTTATTAATCATTTCATTGGTACATTTTAAATTTATGTTTTAGAAGATCAGATGTTACAATATTTCCAAAACTTAGGCTCTCCAAAATTCTTAATGCAAATCTACATCTCCATTTCTGTTTTTTTGTTTGTTTGTTTGTTTTGTTTTTTTAACCCCTGTCCAACCACACTGGTTTTCTTTCGCTACCGAACAGTCATGTATGCAATATTTGCTTCAAGGTATACACTCCTACTATTTTCTCTGTCCAAACCCTTTATCTCCCCCAGCTTGTTCTACCTATTTGCTAGTAAATGACCTGAATCATAAATTGTCAACTCAAGTCACTTCTGTAGGTCATGCCTTTTTGACATCCAAAAAATGATTCAAGTTCCCCTCTTCAGTTCTCTAAACTTTAGAGTCTAAAGGGATATATATAACACATGGTTAGGTCTGTAATTGCACTTTTATTTCTTTAATAATTTAATTAATCTCAATTTCTCCAATTAGATTGTAAACTCCCTGAAAGCATGTCACTGTAATTGGTGCTTCATATTTGCTGCACAAGTAAATAGCCCTTATTGGAAAAAGATAATGAATTTGATTCTACTTCTCCAGTTGCACATTCTTTTAAACTTTTAAAGTTAACTACTGAGTTAATTAAACCTCTCTTTGTCCTCTGTCAATATACTAACACAGGTAATGCTCTGCCTCCTTGAACACAGATAAATTCTCTAGGGCATAATTTATTCCAGCTCTGCCAGCTGAAATACAGAGTCTATGACCTTCTCTTTCCCCTACTGACTTGGACATTTATTTAGTCATTTATGGTTATTTAAGTGCCAGATTATATTATTCTCTATATTTGCCCCATAGGACACTGCCAAAAGTACTTCAGTATCACATTTCCAAAGGAATGGCGGCAGCATTTACAAAATAATGAGAAATTATGAGAAAGCACATTGCAAGCATTTCATTTTACTATTTCTACATGAAACCATTTCTAATAGAAAACAAAATGGCCTAAAAAACTAGACTTCTAAGTAAAAACATATTTTTATTTAAACAAAATATAGCACTTTATTTTAAAAGTACAGGAAAAACTAATTTATATTTTGATTCCCTAATACACAATATTAAGTTTTACTGTACCATTCATCAATGACATTTATTATGGAATATAACAAATAAAATATAAAACCACAGAAAAATATATGAAAATGTTCTTTTT
>NW_012114500.1:4461699-4479759 GCF_000951035.1 Colobus angolensis palliatus | reverse complement strand
TTCATATGGCTTAAATTGTCTTAACATTAAAATAATTGATATACACAGAATACTGAACTAAATTTGTTTTTTATTGTTGCTGAAATATCTAATAACATATCAATGCAATGTAGTAGTACTCAACATAAATTAAGGTAAAAGCTTATATGTACATAACGATTAATTGGTAAGAATTTTCTCTTTATAGGCATAGACTTTAAGCAAATGTTATTAGTGAAAATAGATGTGGCTTGTAACAGCTTTCTAGGAAACAAACAAGACCTTAAAAGGATCTTTCCACTCAGCTCATCCACCCCCATTGTGTTACAAATGAAAAAGGAAGCTCTTGAGAGGTTAAGAGGGCACACAGATCTCTGGTTAGCGTTCTCTAATGCTGCAGAGAGGATGGATGGGCTTGGGAGTGCAGTAATGAGAACCAGCAGGACCTGACCCACTGTAATTGTGGTTTTATAATTCACTAGGGCAGAGAGCCTGGAAACCAGTCAGAACCGATTTCTCACTACCTAAGTATGACGTTTGTTCCCACTTAAATGACAAAGATTAAAAATGGCAAATGCTTTTTTTTTTAAAACAACCTTTCTTTGTGTTTACTTACTAATGAAGTTTTAGTTACACTTAAGAAATTAGGAGAAGAAAAGATAACTTCATTATTTACAAGTTTACAGAACTTCTATATTGTGTAGTGAATTATTCATTTATTTCAATAAATAATTTTTATTGAATGCATAATACAGAAATAATAATTAATTTCTAATAATCACTTTGTATTTGATTTTATCAAATGGGTGTGAATTCATACTAAGGGCCACACACCGTGAGACAAAATAAAACTATAACATTCTGATTAGTCAGGATTTATATTATTATCCAAATTTTCCAGAAAGAAGTGAGACTCTTCAGAATGAAATGATCTGCCAAAGGTTGCACTGCTAGAAAGTAGCATGAATAATACAAAAACTCAGAATGTCGTAAGTGATTACAGTGTACATTGTATTATGCAGTGTATATGTGTACATTATCATCAAAATATAAGAAATTCCGGCCGGGCGCGGTGGCTCAAGCTTGTAATCCCAGCACTTTGGGAGGCCGAGACGGGCGGATCACAAGGTCAGGAGTTCGAGACCATCCTGGCTAACACGGTGAAACCCCGTCTCTACTAAAAAATACAAAAAGCTTGCCGGGCGAGGTGGCGGGCGTCTGTAGTCCCAGCTACTCGGGAGGCTGAGGCAGGAGAATGGCGTGAACTCGGGAGGCGGAGCTTGCAGTGAGCTGAGACCTGGCCACTGCACTCCAGCCCAGGCGACAGAGCCAGACTCCGTCTCAAAAAAAAAAAAAAAAAAAATTCCACAAAAACTGTAGGAAGAGAAACATGATAGGCAGCCTCTAAATGGTCATCTAAAATCCTTGCCTCTTGGTATTCACATCTTGTGTTATCTCTTCCTCTTAAGTGTGAGATGGACATATTGCTTCTCTTATATTGACTAGAATGTGGAAGAAGTAATGGGATGTCATTTCAGATATTGTTATAAAAAAACTGTAGCTTCAATCTTGGGTACTCATTCCCAAATCCCTTTCTGGCTTGTTCACTCTTAGGAAAGCCAGTTGCTATGTTGTGAGCTGTTCTAAGCAAATGTTAACATGGCAAGCTGCTGAGGGAGGTTCTGACCAAAGTCAGAGGAACGGAGGTTCTCAGTTTTCCAGGCTGTGAGACACTAAAACCTTCCAACAACTATAAGTGAGCTTGGAAGCAGATCTTCCTTTAGGTGAGCTGCAAAATGTACCAATTGACAGCTTGACTAAACCTAATGAGAGACCCTAAGACAGAAGCACTCTGCTAAGGCGAACCCACACTCGTGAACCAGTGAAACAGGGAGATAATGTTTGTTCCATAATGCCAATAAGTTTGGGAATAATTAATTATGCAACAATAGAAAACTAAAATTAACTTGATTCCATGTAAACTCCTTAAACTATATGTATAAGTATTTATACCATAAAATATTAATTGCTATACTAGTAACCAGAAAAATATGTCTTTGTATATTTTTAAAGGTTATCAAAAAGGAGACATTATTATTATATTTACTGGTAGGTCAAAATATTGCCAGTTATGTATATGTATGTGTGTGTGTGTTTGTGTGTGTGTGTCTGTGTGTGTGTTTGGATCTTCTTGAAAACAGTCTTATAAAGCAAATATAAGGAAGCTTAAGTCTTTCAGAATTCAAAAAACACTAACATTTTTTTCTTGCTAATAAGGACTCAATTTCATGGCCTAATATAAATGCATTATTAACCTAACGAGGCATCAAATTTGTCTTTCTCTCACATACCAAGATTGAGAAAAAGAAAGAAAGCAAGGCTTAGGAGGAAATAAATTCTCATATTTCCGTAAACAACACAATGCTCATGAGACTTGGTTCCCAAATATATGGTAGACAAGAGGAATAAAGAAACCCACCCATTAAAGAAATCTTGAATGACTGAGCTAGATAAAATGTCATAGAATTTTTGAAAGCTAAATTCCTAAGAAGTAAGCTTGCTGTAGCCCTAGGAACAAGAGCCTATTCTCAGGGGTCTAATAGCTAACATAAAATGGGGTCTTAATTGTAAATATTTCACTAAAATGATGACCTCTGAAGACATTCCAGTGAAGATAAACTTCTGTGCAGTTTGCTATGATTCAGGCATTCAAAACACATGGATAGAAACAATACCTACGAAAGCAGGGGAATTGCCTAGTTTAGTTAAGTACTATTGATAGCCCACAGAGGAATGATAAGAAACCAAGATGTGAAGGAAATGTGAAAACAGAGAAATATGAGAGACAGAGGGACTTTTGGTGACAACTCACAAGGTGGAAGTTGTCTCCTGCAGAAAGAGAGCTGTTGCAGCTCAGTTGCAGATCCAATGTCTGGCGATTATAGTTGCAGATCTCCAAGTTTTAGCCTAGGGAGTCTATTAGGCTAACATGAGTGCCCTGGTGGAGAACACCTAAAATTGTAAAATCTACAATGGATATATTACAGAAGTTAAGCAAATCTATCAGATGATTATGTTCCCAAGGTGGTCCCAGAGGGCACATCATCCTCCAAGACCATCACTCATTGGCTATGAGAGGCACACCAGCATCATAAGTTCAATAGTCACTCACTCTTCAGCGGGCTGGGGATGAGGGTTGTAGACATGGTCACAGATCTGCTCATATTAATATCCAAGGAGGTATGGAGTCCTAAAATCATAAAGGTCAAGCTTTGATACATTACCTCTAGAAGTCAGAGAACACAATTACTCTAACAAGCAAGGTTGAAGTGGCAGCCAAACAGCTCTAAGCTGTAAGAAATTGCAGAGATGGTTAGTAAAGCATGAAGCCAGAGAGTGTAGTTTACAAATGTGCTGCTGAACATCTAGAGTCAGAGAAAGGTAAGAATAAGGAATAACAACACCAGGTGGTTTGCTGCCCCAAAATCATAATCTCTTGCTCGGTTCGGAAACATAATTAAGTAACATCCAGCTTTTGCCCAGCTGTATTTCAGAATTGTTCTCATGTTTCCCATTTCTGAACAGGAATAGCTATGACTGTCTTCCTATGCCTGCTCTACTATGGTATCTGGAGTGTAGAGAGAAAACAACTTGTTTCTTTAGCTTCACAGATTTATATATCAAGAGAAACTACCCAAGGAGAGTCATCCACACTTGGACAAGATTTAGACAATGAGATTCTGGACTGTGAGCAGATGAGATAAGACTTTTGAGGATGTCGGGAGGAGATGAATGTATTTTGTGCATGGAAAAGATGTGAACAGCTAGACGTCAGAACGTGGACTACCATGAAAGGCTCTAACATGACCCCAAATTTTACTTCTTTCTGATGGTCACAACTTATGGAATCTTCTCCACTGGAGTGTGCAAAGAACTCATAATGGTTAGCTTGCTTCTAACTAATATAATAAATACTTCAGTGATTACTTATATAAGATTATAAAGTGTCTTGCAGGCAGCCTCTTTCTTTTTTGCAGGATTTGATGAAGGCAGTTACTGTGTTTTGACTTGTCCTAGGGAGACACCAACATGAGAAGAGAATGAAGGAGGCCTCCCTTCAACAGACGGCAAGAAAGAGAGATACTCAGGAATTTAAACCACAAAGAAAGAAGTCTACCAACTATCACATGTGCTTGGAAGTGGAGCCTTGCTCAACTGAGCTTTGAGATAAGACAACAGCCCAGGCTAACAACTTCTTTGCAGCCTTTTGAGACCTGAAATAAAGTATTGGTGCAGAGGACCCAGCTAAGCTATGCCCCCATCCCAACCCACAGAAACCATGAAATTACATGTGTTTTCCAAACCACTAAGTTGGTGATAATAATGTACACAGCAATAGGAAAGTAATGCAATAGGTATTCATATTATTTTTTTCTAATATTTACTCTTAAAATATTATACATTAAATAAAACTTTTAATATGAATGCCAGATTTTTAAGTTTTTAAGGTTTTTAAAAAACATACAAGACATTTTATCTAAGTAAAATCAGAGGATAAGTGAAAGGAGATTTCTCTGTTGATCATTACCAAGAGGTTAGCATCTTGGTAAATACTTCAAATATTTGAAGTAAAAATATACAAAATGTCTTTTAGGAGAATTTGTGGTTTTGCTTGGGGTATTTTTGTTTGTTTGATTTTTTTTTTTAAATCGGTACTCCCCAAAACAAATTCTTGTGCTTCTTAGGAAAAACTTAAACAACTCTGACCAATTACCCGAAAACAGTGATTTGTTCTTTGCACACCTTTAGGTGGAAAAGTCTGGAATGCCGATGTTATAAAAATGAAGTTGAGATGTGCTAAAAGGATTGCATGAAACTTCCTTAAGTAAAAATGATACGAGAAACAGTCTTACTTATATTTATATTTTGGGTAGTTGTATTTGCTTGCAACATTTCCTTAGTCATCCTGTTTGTATTTTAGACCCACTCATCTCCATCTACCTGTGAGTCCCATCCCCAGAAGCAGATACCCAGAGCCCCAGAAAAGATAGGCTTATTTCCTGCTCTGTCCCAAGGGCAATGCTTCCAAGGAGAAGAAGAGCAGCTCATTGTGATGAAGTAGATGCTGCACTTGATTGTTGCTAGGCAAAAATATTGTTTCAGTATTGTCCTGTTATCTAATAAACTTCTTGTGGAAAAGGAGACTGAGGTGCCAACTTTACTTTTCAAAAATGTTGTAAAAAAAGCCCTGCATGGCTCTGAAGGAGATGTGATACCCAAGACACAAGAGCTGGAATTCAATTCCATAGATTACATAAAAGAAGTATTTTTTTTTTTTCTGTATCATCAGTACCTAAAATAACACTTGACAGATAGAAGACACTGAATATATATTTACTGGATACAGGAGTAAACTGAAGGGACCAGAACAAATATCTAACCTCTTAGCACACACATTTACAGCAGCCACACCAAGGATATTGTTTGGATGAAAATTTAATGCCTTCAAGTCTCTACTAGGTCTCTTTTCAAACCACTCTATATAAACAAACAATCCTATCAAAAATAAATACAGTCGGGTACACTGGCTCATGCCTGTTTTCCCAGCACTTTGGAATGCCAAAACAGTATGATCACCTGAGGCCAGGAGCTCAAGACCAGCCTGGGCAACATGGCAAAACCCTGTCTCTACTGAAAATACAAAATTAGCCAGGTGTGGTGGCCCACACCTGTAGCCTCAGCTACTTGGGAGACTGAGGCATGAGAATCACTTGAACCCAGAAGGCAGAGGATGCAGTGAGCTGAGATACTGCCACTGCACTCCAGCATGGGCAACAGATTGAGACTCTGTCTCAAAAAATAGTAATGAAATAAAAATAAATAAATAAATAAATGCATTTACAAGAAAAATCTTGTCATATCTTCTTCCAACCAACTCCCTAAACACCTCTCATACAGAAAGACTTAACCAGACACTCTGTCACTTTGTGGCCTTTAAGCCATGATAAGGAAGCTGATGAAACTTATTCAGAATAAAGTACTTGTGAATTAACATATTATTCCTTCCAGTACAAGAAACAATTTTACCAGAGGGTTAGCCAGAGAAGTCAATGTTTAAAATATAAATAAAATTTATTGAAAGTAAAATTTCAAATATCAATAAAAGACTGAGGGAAAGGGATTTTGATACGTATCTACTCAGTCACACAATTGCGTAATGTTTTGTGTAAGGAAAAGAATTGTGAAAATATAACAAAGAATATACTTGAAACTTCTTGAGAATTTACATTTTGAAGAAGATGTGAAATAGGGAAATAAAATCAATAGAAACATCTTTACATGACATACAAGCATATCTTGCTGTATTGTGTTTCACTTCACTGTGCTTCCCAGATATTGTGCTTTTTCAAATTGCAGGCTTGTGGCAATGCTGCCTCAAGCAAGTCTGTTGGCATCATTTTTCCAATGGCATATGCACACTTCATGCCTCTGTGTCAAATTTTCATAAATTCTTGAGATTTTTCAAGCTTTATTGTATTTGCGGTAGTGATTTGTAACTAATGATCTTTAAGTTAGTATTTATAATTGCTTTAGGGGTACCATGAACTATGCCCATATAATCAATAAATGTGTGTTCTGACTCCTCCACTGACTGTTTCCTCATCTCTCTCCTTCTCATTCCCCTCTATTCCCTGAGACATAATAATATTGAAATTAGACTCACAGTGGCCTCTAAGTATTTAAGTGAAAGGAAGAGTAGTATGTCTCTCATTTTAAATCAAAAGCTAAAAATGACTAAATTTATTAAGGAAGTCATATCAAAAGCCAAGACAGAGTAAAAGCTAGACCCCTTGCACCAAACAGCAGAGTTGTGAATGTAAATAAAAATTTATTGAAAGGAATTAAAAATGCTACTCCAGTGAACACAAGAGTGATAAGAAAGCTAAACAGCCCTATTTTTAGGATAGAGAAAGTTTTAGTGGTCTGGATAGACAATGCAACCAGCCACAACATGCCCTTAAACCATAGCATAATCCAGATCAAGATCCAAAATCTTTTCTGTTCTATGAAGGCTAAGGAGAAGTGAGGAAGCTGCAGAAGAAAAGTTGAAAGCTAGCAGAGGTTGTTTCATGAAATTTCAGGAAAAAAGCCATCTTCAAAACATAAAAGTATAAAGTGAAGCAGGAAGTATTGATGTGGAAGCTGCCACAAGTTATACAAAAGATATAGCTAAGATCATTGAGGAAGGTGGCAAAACACACGCAAAAAAGGATTTGCAATGCAGATGAAACAGTTTTTCGCTGGAAGAAGACACTATCTAGGATTTTCGTAACTAGAGAGGAAAAATCAATGACTGGCTTCAAAGCATCAAAGGACAAGCTGACTTTTGTTAAGGACTAAAGCAGCTGATGACTTTAAGTTGAAACCACTGTTCTTACCATTCTGAAAATCTTAGGGCACATAAAAAGTATGCTACATCTACTCTGCTTGTGTTCTATAAATGAAACAAAAGTCTAGATGACAGCACATCTGTTTACGGCATGGTTTATAGCGTAATTTAAGCCCACTGTTGAGACCAACTGCTCAGAAAAAAAAATATTTCAATATATTACCACTCATTGGCAATACATGTAGTCACCCCAAGAACTCTGATGGAGATGTACTAGGAGATTAATGTTGTTTTCATTCCTGCTAACACAACATCCATTCTGAAGCTCACTGACCAAGGGGTTGTTTTGACTTTCAAGTCTTATTATTTAAGAAATACATTTTGTAAGGCTAAGGCTTCAATAAATAGTGATTCCTTTGATGGATCTGGGTAAAATAAATTCAAAACCTTCTGGAAAGCATTTATCATGTTAGATGTCATTAAGAACATTTGTGTTTCATAGGAGAAGGTAGAAATATCAATATTAACAGGGGTTTGGAAGAGCTTGTTTCCAACTTTCAGAGATGACTTTGAGGAATCCAAGATTTCAGTGGAGAAAGTAAATGGAGATGTGTTAGAAATAGCAAGAAAGCCAGAATCAGAAGTGAAGCCTGAAGCTGTGGCTGAATTGCCGCAATCTCGTGATAAAACTTGAATGAGGAGTTGCTTCTTATGCATGAGCAAAGAAAGTTATTTGAGATAAAATTCACCCTTGGTAAAGGTGCTATGAACATTTTTGAAATGACAACAAAGGATTTTGAATATTCCATAAACTTAGTTAACAAAGCAGAGGCAAGTTTTGAGAGGGTTGACTGCAATTTTGAAAGAATTCCTACTACGGGTAAAATGCTATCAAACAACATTATGTGCTGGAAGAACTCTTTCATGAAAAAAAAAAAAAAAAGCAGTAAAAAGGAGTAAATTCATGAAGCAAGTTTCATTGTTGTCTTACTTTGAGACATTTCCACAGCCACTCCAGCCTTCAGTAATTGCCACCTAATCAGTCAGCAGCCACATCATCAAGGCAAGACTCTTTATGAGCAAAACAATTATGACTCTCAGAAGTTTGGATAATTATTTGTATTTTCTGCAATAAACTATTTTTTAATTAACAAATGGACATTGTTTTGTTAGATATAATGTTATTTCACATCATATAAACTGGAGTATAGTGTAAACACAAGTTTTATATGTACTGAGAGACCAAAAAATGTGTGACTTATTTTATTGTGATATTTGCTTTAATGTGGTACTCTGGTACTGAACCTACAGTATCTCTGGGGTATGCCTGTGGTAGTAAGAAAAAAAAATTGAGATAAAAGATGGGAGACGGGTGGATGCAATGTAAAGGCAAGTTGGTGTATCATATGAAGTAGAGAGGGTAGTGGTTTTTCAGATATCAAGACGTCAGATGAAAGTTCACTTGATGTTGATCTGAGCTGGAATAGTCACTGATTCAGGTGAGCAGAGAGAAAAGAGCCATAGATAATGAAGAATCAGCTGCTGGAAAATTGTGGTAGTAATAGCTTTAAAAAAAATGTACTTTATCTAGAAAGTGAAGATGAGTAGCTAGAAATCTCATTAGATATCATTATGTCATTAAAAACTGTCATCTCCTTCTTTGATATTTTATTCTACCAATATTAAATTATGAATTATTTAATGATTTCCATTTAATATATCTTAACACAAAAAAATTGTCTAGTTTGTGCTTTCTCCGTTTTCATGAATATGAAGCTCAGAATTGTTTTAGCAAATAATGCTACAGCAAAAATAAATATTGCAATAATGCATAAACCATGATGTTATAAAATATTTTTATTCATGCCTATGGTTTTTATTTAAAAAAAAAAGTTACTCATACTGCCATTTTATGCACTTGCCCCCTTTTTATCTTATTCATTTGAGGTTACAGGGAACTGGCTTGGCCACTTTATATTGTTGATGAGGTCACTAACCTTCTCCCAATTGGCCGATTTGACATTACATGAAAGATTACATAAGGTCAAAAGGTAAACCTATAACCAATAAACAACAGGGAAGGCTCTTGAACACTGTGGTTACAAATCATGTGCTACATAATATGCTTAAGATGTGTTATGCCCTATAGAAAGGGCTTTCAGTTGGTCCTGAAAGGCAAGAAAAGTAAAGACAGAAATTAGAATGTAAGGAATATCACAAAGGATGAAAGACAAATATTATTTAAAAAATATCACTCACACTCCAGACGTGTGATATTTCAGGGAGTCTGGGATCAATTTAAATAACAAAAATTTGATTTCTTAATAAATAATCCTCAGTGACTTGTTTTTCCTCCTCTTAATATCGCCTATTTTATGTCCTGTATTTCGCATGTACTACACTGATAATAATATGATTCATAGGCTGAAATGGAGAGAATATTAATTAATGCTTAGCGAATTCAAATGCATATGTAAACAAGAATCTTTTTTGTCATGGGAACATTAACTTTTCCACTGGAAAGGCAAGAATTAAAGAATTTGTGGAGCAAAAAAGATCTTACAGATGCTGTGGCTTGAGATCTTTATTTTACAAAGAAAAACATTAGAGTCCAGAGAATTTAAAGGATTTGTATTGCATAGAGGACACTGATAAACTAGATCTCAGTTCAGTGATATTGTTTAGCAGTAATATTCTAATCAAAAGCGGATAAGCACACTGTTAAAGGTACCAATCTTGCAAGTATGGAAGTTCCAGAATTCTTGCTATAAATTGCCAAACGCTATTGCAGTGACAAGAATGATCATGTTTCCCTAGAATAACTTCTATGTTTTGATTGGGTATTGTTGCTAGTTTTCTACCTCTGAGGCCCTATCAGGTTTCCATAAAATATTCAATGTCATTTACCAAATCTCTCGATCTCGGCTCACTGCAAGCTCCGCCTCCCAGGTTCACGCCATTCTCCTGCCTCAGCCTGCCGAGTAGCTGGGACTATAGGCGCCCGCCAACACGCCCGGCTAATTTTTTTTTTTTTTTTTTTTTGTATATTTAGTAGAGACGGGGTTTCACCATGTTAACCAGGATGGTCTCGATCTCCTGACCTCGTGATCCGCCCGCCTCGGCCTCCCAAAGTGCTGGGATTACAAGCGTGAGCCACCGCACCTGGCCCGAGTGTTAGTTCTTAAAACTTAATGTGGCATTACATTTTTCTGAAATATTCATGGATAGTGCAGATTTCTGGGCTCCATTTACAACCAGAGATCATAATACTTTTATGTGTATGGGGTGGGACTCAGGAATTTACATTTCTATTAAGACTGCAGGTGATTCTGATGAAGCTGGTACCTTAACTCTGCTTATTAAAAACAATAAGGAGTCAGAAAAATTTTAAGAAGAATATAATTATTAGAAATCATGCTTTTCAGTTTCCTCAAAATTTTCTTTGATGAACTTAATGTCCTATTTGCTTTTGTCTTTTCTATATGTTGCATGATTTATGTTTCTAGGTATGATATGGTATCATCATAAATAAAATAATAAAATGATACTGGATATCTCATGGAAACCTAGCAGGTTAGAGCCAAGTGTTACAAAATTAAAGGATAGCTAGAATCCCAAAGAATAGAATTATATCAACCTAGGCAATATCATATTCATATAATAACAGTCTCATTATGTTTCTTTACATTTCTTTTTGCCTAAATCAATGCTAGTCCAACTCCTACTTACCGTTTGCATTAGGCCGTGCTTGCATTGCTATAAAGAAATACCTGAGATTGCAAAATTTATAAAGAAAAGTTGCTTAATTTGTTCACAGTTCTGCATGCTTTACAGAAAGCATGATTCCTCAGGAAGTTTCCAATCATCATGGAAGATGAAGGGGAAGCAGGCATCTCACACAGTGAAAGCAGGTACAAGAGAGAGTGGGAGGAGGTGCCACACACTTGTAAACAACAACATCAGATGTGAAGTTACTCATCACCAGGGGAAGGCGCTAAGCCATTCATGAGGGATACACCTTCTTGATCCAGATCCTGGTTTTGACCTTGAACCAGGCCCCATTTGAACTCTGGGGATTACATTTCAATATGGGATTTGGTAGGAACATAGTTCTAAAACATATCACCGCCCCGCCCCGCCCCTTTTTCTCGGTCTGTCAATATAGGCCAGATTATAAAGCAATGAAACCAAACACCCAAGTCTCAATGGTTTAATTCTATAGAAGATTGATTCCTTACTCATGTTACATATCAAGTGTAAATCAAAGGAGGGTTCTGATGAATCGATGCTGCTGGGGCAGTCACTTCATGAAATGGCAATGGTCTGATTCTAAATATTCTGCCCAAATGTTCCCCACCCCCACAAAACAAGTCACCTGCTACTCTGGCTTTAAATGGGCAGAAATATGAAATGTTATCACATTCTCAGAAAAAATAGAGGCAGCATATTTGTGAACAACCTGTCTAAAAGATAATTGCAAATTCTCTTAATTAATTTTTCTGACTCTTAAGTTTCTCCTTTAAAATCCATTCTATAACCTATGGACACACTAATCCACTTAAAACAACACTGACTACTTTGTTCTTTCCCAGAAAACTTCAAAGCACCTCACTGTCTATTTAATATGATACACAATTATTAGAATGATAGTTGAAGCCCTCTATATCATTGCTTCTTACATGACTCTAACTCATTGTCTAGCACTTACCTTACACGAAATCTGTAATTCAAGAAATTTGCACTATTAACTATTCTTCAACAAAATTTTTGTGTGAGGAGTAGTCAATAGTACAAATATCATTTATTGTCACACAATAAACATGGTTATTACTATCTCCATTTATTCACTTACATTTCCTGGGAACCTGGATTTAGACTTAACTAACACTGATTAAGTAGAGAATATATTAGATACATTTCTTCTATAGTAATTATTTTGTCCTCATACCCACTCATCAATCTACTAACAATTCTTTAGTCTCCATTTTCTTGCTTTAAAAAGCCTTCCCAGAGGTTCGAAATTACTTGTGATCCTAATTTTGTCATAATCTTTAAGGTCTTTGCATAAAGTTGTATTTTAATAACATATGCTCTTCCTTTTGATATAAATATTTGGCCAGATATCTAATCTTCAGATGAAAAATACAAACTTTTGTGGGTTTAGAAGGAATTGCTTTTAAGCCATCTTTCATGTAGCACTGTGCGAATAATGGCACTTACTAAAACAGTGTTTAATTGAATTGTCAAAATAATTTACATAACAGCATCTGAGTACCAACTAACGACCAATTTCACCTTGGAAATTAGTTTGTGCTTTTGAAATAATTATTTTATGATTTGGGAATTAATTAAAGCGTTGTTACAGGGTGATCATTAACATTTTCCCATATAATCAAATATGTAAGCTAGTAAATATAATTCTGAGTAGAAACACACACACACAGATGGAGGTCTAATGATGTATAATTTTCATTTTTATTTAGATTTCTGAGTTTGTTGAGTAATATACAACGGAGGGTACTTTTAACATAGTTCTTTTAGGTTTGGTAAGTAGGACTCTCATTTGCAGACTATCTGAAAAATTCTTCATTTGGGTTTCAAAATAGTTATTTGCTGAGCTGCCATCAAAAAGAAAAGACAGTGCAGTCAGCCACCAGATGGTAAATTATTTCAACTCAGCGTCACAGTTTTTCATAACATTCAGGTTATCACATGAAGCAAAAATGGCCATAGTGGATTTTATTTTACTGCTTATAAGGAGCTCCTCTATTTTTCAAGGATTATATTTTTCCCTTGGTGTATTTTAAGCATACTTTATCACTTAAAAGGCTTTCTGCAGCTCATTCAAAGCACTTGCCATTCCCCCTTTTCAGTCACCTATTATTGAGGTTATCACTGGTAATAGCAGTCAGATTAATGTATAATTCTCACACGTATAATAGAACAAATAAGATAGACTCAGAATTTGAGGGTCATGCTGTTCTTGAGTTTATGGTATGATTTCTTTCTTTCTCCCTAAAGCGTGATACCTATCTTTACAGAAGGAACACTACTCAGTTTTTATAGAATGGAGGAGTTTTTCTGTCAAGGAAATTTAGACATCTCAGAACTCATATGAAATTTTACATTCTCTTAAGAAATTGTATAGTAATTTTATTGTATTACCTTAAAAGAAAGTGAGTTAATAATGGCTGATTTTATGTCATATAGATGTTAATTTATATACAGAAACTATGTACTAGTGATGAATTCCTGTTAAACCAGTTATGTTAGCTACAGCAGCATTCAATATAGGTGAGCAATATTCATTACCAGGCCAAGAGCAGATGTGGTAGAACCATCTAGAGTTATGTTTACAGATGAGACAAAACAGAGACAAAGATACTATAAGAGATGTGAAAGATGTTGACAGACCCCTCTTTTTTTTTCTCCTGCAGAAGTCTTCATTCATCCACATTGGAGCTTTCTCTTCCTTATGCCCTGCTAGGCTCCAGTAGCCACCAATCCCAAGCAGGCCTTCCTAATTTGTTTAAACTGAAAGGAAGAAAAATATATGCAGATCTTCTCTGGGGTTGAATATTTGATAGTTCCCTGATGTTCAATCAGGTTGAATAAGCAAGTAAGCTGTGAGAGAGAATAAAACTCACAAAAAGAAGTAAAGATGAGACACAAAGAGCTGGCAGCATCTGAGTTGCTGGATCCCATTTTTCCTAAGATTCAGCTGTATTCTTTCCTTCACATGGTTTGATTGCAAACTATTCTGTGGATTATATGAACCAATTAATTTTCCTTTTGTTCAAGCTACTTACAGTATTTAGAGACTAATAACTCACAATAAAGAGCTTTTGAACAAGATATAACTTAATGGGACTGGAAGAAGCTGGATGGGACTAAAAACTGAAGTAATATCACTTGATATGAGCACCAGTGCTTAAGAATTAACTAAATATCATGTTTTCATCAACCTAATAAAATAAACTGTAATGAGCAAAATAATAAAGAGAAAGGAGACTGTGACGGGTGTTAGTGATATTCCACCTCTTTTTGGAGGATGAACTATATACATCCCTACCCTACTGCTTTGGCCAATGGAATGTTCAGGCTATATTGTGATCAGAGATTTTGACCTGTTGTCTTTTGTTCCTTAGAATCATCAAGAGAAGGTTACGTTCTCTATTTCTTACTTGTCCATGAACAATGTAATAACAATTGGAATTGATCTAAAATTAACTCAAAAGCAGAAGCTGAGCTACTTCAACAAACATGCAGACCATTAGAGATAAAAATAAATAATGATTGTTGTAAGCTACTGAGTTTTGTGGTGGTTGGTTACACAACCCTTATTTTGGCAATAACTGACTAATACACATGGTTAATACAATAAAGAAATTAAAAGCAAAGCAGGCACTAGTATGAGTGACAGACAACAGAAAAATGAACCAAAAGAGAAGATGAAAAACATGGGAAACCAAAAAGAACTGCAAATAAAAAGCAAATGAGGCAAGATGAAATATAATGAGCAGTAGAAAAAAAGAAAAGATAAAATTTCAGTAAGTAAATTCAGCGGGCTGATAGTTATAGGAGTAGAAGAAGCAAACTGATTACAACGTTCAGAAAAAAAAAAAACAAAACAAAACTGTGAAATATTTGATAGAGACAGCAGGCTTTTATACCTTGAGTGAAACGTAGGAGTCAGATAAGTTAATATTTAGAGCAAAAGCTCATGGGGTGAGCTAAAAATACTTTAGAAATACTATACATTAGGTGCACAATTGAAGAAAAGTGAGAAGCACATGATATGCTGGGAAAATATGTTATGGTTAGTATCAAATAGTTTAATTACCATTACCTAATATTCTTTCATTTCTTGGAATTCTGATCCTTCAAATTATCTTGAACTCACACCTACAATAAATACTCAAATTTTAGAGAACATCCTACTCAAACAAAATAGGTTAAACAATAATAGAATGTGTAGACTTTATTGAGAACACTCAAGACATTTGCATTGATGATTTAATGATGATGTAACTTTGAAAGTTATAATTTCAAAATTTCATCTTGCAAATCAAATTTTCTCTATTTGAAAGAAAAGTAATTTCCTAGCATTAAAAAAGGGGGGAAAAGGAAGGAAGGAAGGAAGGAAGGAAGGAAGGAAGGAAGGAAGGAACTAACTGGATCCATACTGGTCAAAGGTCAGAGAGTCTATGCTGATTTATGAACCTTATGAATCCAAAGTCACTTTTGCTTTGGTCTGTAAGTCCAGACTTGATTAAAGTCTTGATTTATTAGATTTGTCTCCATAAATAGAATAGACAAGTAAAGCTAATGGTATTTAGGTGCTCTCTTTTCTGCCTGGGTTTTAAAGGAAATAGTCTACAAAGATATGAAGTGCCTAGTTTTTGTGAAATAGATTTTAGGAGAAGAACTAGTAAGAACCTCCTTCTGTTTTGATGAACAGGAGTGGGAATGCGTACATGGAGTTGTGGTACGGTAGTGCTTTTTAGCTCAGCCCACAATGTTGGACTACTGGGGCACATATTATAGTCACATGCATGTGGTTCTAACCAAAGATTAATTAATTTGACTTTTGTAGGTTAAAAAAGAGGGAATATACATAGTTAAATCAGAGTGTAGAAACAGCTAATAGCATTGCACTGACTATCTCAAGAGGAAGATCATTCCACAGTAAGTCCAGAAGAGCCTTCCACAGTAACTCAAAGGAAGTAATTTTCATACATACCTCTTTCTTTGTTATCCATCCATCCAATACTTAGGCTAGTCTTCTTAGTGCCAATTATTTCAAGGTCTTTGTTAAGAGAACCAAGAAGATAGTCCAAAAGAATTGATTCTTTGAGAAAATAATTACACATTTTAAACATATGGTTATTTTGTATCAAGGAGCTTAATATATAGGCATTATAAAGATGTTTTTTTCCTGTACTGAATTTGATGATTGTTGCATTAATTTTTTCCTCAGAAAAGAAAAACTAATCTCAAGAATAAAACTCAAAGGAGATTTAGACTGAAAATTTTAGAAAATCTATTTAGTATCAGATATTTTTTCTCTTACAGATAGTATGAATTAGAACTTTGTTGTTTTCTTAAAGAAAGTGTCATAGACATCACTATTCCTGACATTTTCATTGAATATTTTATGAATGTATGGCATATGGTAGTCAGTTCTGCACATAGAGAGCTGCCAGTAATTGTTAAACTTTATTGTAAATAATTCAAGTATCATTCACCATATTAATATTTAAATTTGTAAAGAAAATGTGTTAAAAGAAGCTCAAAATGGGTTTAATGTAATGGCTAACACATAGTAGGCACACAATTACTTTATCTGGAGCAAAAATTGTGCCACCAACACCTCCTCTTATTCTTTCTCAGCAAACTGAATGTAAAGACAATGAGGATGATGATGTTTATGATGATCCATTTCCACTTATGATTTTCCTAATAACATTTTTAGCTTACTTAAAGAATACAGTATATAATATATATAACATACAAAATATATGTTGACTGTTTATGTTATTAGTAAGGCTTCCAGTCAACAGTAGGTTATTAGTAGTTAAGTTTTAGAGGATCCAAAATCTATATGCAATTTTTAACTGTGCCCCTAACATCTCTATTATCCAAGGGTTGACTGTATTTCTAAGCTAGCAAACTAGTCTGCTGTGGTTTCAAGGATGCTAGCAGAAGACACATGACTCATTGATCAGAAAAGGGTAAAGGACATTATTAGTCACTCACTGCACAGCAAGCAGAGAGCAGCATGATCGTCATGTGCATGCAGTTTCTCCTTGTTTCTTGTGCGCTATAAGAGCGATATGGGTGTGCCTAAGTGGGTGTTGTGCAGGCAATAGATTTGCATTAGTTGAAGAATCCTAAGTTTAGAGGATCCTGGCATTATGAACTGAATCGTGTCTTCCAAAGTTTATATGCTGAAGCCCTAACCCTGAATGTGACTGTATTTAGAAATAAGGCCTTTGGGGTGCTGATTAAAATTAAATGCGGCCATAAGGGTGGGACTCTAATCTGATACGCTTAATGTCCTCATGAGCAGAGAAAGCAACATCAGAAATCTTGGTCTCTGTGTAAGCACAGAGGAAATGCCATGCTGGGACAAAAGAGTGTAGCTGTCTACAAACTAGGAAGAGAGCCCTCACCAGAAGCTGAGCTTGCTGGCACCTTGCTCATGGACTTCTAGCTTTCGAACCGTGAGAAAATGAATGAATGTTGTTTAAACCACCTAGCCTGTGCTATTTTGTTATGGTAGCCTGAGTCAACTAATAAACGCAGCCTTTAAAACTTAACTAAATTTTAATTCAATTAAAGTAATGAGCTCCAAACAATTCTGCCCCACTGTTGTCCTATAAGGATAAATTATGCTAGTCAATAAACAAATTTGCCCTCTGCTCTAGAGGGAGACACATCATATTTTCTATGAACGTTTAGTATGCAACATCCCTGCAAATATAGTCCAGAGTAAAAGTCGTCAGTGGTCATAAGAGTTGTAGAAAGAGAAGAGACCCATAAAGAGTTGCTTCCCGCCGGGCGCGGTGGCTCAAGCCTGTAATCCCAGCACTTTGGGAGGCCGAGAAGGGCGGATCACGAGGTCAGGAGATAGAGACCATCCTGGCTGACACGGTGAAACCCCGTCTCTACTAAAAAATAATAATAAT